>NW_008751755.1:1352255-1390942 GCF_000715545.1 Opisthorchis viverrini
TGCGAGAGACTCACCTGGAACCCAGCTGAATCTCTCGGTTTTGATCTTAACGGTTCTTTATTTCATTGACCTCTTTTTAATTAAATTTAACCAGGTTTGCTGTACGACACAAGGCACAGCTGTAGTCCGTATTGAAGTCCGGGCAAAAGATGCAGGCTAACCTGACCTTCACAGATTTCTCAGCGATTAGCATTATCTTGAAATGAGAGGTCCAAGAACAAGCAGGATAAAAGATACGCATGAGGGGTGGGATCGAGCCACTGAGTTCCCACTTGCACGACGAGTGGTCTACGGATTGTTCTACCGAGGATGTCTGCTCCCCGTTTGACACTTATGAATTTGAGCTTCATAGCTGAATCACCAAAATACATATTCATTAAAAAGCACCATATTCGATGATTCCCATCCCAGTTTGGATAGGTGATAGAGAAATTGGACAGTAGAACTAGAGAGGATACTCTGGTTCCAATATGAGTGCGGAGGAGAGACTGGGCGCTGTGAGTTGATGGTCCGCAGTGAGTTTGGAATTGAAACCACCCGATGTTCAGTCCACCAAGAACAGTGCGCTTTTAAGGAACACTGACGGAACTTGAGACGAAACCAAAGCAGTGGCGAAAACTGGTTAGTGTGATGTCAAAGCACCTGTGATTGGGTGAAACACCTGCCTTTGTGTGTGTGACGGTCTAGATTACGGAGACCGATGGTCACTTTACAGGATCACCATATCGGGTTAGTAGTTCTTACTTAGATTAGACACCTGGAGCATTCGCTCAAGACGGAGCGAGATATTTCATTGGAGACTAGAAAATGCTATTCGGCTACAGTTTTTTATTGGCTCGGTGCAGAAAGAGCGCGGGATAGTTTCGAATACAGCAAGATACCTGTGCAAACAGGTAAAAAGGAAGAAGAGCGCGAACATAACCCCCAAAGCTTAGTACGTTAAGACTAGGGGAAGATATCAGGTGAAACCTTTGATGTGTGACCAAATCGCCAGAACATCATCTACTGATTTAGTACGAACGAGCTGTAAAACTACTTGGAGGGAAGTCGTTAAACTGACCAACTGTGAACTATACTCATTGTTGTAAAAGCCCTTCCGGGTAACAGAGACAAGGTTGCATGCTACGAAATAGCCAATCGCAAAAGCATACGGTCCCGTCAAGGTAGGATGCGTACAACGAAGCAGACATTGTGATGGTGACAAAAGTTCAGACGGATCAATAAAATTCAACGTACTTTGTTTTTTACGCTGGCTAGCCACACGCCGATCACGCTGTTGTCGACATACGCAAAGTAGGATGAAAATGAAGACAAAGAAGAACATGAGGGCTGCAATACCACCCAGAATGAGATACATGAGGCGGTTGCTGACCAGGGCCTTCAAAAGGCTGTAGGTCCCTGAATGTTCAGCGGTCTGGAAGAAGGAAACAAGGGTGCATGGAGGATAAGGCAGTTGTGGACGGTGACCGAAGACAGTTTGCAAAATCAGTCTTGCGAAAACTGAAAACACCGTACCTGGGAACAGAAATGAATAGGCTGTGTGAAAGTACGATCTAAATTGATTGACAAGCTTGTGTATGACCATGAAGCCACTGCTCGCTGCGGTCGGGAGCCTCTCAAACTAACGTGTACGTTGACACTCTCAAAGCGTCCTACGAAAAAAGTGTGAAAACATAAGATGAAATAGGATTATTCCACTGTTTGGTAATTGTGTAGCCTGTTGAAGTGCCCTAAATATAACGAAATTTCATGAAACCAGTGTGCAGCGTTGTTTTGAGATATTTTCGCACTGCTTTCGACTGGACTCCGAGAAGGGAAGCATCTCGACAAATGCACACGAGTAATCATGATACCTGTCGACCACTAATAACCATATCAAACACCGCTTTGACACCTCAATCTGTTTGCACGACTTGTTCAGTTTGAATGGGCACCGCGAGTTTTCACGAGAAGCATCTCGACAACTGCACATGAGTAATCATGATACTTGTCGACCACTAATGACTATATCGAACACCGCTTTGACAATCCGTTTGCACGACTTGTCCAGTTTGAATGGGCACCGCAAATTTTCACGTCCAACACCGACTAATCACCGGTCCGTTTGCTTCCAAGGCGGTGGCAACCATCCAAGCCGATTCGGCGGACGCGCGGTCCGCCACCTGACCAATCCCATTTACACCCTCTGTCTTATCAAATGAACCTATAAGGGATGGCTTAAGTGGTTAGAGCGCCAATTTACTGACCGAAAGGTTCATGATTCGAACCCGACCTCAAACTCTCGACTTCCCCTATCTAGGCTTGGGCAACCTGGCAGTGTCCCAGCTCTCGTGCTTCCTTCGGGTAGCATGGCAGCTTGGCACAGCTGAACGATAGAGGATTGGTCAAATAACCTTTGCCTGGGAACTACAAGCTGCCGAGTTCCGGATGAGGAGTCTGCTGACCGGTGAATTCGACTTTGACAAAAAGCACGCCTTGCAAATCACATCAGTAGTTTCGCACATTTTAAGACCCTAATTACGACGGAAAGACTCTACGGATGTGCTCGTTTAAGCACTCACAACTGGCGGCTTATGACCAGCCATTAAAATGTTTTTCCCCATTTACAATCAAAGACATATTTTTGTGTTCACCAGGAGAAAATATTGTTCGACTGTGTGGCCTGGTTAGACAATGGGGCAGTAAAAATGTTCCATCCATCAAGTCAACATTGGCGACGCCGCTCGGGGTCTGATTCATCACGTTCCTGATCATTAGTCAGGATGTCATCACCTATCCCCCGGATTTTGTCCAGCACAGATATTTATCAGGAAAACGGATATTTTCCGGTCTGCCCACACAGGCGCACATATGGCAAGTGAATCACTCAGCCGGACACAAACCAAAGATGCCAGTTCTCTGTAGTAGCGGTAGAAGTTTACCATAGATAATTTTGTAAAAAGTGGACAATAAACAAGAAAAATGGATCATTTTCCTCGTGTTGATGGGAGCACGGTCTGACAGTTTTCGCTGACAATGGACATGGGCACGGTTGAAATGAACTACATCATATAAGAGGGAGTATGAATGAAATTTAACAGCCAACTGCCGGATTTAGGGGTGGTTTTAGCCGAACTGTCTGTTTCCGGATGGACAACCGAAGTGGAGCACAGCTGAAAGATGTGGACTGCGGGTTTCCCAGACAGACAGAGCTATCAAAACAGTGAGTATGACTGTTGTTGCACCAAGTTGAGCACATTGGGTTTGAGCACAGTAGCCCCACATATCAAAAGTTCATATCGCTGACTAAAACGCTTCAAAAATGTAATGAAGACAGTGTTAAGTTTGGCCAAGACTGTCAAACATGATGGTGCTGTGATCCAAGGCTACTTTTGTTTGTTGTGTCAGAAGGCAGGCTGCAGTAATGTCAGGTCATCTAAAACCCGTAACAGAGTGACCATGAAATTCGGATGAAAGGGAAGACAAAAGAGGAAGATGGTAGACGAAGTGGAGTTGCGATGGTAGCATATCCAGACTTCAACAGAACTGATCAATATCATTCAGCTGTAACTCCCTTTTCGTGCCTAGCTGCCATTCGAAGGAAGCATGAGGGCTGAGATGTTGCCAGGTTGCCCAAGCCTAGACAGGGGAAGTCGAGAGGCAGAGGTCGGGTTCGAACCACGGACCTTCTGGTCAGTAAATTCGTGCTCTAACCACCAAGGCATCTCGTTCATCCGAACCGAACTGATCGTAGAGTTCCTAGTTGAAACAAGCCTATCTTAAAGCATATGAAATATATTATTTGAGTTAATGAGAGTAGTTTAACTGAACTCGTGGTAACATCGTGAACTTTGAAACCTGGACGTAATTGAGACGGCAAACGACAATCGGAATAGAAAGGGCACTAAAGTCAGATCCATCCTGCATGATTAGCCAAAAATTTATATGACAATCAACCAGTGGAAAATAAATGGATGGGCCTGGACACTCATGTATTCATGGCTTGCGCTCCCATCTGGCTGTGATTTGCGTGACCGTTTCGTTGAAAGTATCTTACTAACTCATCACGCAAGACAGTGTGATCTGTTTCAACTGCTGTGGTCCTCGGTGAATAGTACGGATCAAACTGTACTTCAGTCATAACTCAGTTGTTCTCACTCAACGAGTACACTTTTTTTGCCAGCGCGTCAGACTGGAAAGCGAAGGAGAGTTACCAGCTGCTATATTGCTTGGCCTTCCGGGAAGATAGCAGACAGACCTGGATATACACACTATATACACACTACACCGCAGCACCTGTAACCATGCGACCAGCTGTTGAAATGTTCGGTACAACAGGTAAACAGCTGTTAACGGCTGGCGCGGCGCAAATTACCCGAACTAACAAGCTATCGAGATAGGAGTGTTCCGTATTTGAAATTGAACAATTAGAGCAGAAAAGCAATGAGCAGAAGGGTCCAACTGAACATGTAGCACTAAAGACGGCTTAGAAATACCAAATGCGATCATTAAAACACATTGTCTAAGCTCAAGAATGGAGCTAAACAGGGATTGGCCGTAGAACCATGAAATAGAGCTGTCACAATCAATAACGCTGGTGAAAATGTCCCGGTTTCTTGCTGTCAGACACAAATAGCTAGCAAGTTCGACAGCACGACGAAAGAGATCACGCTGATTTCCGCGAACTACACAAACACTACCATTTATTTTTAACTGGATCCTCGTTGAATCGCTTGTTGATGATAGGATTCAATTAAATGTGTTGCACAAAGGCCACCTCATGTTTCAGTTGGTACGATATTTGAGATATCATGGTATACAAGGCGTACAACAAGGCCTGTAGTCTAAAAGTACACGTTTCCTGCTGCGGCAGGACAGCGGTGACGGTCAGATGGTTGCCAGCCCCCTACAAGAAGTATCATCTCATCTCAACATACAAGACAGCGACTGTCGATCTACGAGTACTTCCTCGCGAGTAACATACACGTTTTGAAGTTCAGTCATCGGGTTCCTATAAAACTCAGCAACACCATGAATTCTCTGACTCAGGATTGCGAGACAGGAAGACTAGAAATTTTGAGGTTATTCAGGGAGTGTCCACCCAGTATCAGGACTAAAGCTGTCAATGCAAGGATTCGTAGTGGAGCCGTAATGTCTCTTGCCTGTAGTTTGGTCGAAAAAACTCCATAGCTCATTTATTTCCGGCACGAATCGATACAAGATCGCTTCACAAACGAGAGTTGCCAGAAATGCCGTCGCAATGATGGACCTAATAAATCTTCACTTAGCCAGATTTTCACCCTCCCGCCATGTGCGTGTCTGCTAAGAGAGAAATGCACTACACACACACACAGAGTTCAGCATTGACGTCGCAGTTCGAAGGACGAATTCTTCTCTGTAGAGATATGTATGGATGATTGAACATGAGAGTAGGCAGGATTTTCTTCGAACGCTGCCAGTACTAAAATTGTGACGGTAAAAAAATTGCGTCTGTCACAGTCTCAACCCTTGGGGTCACAGTTGGTAGACGAGGTATAACTGTCGACATGTGATCTGCATCTGTACTCCGTCACGAAGAGACTGGACCTTACCGTGGTGTGACGGTTTGCGCACCTCAGCGATCCATTGAGCTATACTGGAGAGTGTCCCGCGACACTCACAGAGTCTCTCACACCAGGTTGGTCAATGGTTAGAGGTCTGACGAACACAGTCTCCTGGCCCTCCAGGTTGGGGGTTGGAACATGTGGCGACTTGTTCCGTAGAAATGGTAATGCATTTGCATTTCCCGCCAAACACCGCTGCCTTGCGGTTAGGCTTTTGAGCCAAAGGCTTTGGTTGAGGACCCTAACCGTCCTCCTGTCTAGGTGTGGGCGCCCTGGCAGTATCCCAACCCTCTTACAACCATGAGATCTGTACCACTGCGAGTTACTGAACTATAAACTCGGGAATCAGCAAGATCCATCGAATAACTCAGCACATGGCTTGCTTCACGAGTATGTTCCCTTGTGGAGGTGCAGCAATCTACGCAAAACTTCGCATACGTTTGTGAGAGTGGTTTGAAATAGGCGATCGCTCGTTGCATTACTGGGTTTCTGAACATCCAGGTACTCGCATTATGATGGCTGACTTGTAAGTTCTCCCACTCCAGTTACCGAACGTTGTCACGTGGGAGGGGCGCACAACTGCTTCGCACAGTACGTGTGTGTGTATGAAGTCAACAACAAAAAGGAAGAGCGCGCAACACTCCGCCACAGCAGCCCATCAAGTCAATATTAGAAAATGCCAGCGCACGCGTCCAAACAACCGTCAGTCGTCACACCGACAGGATACTACCCGCTCGT
The DNA here is from genome assembly GCF_000715545.1 of Opisthorchis viverrini. Classification (NCBI taxonomy): domain Eukaryota; kingdom Metazoa; phylum Platyhelminthes; class Trematoda; order Opisthorchiida; family Opisthorchiidae; genus Opisthorchis; species Opisthorchis viverrini. Next base: position 1,358,576 of record NW_008751755.1, read on the forward strand.
TTTACATCGATTGCTGTGATACTACTACCCGCTCGTTTTACATCGATTGCTTGGGGCAGCTGGGTGCGAATAGTGTGGTCGCAGGAAAGCGCTGCCCAGTTATGGAAAAACCGCACGCGCATATGCCTGTCGGGTTGTCCACATGACAGGGTGAGTCACAGACAGTTGGCGAGGCGTGTGATATCGACCGCAAGCAAGCGCAACCGACGTCAACCGACAGTGAGTGACGGTTAACCGCACCCAAACGGAGCAAGGATGTCTGGCGAGAGCCGCGAATTAACAGCGGTGTTGGTACCAACACAGAGGAACAGCGAACTTGCACTATGTGATTATGGAGAGGGGAAGCGAGACACGGAGAGAAAAAAAGGGCAAAGAGTAGATAATGAGAAGGCTAGTAACGACAAACCAGTTGGACAAGCGAGCAACCAGGATTTCCGGCAACATGACCGATCAACCACGAAACAACTCTGGGACAAAAGTACTTTCTTCATGAAGAGCAATTTGACCAAGGGGCTAGACAATCTCGCAAGGATTGGTCTAAAGCGATTCGCCGCTTTAATCCGTGCACTGCGATGTCTGCGTTTCATTCGAAAATTAAACCGAAAAGCAACACACGTCAGTCCAAAAAAGTTCGATTAAGACAAACTTTAAACATCAGTTCGGTATTATTTTGTACGGTTTGTCTGTATCTTATGGTTGGATAGTAAAACAAAACATAAAGCGTTCAGCTGTAACACCCTTTTGGTGTCTAGCTGCCATGCTATCCGAAAGAAGCACGAGGCCTGGGATACTGCCAGGTTTCCCAAGCCTAGATGGAGGAAGTTGAGAACACTGAGTCCAGCTTGCTAGAACTTTAGTGATCTAAGCGCGTACACGATTTCTGTACCTGGCTTTCTTGACTTGTGTAAAACGCTGCTCACAAAGCAAGCCTTCCCGATATCCTCACTCTCTCGTCCTCTCGTCTCACACACATCATGTTTACTCAGAATCGGATGATGAATCACGAGTAATGTGTCGAAATATTAGTAGCTCCGGTGAGTCTATTGATTATTGATGAGGTTGTTGATAATCTGTCCGCCGAGCTTGGCGATTGACTTGCAAACGGACGAAGTGACATCGTCAGTGCACAGCTGGATGGGTAATTTTTACTATGAGAGACGCACTCTATATTTGATCATCAGATCGCTCATCCGCCTGAGGATGTTCATCGTACACCCAACTGACTTGACAGATTACCGGTTCAGTTAACTTCGGTTTTTCTGAGAAAGTCTATTGGCCAATGCATATGCCCTGTTAAGGAAACCATCAACTCATGTGGACTCGCTTTGCAGACCAGATAATGGGTAGTCGAAGCTTGACTTCTGAATTTGAGTATAGATCACGTGATGGGGTTTACTGGTAATATTGAATGCAGTGAACTTGGACAGAACAACTACCAGAGTAGTGAAATAAAGTATCCAAGCCCTGGTGGCGAACGTGACAACGGCAAGAAGATCAGTGAACTGACTTTAACGGTGGTACGCGCTCAAGGAACACCTGGTGGGATCCTAGTCAAACGGATGTCCAGTTTGTCTTTCACCAGCTGACCCATTATCTTATCAGGGTTGCCATAATTTCAGAGCCTCATCAGTTCTGTTTTAGAACCCCAGCTTTTCGAATTAGGGCATTCCCGTCGGGGTTACTGGTTTTTGACCTTGAGCAATTATGAAGGGATAGGCGTCCGCAACAAAAAGCGCTTAAACTGAGGCCACTACTCACTATTGACTGGGCTGAATTGAAGCTGAACATCCTAGAGGAGATAGATTCAGCGGAAAGTTGCGAATAACTTCATGGAAGCAGCCTTGATTCAGAATGTGCCACAGAGAGATCCTCTATTGATATAAATCGTGTTTGAGCAGGAATGTGAGGATGAGCGATAAAATGCTTTGGCTAGAAGGCATTTGCCAATTCTTTTTGTCTGCCATGCCGCCAGAAGGAAGCACGAGGGCTGCGATAATGCCAAGTTGCCCAAGCCTAGACAGGGGAAGTCGAGATACAGAGGACGGGTTCGAACCACGGACCTTCCGGTCAATATACACAGTAACAGGAACGGTATTGTGAGATCAGATATAAACCATCCAGCGAAACTCCAATGTGTGTGTGGTAGTTTAAGAACAGTGAACGGTATCCCGATAGATCAAAAACCGAGATCACTCAACTAAATGCGTACGCTTGCTGCTGTGCCTCACACAGATTTCAGAACCGTCCTTACTCAGTCTACCAGTAAGGTGTCCACGCACTCCAACAGACGAGTGAGCTGAGTTATCACTTCAAAATCTGAGATGGGCACTGGAAAAAGTAAACGCCCCGGCAACAACATTCCGACTGTTTGTTTGATCTGTTCACGCAGCTACACACGCGCACAGGAGACGCCTGTCTGAGAATTAACGCAGAAACCGAGCGATCGAGAGTGAATCACGGCCAATAAATAACTCACCGCCAAATTTACGTAAGCAGCTTTTGAGAAGCGAGTGATTTGACGTTTGTCCCCGGTCCCTCGCACGCCATACACGATGATTTGATAGCTGGATGTTCGATTCAGTCCGGTCAAGATACCCTCCTAAAAGGGGAAGCAAAAAACAAGTCGTGAGGGTGGGGATGACAAACATATTTCACGAAGTCAACTACAGAGTGGGTTGCAATACGCGGTCAGTCCACTATGACGTTACTGCATCTTGTGAAAGTGTCAAGAGAATCAGCGGACTTTTGGGTCGCGAGTATCACGAAAACAGGGCGATCGATTTACAGTTAAAACCAACCAAGAACGAAACTGAGACAGAGTGTTCGAAATACTTCACAGTGCAAAGTACTCCTCCCAATAGCGCGTGAACAGCTGTGACGAGAGGTAGTTCATCTCAAAATCTGGCATAAAATAAACACAGTAGCTGGCTTCAACAGTCGTTATCCTCACCGCTTTCTTCCATCAAAGAAAGAGTTAGTTTGTGTTAATACGCCCTTAGGATTTGAATGTGGGCATTTTTGCCCACCTACGGTGTAAAAAGAGCCTTCCCATGGCGGTAGGCTTGTCCACTGAGTCGGACAGTTTGGTCACAAGTTTCTCATCACCCAGGCGACAAACAGTAGGTTAAGTTACAAAATTGAAGTAACCAGATGAGAAAACAAGCCGTTTCGATCGATACACACCAGAATTCCTCTGAATAGTTTTCATATATCCCTGATGACTCAGAGACACCAGAGGCTTTCTGGTTCGTCCCAACGGGTTACCGATGGAGATGAGGACAAACTGTTATTCAATTTCCATACAGCGGTTCAGCTCAACTATCCGCTTTTATCTTCGTAAAGATGGGTACATCAGTAGGACCATATTGTAACTGAATGATTTACTTCGGCAAATATGTTTGAAGTGAACTGAAAGTAGCCAGTAGAACGAAGATATTTACCAGTCAAAGATTCCAACAACTTTGCAAGCAAAAAGTTGCGGTCTGAATGTAAAAGGAGCCTTTTAAAAGTGTGTAGAGTGGAAATCTTTCCACACAGAGTATTTTCGAGAAACACACTCACCTGAAAATGACCCTAGGGATAATCAGACTCAAAGGAATATTTTGTTATGACAGGTTTCAAGTAAATGAACGCTTTATCTCTCAGTTGGCAAGGTATTCGAGATATATATTCTCCTGTCACAACACACCACCGACCAACTAGGGAAACTCGTCGTCTTTCCCTTGTCCTGGTGTGTCCGTGACGCTACCTGGCTGGGAATTTCTGAACCGGCGGGTCAATCAATTGACACCAACAGGGTGGTTAGTAGGTTGTCATTCGAGTCATTCGGGTAAACCAATCACCGTTCATGCGTGAACACGTCCGCCTGTTCAGACCGATAATTCAGGTGCACCCATTTTGTTTATGGAGCTGTGGTAACATGCTGGCTTTCCACGTCTGACTTTCGAATCCCCGCGTTCAAATAAAAGCAAAACTCTTCTCTTTGCTTTGGGCTAACCGGAGAACTATCCGTACAAGAGTGACGTGAAAGCAAATTCTACAAACCAACGACTGCTTACTACTAAAACTGTGTCCTCAAAAGGCGTCCTGGCAACAGAGACTAGGAATCTGACGATTGCCAGCCTGTTCGTCGAGATCGGCTGTCTTCAGCTGCATAGGCAAGCACCGATAGAAGGAGACATACGCCCGATTCTGACCCTGAACTCGAATCACTAACGGAAACCATGATATGAATTAGCTCGACTGTTAAGCCAAGCTACTCAGCCGGCAACCAGCTTGTATCTCCCCTGCTTTGAATGGCCAAGCAGTGCGCGCTAGTGAAGGGCGTGGGACATACTTGTAGACTCTGTCCCAGGGGTGAGTTGGCAACCAAGTCAGTTTGACAACCTATCTAGTCAAGTTAGTGCAGAATCGCTTCAGTGAGTGAGTCCTGACAACCGGAAAGCCGTTTTCCGCTCAGTACAGATGGTAGCCCCATACACAAAAGAGTGCAAAAGCACCGGATAAAAAGTGTATGTATCGGTAAGCTTTAGCGTTTGGAGCACATTCGAGCGGAAGGTGTTGTCATGGCCACGGAATGTGACAATGCAACTGTCGCGTGCAGTAGTATTTTGGGTATTCCAACAGAAACCAGTGTTGGGAATCAAAGTCACACTATATAAACGAGGGGAAGGACGTATAACGGAATTCCCGATAAGTTTCATTCGCGAACAGCGAGCAAAGTAGTGGTAATGTTTGCGTGTACTTACCCTCACGTCAGAACCATTCACTTGCGTTGCCCAGTAAGCTCCATATTTGAACGAGTCGCCGGAATTCCCGCTACTCTTCGGCTTGACCAGAGGTCGAGCCAGAACCAAGAAGAAATCCGGCACAAATACTGTGGGATCAGCATCCAAGGAGAACAGAGATGTGGGCGACTGCGGATTTGATGCAGGAGTGGCGCCACGTGTCAGCTCAGTCGTGGAAGATTTTTCCGAGGCTTTTTTACTTTGTCCTTGACCGTCAAAAGACCACAGTAACTGCACGCGACCGTTGGACTACAAGCATGAATGGGGGAAGAGAGAGGCATGGACCAAGCTCAAAATGATGCAATGACGACGAAAAGAGTCTTTACACTTCCAGGAGTTGTAAATCCGAGTCGTTAAAACAACATCGTTTTCGTGAATCCCCAATATAAAGCAGAACGAATATGTATGCCGTGTTAAGCTTTGGTATTGTATTACAAAATGGGGGTGGTTGTTGGTTCTCGCAAGATTGTTGAAGCGTAGCTGATGAGCAAAACTTATCTCAGAGAAGAACGTTTCTGACCGGTGCCCTGACGAATCATTTCCAGAGTACAAAAACTGTACAGACAGGTCACACAACGTTGGATCTTTGTAGTCCATCAAATGGAAGATGTTTCAAGGACATCTAGTCACCGGACTGCCTGAAGACAGTCTATATGTCGGTTGAGTACTGGTAAGAATTGCCAGGTTTGGATGGTGAAAAACCTTGTCTGTTATTGTCTGTCTGATACAAGTCTTTGGGATTGCTGGTTTCACTGCTTGCTGGTATCCTGTGATATCTAGTCAGTAAACCTTAGTGACAGGATGCTTGAATCTACAGCGATGAACAGAAAGTAGTGAGGGGATTGCCGCATCCACTTATTTTTTTTCCACTGGATACGCCCAAATGAACTCGGTAGACCCCAAACAGTTAGCAAGTCTCCACTCTATAGCACCGATCCCCTAATTCAGAGTCCCAAGAACAAATGAGAGTTTCATTGTTGGCGGTATTGCCTGTCACAAATGTCATCCGATTTGTTGATTGAGACAGCTGCAGACGGTACGGTACGGTCATAAAATACAACTGTGTTGGTGAACAATCAGGCGAACCATACTGAAGAATGGTTTTTCTGTGACACTTCCTGTTAGGTTCATTTTTGCTTATTGGAGAGTAGATTACGCTAAAGGGAAAGGGTTGCTGAAATCGTTTCCTTACTAAAAGAACCGATGGTTTGGACGTCCGCTGCGAATCCATGCTGTACACAGATTTTTCCGTTTTCCCTATAGGGGTACGGTGCGTCGCTGTAAACCTCTGTTCGTCCCTCTCAAGTAAACCTCCTTTTCCTATTGTTGCCGTACCCCATGTCCGCATAAATATCAGTTTTTTGTTGGATACCACATGAAGATCGAGCGTCATCAATGAGCCGGGCTGTCCAATTCAGGGTTGTTTATTGCTTGTGTGTGGGCACTGCGTTTCTAACGCTCCAGAAAGTCACGAAAAAAGCCCGTCACGCTGTCCCATTACTAAGCAGTACGTTTTCAATTATCCTTGAACGTGTGTGCACCAAAGTCTTGGGGGTCTGAGACGGGGTTTGGATTTCTCGTCCTTTACGGATTTCACCAAGCTGGCCTTGTAGCAACAGCATCTTTTCGGCCTATCGTATTGAGGTGAAAATGACGCCTATTCGATCTTGTTGATGGCGCAATTATAACCATTTTTCTAAAAATGTTGACTGGATAAAACTGTTCACTGAAAAGTAGTTCAACCATAGATCGATATCCTCCACCGGGGTTGGATGTTAACCACGGCTAATGTTAGTCGCTTCAAAAGATGTAACATAAACAAGACTGTGTGTTTATCTTTGATGAGTGTTTGTAGGGCAGTATTTGGAGTTTCACTGAAGTTACGGGTAGAATATCAAGAGCGGGTGCCACGAAGGGAAACGTCCACCGACACTCAGGTAATGTCAGATGGCCCCTGTCGGGTCCGAATATAATAGACAGCCTCACTTAATCTTATCGGCCCCCACTGGTATTGACCAGTCAAATGTAGGTAATCTCCTTCAGTATGCGGTGGTTCTCCCTTCATCGTAAACTTGGCAAAAAGCGGACTTCCGGTTAAAGAGTCTGCCTGAATTCACGAATCATGATGGATGGATCGGACACGCAGAAGTTCCACCTGTGCTCGGTGACTAAATCTTCAAACGGGAACCGGATGAGTGAATGGTATTTCGTATTAGTATAGTGGTGCACTTTTGTCCGTACAGAGCGCAATCATTTATTGAAAATCCATGCAATAGTCGTTCAGCTGTAACACCCTTTCGGTGCCCAGCTGCCATGCCACCTGAAGGAAGCACGAGGGCTGAGATACTGCCATGTTGCCCAAGCCTAGACAGGAGAAGTCGAGATAATGAGGACGGGTCCGAACCACAGACCTTCCGGTCAGCAAATTCGCGCTCTAGCCACTTGAGCCATCTTGCCCCCGAAAATCCATGCAAAAGCTCAGAATATGGAAAGAGATATCTCCACTTTCATCAGCTGATGCGAACATAGGAGCGCAAGAAGAAAAGAAACCAATGAATGCGTTCAAAGAAATCAAACGATCTCACATTGGGGTCAAAGTTTGTAACATGCATACGAATGGGTCGCGTGACCCATACGCCTGCTAGATGAAGGTCTTTCGGTCATCTCGCTGAAATGGAAAAGGGCTCAATACCCAAAACTTAGTTTGTTTTTCTGTTCGGAGCAATACCGTGTGCGAGAAGCTAGAAAAACTATCAGTTTCCCCACGATTCTCTCAGCTAACGTTCAGTGTGGAACAGTCAAAACAACTATTCAGCAGTTACCAATCCCAGTAGCAGTTCAACAAATTTATGCTCAGTTTTGATTTGCTATTCATGGACAACCAAAACGATCGTATGGCATGTTGATAAAGCGCAGGAGGCGATTGGTCCGAACAGGAATCGCTCCTGAACTACACCCAATAAAAGCAATGCTCATGAATTCTATCGGTGGTGTTCCATTGGTTCTGACCAGCATTAATATTCACCGAGGAGTTGTGACTGTGATGTGGGCCACTTAACCATTCAGTTGAGCGAACTGACGGATAGCGAGTAAAAAATGCAGTCGTTCGTGGGGGATCTCCAGGATGGTCGGATTAAGCACTGGAATTTGCTTGATCAAACTGATTGGTGAACTATTGCTTCGGTCATCTGTGGGTAGGATCACTAGTTTGCCGCGAACCCTGTACGGCGACGCCGAAGATGTTGAGTTACGTGAGTAAGTAGGAGACAAGCATCCCGAAAAAGATACAGACCTCTCACTGTGAATTTGAAGGACAGGAGGTCCTCCGAGTTTGAAACACACAAAAATAGGGGAAGTTCCCAGGGTTACCAGAATGAACATGAAGCGCGGTCACGCGAGCGGGTTACATTTTATGGAGTGGAGAAATGGAAGAACTCGATGTTTAATCACGTGAAAAATAATTGGAATCGACTGAGTAGTCATCGTTCTCGACGAAGCGAAATGTTGCCCAGCAATAAATCTACCGATTGTCAGCAAAATTTTTCGAACTCGATGTTTAATTATGATCAATTATGTGAAATCTGGAGAGCCAGAAGACTGGTTGGTCGTTGGCTTGTTCGCTGAGCTGGGCAATTTGGGTGCAAACGTTTCATCACCAATCGAGGTGACATCATCAGTGCGTGGCGGTGGGTTAGTGGTTGTGCTATGCATGCAAAACTACGCACCGATGATGTCACCTCGATTGGTGATGAAACGTTTGCACCCAAATTGCCCAGCTCAGTGAACAAGCCAACGACCATCTACGCCAGCTGAGCTACCGACATTTCCCCCTATAGATGACTGGTTTTACAAGTGACACGCCGCAGGTAAAAGAAGAGGAAATTCACAGTAGCTGAGGTCATATTGGCCTATTCTTTATGGATTTGGATCCCGTTTATGTATGACGAAAGTAATTCATAAACCAGAATACTCAACGAATAAATACTCCTTGGGTGTTTCTATCCAGACTCAAGTTGTCCAACTGTAAAGAGTATTGTATTGTATCCTCCCTCGGATAGAGAAGACTGTCTTGTGCAGGAGTGGAAGAATTTCTACTCGAGAACGATCTAAGAGCACCAAAGTACAGAGGCACTAGTGAAGAAAGCCGAAAAGTCGGATACGTGCTGATATTTCTGCTTGGCTCGGATCGGCCTTAACTATTCCACACTCCCTTGGAATACGGCGTGACGTTTGAGAAGTTCTGTGAAATTCGTACAGTGACCGACATTCCGCAGTTAGCTTCGAGTGAATGAGAAGTACAGCGCAATATTTATTCGACTCCTCATACAACTAATCAGTTTCTTTTATGGAACACAGTAATCCCCCAAGAAAGAGCTCCAGGAGAAGAGAGGTCACACTCAAGCAGAATCCATGGTAAGCGATCCTCACCAGATTTCCCCAAGATTTTGTCTCTTCAGCATCACCCCCAAACACCTACACGGGGCCGACGATTTTCCTACCTTCACTCCTGGAAGGTTATGAATCCCGAGGTCATTTCGAAAATACCGCGAAAAGATATGCTTCAAGAACCTGACGGTATTTTGAATGGCGTAAGTTTGTGGAGGGGGAGGGGTTACAGCCAATATATGAGCGGAATCTGAACTCCACAGAGCTTAGTTACATCAGCTGAGCAAATCTAGATTCAGGATCTAGTAGGTGCTGAACGGACTGTCATATTGCAATCGGAAACAAACATTATTACTTCGGTCCCTCGTTTCGAATATTGGTATTCATGTTGGAGTTGAATATCACAGACCATTTATGCAGTAATTACTGGTTTTAATGAACTTTACTTACGCTACTGGAGGTAAAGCATCCCGGACAACAGTAGACCAGCTCCACACCGTTTTACTATCACGCAACGATGTGGGAAAAGTACCCTGGTAAGGAGTGCAAACTAAGGAGGTACTCGTTTAAGACCACCAAGAATAGGATGTCAGTGTTAGTAAACAAATAAAAACACTATGTTAGTGGCGGATGCCATCACCGGCAACAGCCTAGCATCCTTTAGGGACCTTACTCAGCAAAAGCCCAACGTACAACCACAGGCAAGCGCGCAATGTCCTGCAGGGGGTCCAACCATGTGCCGGAAGAGTCAGGTAAGACTAACCAGAAGGGTACACAAGTCCCACAGAAATCTGATTGATGGTCCTGTCACATCCTGTTCCCAGAAGCGGTGTCCAACAGGTACAACAACGTCGCTGGTTTTACGGCACCAGCATGCCGGTTAATGCCTTCAGTCACTGGTGTAACGAGTCCATGATAGTCCACCCTTGTAAATGCACCCATTGTTATGTTTTTTGTGCTCCATCTCCAGTTTAGGCATTAGCCAACTCCTGGTATCTTCCAGTCTGAAGTTGCATCGGCAAGCAATAACCTGGCATAAGAAGTACCTGAAAAACATGCGTAGCCCAATCATCTCATCGCTCAAACAAACAGCCTTTAGGTTGCAAAAAACATCCGTGGCACTTCAGCTTTGCTGATCCAGCGTTCTCATGATGCACGTGCAATACTTCGAAGATACCGGAGGTCAAACACAGGCAACCTTATTGCGTCTCTAGCGCACCGTGACCGGGTTACATGGGCCTAAGTCAGGATTGGACGAGCCGCCAAGAGGGCGGTGTCAGGTCGCTGAAGGAAAAGTAAATATGCCCACTAATGTCAGTATCTCTGATACCATCACCAACTTTGGTAGTACACCACTCCCAGCCTTCCAACAGCACTTGGCATTTTGTACATGCTTACAGCAGTTTATATCCGGATTTGATCGGAAACAACTAGCGCGACACCGAGTGAACACCCCCCGGAGGAAGTAGATGACCTAACGAAAGTTTCTCTGATTACTACGTCGATTACAAAGTTGAGAGGAAAAAGTAACGACGTGCGGTTTTCATTACTACCGCTTTTGACGACGAACTCATGAGAATATTCACCGTAAATCTTCACCTACGCATTGGTAATGAAGTGTAAGGATTGGACAGGAATACCTATGAAGAGAAGGTACGGCAAAGTTGCTCCCGATTCCAACGGGATGACAATTGTTGGCAGTCCATATGTTTGACTGTGTGGAGAAAATTGTGACCACAGCATAAAGGACGTGACCAGACTGCTTATTTCACGCAGCTCTGGTTCTCACGAGTGTTGTAAGCTCATAAACAACTAAGAAGTAATGATGACTGGAACAACGAAAGGTATAATGAAAGATATAATCGTTGAGCAACAACACTCGATTCATGACAACCATGCCGCCCTAAAGAAGCACGAGAACTGAGATACTGTCAGGTCGCTCCAGCTTGGACAGCAGCAGCAGTCGAGATGCTAGGATTGGGTTCGAACTAAGAAATTCCGGTCAGTAAGTTCGCGGCTTGAACACAGAGCTACCACAAACAGGCGGATGATACCCAAATTCAAAACAAACACCTCTCTAACAGACAGAAAGTGATGATGAATATTAACCACCGCTCCGATGCTTGCTTTGCCTTCCATTAAGCGAGGTAGCTCAGGACAATTAAGTTGTTCTCAGAGTTTTTCATCCGTTGAAGCAGATAAAAGGGGTTGAAATAGGTTTTTGGGTCGACTTCCCCTGTGATGATTACACTGATCAATAGTTTTCTTCGTCCCGTGTTAAGAATAAGCTGGAACAGAGTTCGACGATTTTCGACTGAAGGTGTTTCCTCCATTTCTAAGATTTCCATAAGCTACCATCCGGTCAGTCTCAAGACAGAGCTCTCACTGAAACGCAATGTCGATCAAGCGAGATCAACTTTATTATAGCCAACATGCATGACACGGTCGTTGTGAGATTCAACCTGGATTGAGGTGGGGGGCGCATCTACTTTGAAACGCACACAATCTACACTGGGAATTCACGACACTCCGTGCTTCGCACCTTGGTAAATTTGGCCAACCGGGGTGTTTCGCGATTGAGAGTACGTCAGACAGCTCCCGTTGATAAAAAATTAATTCGGCGGCTGCTTCACACAGGTAGCGAAAGTCATACTAGTGAATGGCTTTTCCCTCAGTTGCGGACAGACGAGCTACATGATAGGGACGAACTAGAGCACGCGCTGTGTACGCACACATGTGTTCCAAATGCAGCGACAGCCTTGGACAAAAGATAATCGTTCGAAAAGGGATACATCAATGGTTGGAGACATTGTCAGACATGGCCCAGTCGCGCCCTCAATGGCGCTCGTGCATCCACGCTATTGCCTTCAATGCATAGCTTCTCTCCCAATCTCCTCAACTAGAAGTCCATTGACGCATCAATTTTATCAGCTGCCACCCCCAATGCGCAACTATTTAAACCACATCCCCTAATCATCAGTGAATGAAACTGTGGCGGCTATAACCACTGCGCGACAAGTACGCGGTTTTTACAGCTGACAATGATGATGGTGGTGATCCAATTGGCATGTGGTCGATCTGAGAGCTTGATTGGTCAAAGTTGAGATGGCAACAAGTAGGTGAAGCTACACACCATATCCTGGGCTCAGTGAAAAAAGCCGATGCTGAATTTTCGTCGTATATCATTAGTAGCCTCGAGACGATCTTATTGGAAGTCTCGCGGGATTGCAGACCGCCAAACCGAGCAAAAATGCACTGGAAAATTGCATTCTGGTCCGCTTTTCTTGAGGATTGGCTCTACAAAGATCTCGCAATGTGTGAGCCACAGTGGAGGTTATTGCTCTTGAGTTCAGTAGTAAACCTATGTCCACGAACTTTAAGAGTTAAATTATGTTCAGTCAAACCTGAGAGAGTTAAGATGTGCGACAAAATGAGATGGCTTTACGGGGATTTTCGCCCACAATTCGCATGAACGATATTCATCTCGGTGAACAGGGTTGCAGTATCTGGTCGAGACGCTTAGAACGCGCAATAATTTCGCTTACTAGACCTTCCTACTATCCAGCTGTTTGTGTTCGCAACTTTTCACTCCCCTTTACTACATTGCCCGTTCAATAACATGGATGCATTGATTACTGAATACTTAATCAGTAAATTAGTCACTCACCATGTTACTGATTATGGGGCCAGTCATGTGAGACTATGTCGCAACACAGGTTACGTGTAATTACTGTTCAACCTCGGCTTTGCATCACATTTCAGTTGCGTCTGATACACATCCAAGTGGGCAAAATCATGCGTTTTGTTGTTCGTTCGGCCGTAACACCATAGTGATTGCGACCGATATGGTCAACTCCAGTGGATGGGTGAAGGACTCGTTTGTTGAAAGGACAATCTAAAAAGCTCTAGTTGTCCCCGACCAACGAAGTGGAACCAACAACAAAAAGGAGACTGGGACTTTCATGCCGTGGAAACTGGCAACCTTGTGTTAACGCCATAAAACACAGTGGTAGTGCGATAAATTTGAACCGTTGCTCAACGTGAATTTGTGAACGAAGAAATCGTTCAATTTGAACGATAGGCAAGTTCATCTAGTCTTCCAAGCACTAACACACCGTCCTGTTGTAGGCAACCACATTCTTCCCAGCGTGCCCGCAAATGCGGAACTTTTCTTTGCGTGTCTGGAACAGTAATTTCATTCCTACATTAGATCAAAAAAATCTTACGATAATCCAGGTTCACAGTACCTGTAAACAGTGGTGTGGCAATGGGCTCAACTTCATGACAACGACAGGGACAAACCTTCCCATATCGTCCCCCCTACGGTCAACGATGGATGAAATTCACAACCTTTTGTTACAATAACAGTCATCCCTCTCATTAACAATGGTCTAGTCTATCCACGCCATTAGCAAAGTTCAGTTAGCTCAGGACTGAAGGAGCGAATGATTCGACTACCGACCACTTACATTACCTCAACACGAATCGTTTACAGTGCATAAGGCCAGTCAGTTGTGACAACCGTGACGTAGTCAGTCGGGTCGGCCTGACATGTACACTTTATACCACCAAAAAACCCTGCAATAATCCAATAGTTGGTAGGTTGCTGATCGGATATCGTTCATACTGACTCATCCAAAGGGTCAGGTTCGCACTTTTACGTCCACATTCCTAGCGGGCGCTTCTTCTTTCGGACAGAGAATTTTTCATCCGGCGGAGGGATGCGCCATTGATTGGACAGTGGTGAATTCCGAAATTCCTAATGCATCTCTTAAGGGTATTTTGGCAAGGTTAAAAGCCATACTGAGAATTTGAACGCAAGACTTGTGCATCACTGCCAAGTGACAAAGAGGCATGTCAATCACAAACTTACATAAAGTGACCTGCAGCAAGCCTTTACATTCCATAATGGTGCATTCTGGAGTTGATATGATACAAGCCAGACAATTCAACAATGAGAAAGTGAAGAGCGAAACGGTTGCACAAAGTCATACACAGAAACACGCGAACACCGGAATACACGCCAGTAATTTGGAGTAGGCTCATGAAATACCTACATGTCTTACGATGAGGAAGCAGCGTTCAACGCGTGAAAGAATCAGAGGAAGAGATGGCTGCACAGAGAAGGATATGCTGCGTTCTATGCTAGACATAACCGGAAGCAAATCTACAAAAACTAGCTGCGCGCAGTTATCTAAGTTTAATGGGCAGTCGCACGAGTCTAACTGATAACGATCAATAATAAATACTGATCGTTCAGTTCCAACATGCCCCGGGTACATGAATGTCATGCCATCTAAAGGAAGCCGGAGGTTATCCAACCTCAGGCAAGAGGAAAAGCAAATGTTGTTCTGTGGTCAGTTGTGGAAACTAGGTTGCTTATTATCAGCATCAGTAGTAGCAGTAGTGCGAGATCCAGTGGGTGCCCAATTGTCACGCATTTGCCTTCAAGAGCCGATAATGAAAAAGCGCTATGTTTGAGCGATCGGGAGAGAGGGAGGTTGGATATATCGGGTTGTGTTTGTCACTACTGTAACTCGCAAAGGGTAGCTGAGAGACTCAGTGGAGTAAAACTCAATTGATAATTGTAGAAAAGTCCGCTGTTGACTTGAATGGTCTGTTAATTGGGTACTTGCATTGAATGACTTGAAGACCAGAAAGGCACGTTCTCAAACCTGCCAACCGACGAAGCCAGGTTTGCCCCGCTGGTTTTTTGGTAAGACTTAACTACGTTGTTACACGTCTTCTCTCATTCAACCTAAGTTGACCGGATGGGCATTTTGGCATCAAGACTATTGGTTCATTTTTCCCCGGGAGTACTGTTGTTGGTGCACAATCGTCGCAGTAACACATACTTTACTGCTGAAACTTGACAGACTCAGAACGCGAAGCAAGACAAATCCCATGCAAATCAAACTTCGAACAACTCATCAATGTTAAAGACACTATACAAAACACGAATAGTGTTTTGGAAGATATGCCCAGTTAATCGCGTATTGACGATGCTTGTTCGTACAATGACGAAACGTTTGGAAGGTGGCTATCAAGATCGGCGAGGAGATCAAATGCTACCTTCTTAGCAGCCAAGCTGATGCACTGCTGATGACAGCTGCTGTGAATGTATGCTATTCTGATAGCACGAATATATACATCATCAAGAATGTGCGAATAGGAACGTCATACATGGGTGAAACACGAAACTCGTTGACCGGCTAGGCTCTAGATATAAGCAAAATCTTCGCTCATTTGAGTCAGTTGAAAAACAGCACTCGTTCGGTTTCCACGCTTCCCAAATGTAGGCTCTGTAGTACGATGCTAAACGGAAGTTGCTGAGAGCAGCAAACAACCCGAAATCCAGTTGGTCGGTTACGGATAGGTCTACATCTGTTCACCAAGTACTCCAAGGTCCTCCTTATTTCAACTAAACCTCCTGATACTACCAAAATGATGTTGAAACAGCCTCTCTGGCTGACTGAAACACACTTGGCATTGCAAAGGAGATGGGAAGTTTGGAAATGAAAAAAGCCACCTGAACGACCCACTAGTGTGGTACGGGCATGCAGAACTCGCTTTCACGAAATTCACAACACGAGATTACTGATGACCGGGTTGATTCAAGCGGCTTCAGTCGCGGTCATATGTTTTGCGAGAAGCCGTGAAAACTCCCGGAACGACGACACCAGCGGATGCTTTTGTAGGCATCTATTCAACATGCTTAGTTTGGATGCGATAGTATTCTGAGTGGGACTTTGTCCATTCAACGCAGTAGAATTCGATACCTAATCTACTGGATGCAACAAGCCAGCTTCATCATTAGCGTCAAACAAACCTTTTATACTTGAGCATATCTACGTGAATTATGAACAGTTGGCTGGGATCTAACAAGGAGCTACCTCTACTGAACTAGAGAACATGGCAACTTTGGAACTGTCTCTATGAGCGGGTGAATTCGATGAAAAGCAGAAGGAATGAGATCGGTGGGCAAACAGGCAGAAACTCGTTGGACGCCGTCAACCGGCCTAAGCAGGACAGCATCACGATGAGCATCATCCAGGAATAAAACAATGAGGTTTCATCTCCTAGTTCCTTTAAGTCTTAGTAGAAAAGTAAAAAATCGTTCAGCTGTAGCACCCTTCCGGTGCCTAGCTGCCATGCCACACGAAGAAGGCACGAGGGCTGGGATACTGCCAGGTCGCCCAGGCCTAGACAGAGGAAGTTGAGAGCCACAGGTCGGATTCGAAACACGGACCTTCCGTTCAGTTAATTCGCGCTCTAACCCATTTGTCCATCTCGCCATCATAGAATTGCTCAGCACAGGAGCATAAAACCACACATGGTGAGCATTGGAGAAAAGAACAACAAAGTAGCGACATACTTTCAACGCGAGCAATTAGTATGACCTTATTCCAACTTGTCTGTTGATGTCTAGCGACTGATATAGCATGGGAATGTTGATGTTCCTTCAGTTCCATTTTGCTCATGCAGATACATTACATATCTTTGCTGATGTCGTTAGCTTTGTCGCCAGTCGCTTAGGAACAAATCGTTTGTCCGAATATCAAAACGTTTCGGAACTCACCACACCCGCATGTCAGTTCGTCAGACTTACTTGTCCAGGGACAGAGTCTCCCATGATATGAATCTGGACAGGTTTTCAAAGTCCTCTCTTCTTGTCCTGATCTTCCCAGCCTAGCATCGGCTTAGGAATGCGATCCCGTTCCATGTGTTTCACATGGTCTTGAGGCTCTGCAGCTAGTCATGAACTTTGTACTTCTACGGTACTTGAGTAATCAGGATCTGGAGTGTAAAAACCACATACCTGTCGTACGGTGGTTTTAGCTGCCACAGTTTCGTTCACCGATGACTTGGAAAGGTGAGGTGGGTAATTGCGCATTGGAGGCGGATGTTTTTCATTTGTGCGTAAGTGGACTATTAAGTGGGGAGATTGGGAAGGGAGCTATGCATTGAAGGCAATAGCTTGGATGCACGAGCGCAATCGATGACACGACTGCGCCATGTCTGAGCGGAGAACTCATGTGATCTTCCACATATTGTGCAAATGAGAGCGTCCAACTGCAGCACCCTTCCGGTGCCTAGCTGCCATGCCACAAGAAGGAAGCACGAGGGCTAGGATACTGCCAGGTTGCCCAAGCCTAGACAGGGGAAGTCGAGTGGTGGAGGTCGGATTCTAACCACGGATCTTCCGGCCAGTAAATTCGCGCTCCAACCACTTGGGCCACCTCGCTCCCGTTTGCAAATGAAGTCGGTCAAGAAGTCGGATACGACGCTGGTTCACAGTCCGGGTCACGCTGGTTTATGAGAACGTGGGCAACAGGCCGTTACATGGCGATTTTGTATCAAACTTTACATGACGATTGTTCCAGATATGTTTTTGAAGTTCGCAAATGCAACGCTTCCTCTCAACTCGTCGTCGATAGGTTGTTAGAAGACCATTGAAATAGCAGAACTCTGAGCTACAAGTCAACCAGGAATACGTCTGTAGAAAGCAGTCCATTTGCATAAAACTGAGCTCTTCCATTCCTTCTTCAGCTCAAGCAAGTAATCCGTGAGATCGGACAGGTAGCCACAGCTGAGATAAAAGTCGCAAGCATGGAAGAAAGGGTAGTGTCATTATTGTCAACCCAAAACACTCGCAGTGATTCCTTCAACCGGATGGCATCCAGGATAAGTTCGTGTATGTTTTTACATCGCAGCTATTTATTTAACCATTGCTTCAAGAGTCTGTCGATTAGGCCCTCATGAACACAGTTGCATAGCTGTTCCGTTTTCTGACATCTCATTTCACGCCTTTGGCGAGCCCATAGGGGGTAACTGGACTTCCTTCAGGATTGTGACGTGTGTTCGTATTGGTTGGTGCCAGAGCTGTATTCAGACGAAAGAAAGAGTCCTCACAGATCCAATCTCAAACTGTTCAACTGATTTCCTTCAAGTTTCTGAATCTTGATGATCGAAGAATCGAAATCTGCCACTAAGATGGGATAAGCACCACGGAGTGCCCTTGAATTACGTTCGAGTTGAGTGCGAAAAGCATTGTCCCTCTTCAGAATAAGCGAGAGAGAGAATATGATGTCCCAAAAGTAACGAAACATCCTCTTGCAAGTCGAATGCGGGCCGTCTACAAACAAGTTACTGTAGACTGTAAATGAAACGTCGGTTTCCCTCAGCGGTACTTGGCATCAGATTTGAAGAGCTTTTGTCAGCGTGGTTTAGCTCATTGTCACAATGTCGGCAGAACATCCCTGGTAGCGAGTGTGTCCTTCGTTTAAGCCTCTCAGCATCAGGTAAGGCGTCAGATTACAAGTTAAGCTGTCGAGTAGCGCCCCTACGTGCACTATTTGTTTTCACATGCATTTGCGGTTTTAGATTAGTTTCAACTACTTGGTTCCAGATTTGCCTCCAACGTTCTCCTCTCACCAGTAAGACAGCAACCAGGTGGTACTCTTCGACCGTTTGTTCGAGAGTAGTGGATAGGAAAGATTGTGGTAATCCAAACATCGCGCTGGTGTCCTATCATCCATCCTAACGGTTAGGACATATGCAACACACACGATGAAACGAAGTGACCACTTGTGGAGCAAATTGGCGTGGTGGATGGCTCTGCATGACTGGATTTGAACACGTTAAGCAACGCAATCTTTTGCCATTTCGACCATAAACTCTGTGACAAAAGTCTAGTGTAAGGTGACACGGAGCAGATAGCACAAAAGTGGAGAGAATCATAATCAGTTTCGTGTATGGTATAGGTAGCCGAACATGCTGAGCTGTTAAATCTGAGTGACGATGAAGGACGCCACACGCTATCGTTCGTCCTGTTAGAACAAACATGTGGCGTTTTAGTCGACTTTTTTTTGTATTTCACAGAACACTATCGCTTGTGGACTCACGAATTCAACTGTTTACCCGGATTAACCGTATCTGCATGTTAGTTAGCGGTTGGACGGAAGACGTGTGGAAACAACAGAGTGAATGG
The DNA here is from genome assembly GCF_000715545.1 of Opisthorchis viverrini. Lineage (NCBI taxonomy): Eukaryota > Metazoa > Platyhelminthes > Trematoda > Opisthorchiida > Opisthorchiidae > Opisthorchis > Opisthorchis viverrini. The sequence goes on from NW_008751755.1 coordinate 1,377,740, forward strand.
ACGATCGCAGAAGCCCCGATTGTCACACGAATCTTCGCCTGTTACAGTTGATTGACGGCTACATATAATGTAGTAGTGCAGAACATCCAAACAGGTATGACTGGACTTGAGCCTTCAATTCATCATTCTGATAAAAAAACTCGTTGTGTCAGAAAAAAATAGCGTTGTTTCAAAACGAATGAAAACGACGGTTTGACAGGATACTACACAAGTTGATTGACGTTACCTAGAGAGGGAGAGTGGCGCACCAACACTGACAGCTGCGAGGAATCCTGGGAGCATAGTGCGGACCTGAATGGTCACAGACCACATGCTGGTTTCCGAAAATCATTCGGTTGTTATTCAAAAGCCAAACGATGCTGGGAAAGTTACTTACAGCCTAAAGCTGGGATTTCATCATCAAATATGGAACAGTCAAGAAAATAGAATAACAGGGTTGTTGTTGGATGGGAAGTCTGTTACAGCTGTCCAACTCTACAACCGCGAATTAAGGAACGTGGATGTGAAGGAACAATTGACCAAATTAAACCTTGTCAGCATATGGCAAGTGGCATGTTGAAAAAAGTTGAAATTCAACTGCTCGGGTTGTCTGGTACCGTACAGATGCAGCCAGATGATATTGTTCAAATAGAGCAGCAAAGTGACCATAATCGTACACCCTAAATTGCACCCGTCCAGAAGAGCACTTTATATAATGAGAAAAATTACCAGCGCCAACTAAAAGTATTCTTCCCAACAATGTTGTCGCTCTCCCACAACGGGAACATCACCATGGTAACCCCTTTGTTTTTATGAGAAGTCCAAAAAGGCGAGTCCTGTTCACGCTCCAAAAACAGTTTGTGGGAAACGATCACGGAGAAGAGAGAGAACACGCTTGATTTGGCTTGAGAAAAACCTCGGGCAGTCACACTTACCATCGGTCGAACAACCTTGATTTGAGGCGGGTCTACGGGACTGATGTGCTCCATGCTGACTGTGTTGGACCAATCAGACGGAGGGACCAAACTCACTCCGGTGGATGGATCGACCGCAATGACACGGAATCGGTAGCGCTTAGATGGCTTCACAATGCTTTCAGTGACATAGGCGTACGTTACTGACGTCTAGGTTTGGATCGAGAGGAGATAAATGGGATTTATAAAGGGAGCTTTTAGAAAGCATCATAAGCGTCGGCCAAATCACTCGCGTCCCAAGAAATATAAAACAAAATTACTAGCTGTAATGCTGAAAACTCGTCGACAGCTCACGAACGGTTTCGTTCTTCTTGTAGCTAATCCGGAAACTCGGGGACTGCACCTACCTGCTGAGCCGCAAGAAGGGCGAAACCGGTCGTGGGCTGTCGAGGAGTTTTCAGTAATCTAATGAGTAGTGCATCACGTCTACGCAGTGTATCGCGATATCTCGAATGCCGTACCAGCAGAAACCTGCGGCGGCCTGGTGCAGCATATGCGGTTGCTTGAGAACATCACAAAATAGAGATTCAACTGGGTTTCAGGTAGGTCTTTCGTCAAAACCGAATCGGTGTGCAAACGAGTGTATTTCGTCAAAATGACTAGCCGACAATTTGGCTCTTCAAACTTACGCGGCGAGGAGAATTCGCCTGAAAAATCCAAGCTTCCCTCACCTACTGTATGTAGATGCCTTTAACACCCTTTCCAGTGTGCTTTCGAAGTACGCGAATTTACGTAAACATATGAACCAGACTATCTGATATAGTAGCCAAAAGGTTGAAGTTGCTACCGTTTGGTTGGAGGGGGCGATAAATTCTAGTTTAACAAAAGGTAAAATAATGGAGGCTCCAGGGGTATCCAATATTGTTCACTTGACTCATCCTATTTGTCGACATTTGTCCTCAGATCACGTGCAGTTGAATCGATGCTAACACGAGAGCTGGGCAATCGATTGAGTCAGCCAGAGAGACAGAACAAGATGGCGGTATCCATCCAACCAGTGGTGCGTTGATGGCAGAAGCCATTCTGATGTTTCATCTTGAGGACAGTAGTTTGGGAGAGCATTGAATGTCTGTTCAGGAAAGCTGGCTCTAGAAACAGCCTGTCACTTACAGGTACGTTCTACACCACATTGGGAATAATGAGATCCAAAAAATAACGAGCAGACTCAATACTGAACAGGAGAAGCCGATGGCTCGGATTAGTTGAACAATTAATCCGAGAGCAGCAGGCTGGCGACCGAGTGGGATGTTAGCGTGATAGAACCTGAAACTAGCGTGAATTAGGAGTCCAGTAGTAGGCAAAGATGCGATTGTGAACCTAGACCTCGCTTTCACCTGGCAAAGAGACGAGAAGGTTTAGTGGCGAGCCAATCTGGGGAAGTTGGAAGACTGGTGCACACTCTTGTAGACGAAAAACCAGAACAAACGATGCTTACCTGTTGTTTCAGGGAGGAAGGTTCACTCCATCGGACTGCTTCGTGTCCAATCAGACCAACCAATGCAGCCGGTGTCTCCGTTGAATTGGGACCGTTTTGTCGCTCTTCTACAGGGTTCACCTGGACGGAATACTCCAAGCGATATTCGACCGATTTCGACTGTTCCATCCCTGAAACTTCTGGCCCCAGTGGCTGCCATACAAGATACACAGCCAAGTTGTCGTACAAAGCTTGGGCTTGCGGTGTCAGTTCGCTCGTGGTGACCTCTGAACGGAATAATTAAAAGATAGATGGTAGACGAAAAAAACCCAATGATGTGTTGAAACGAGCGCGATCACTTTTAGAAGGATGCAGTCAATCAGAACTAGGATAAACAATCCAGATGTTGGACTTAACAAGACGACTCTGGCCAGTTGGAGTAATCAAGTTGCACCTTGGTACTGGTCACAAATTTTTCGTCGCCAGTACAAGAAGCGCTACGGTAGACAAGAGTGTGCATGTGTACACATGTGGCGGGATAACACATGCGGCAGTGGGTCGATTGGTCAAGTGTGCAATCCGGGCAGTCAAACAAACCATCATTGCAAAACTGACTGAACGTGTTGTGTTTATCTTTTAGGATAAGAATCATTGTTTCTCTCCGGTTTCTGCTGCACCAAAAGGATTCTAGTGAAATTTAATGAGACCAGTGGAAGCTCCCATATTGTGTCTAGTGAAGGAACCGATTGTTCCATCATGCCACAGGTGGAAAGCCGACGGACAGAACCATGTGTCGCCCGATGAAGGCGGTATCGATATTGTGAGGACAACGTCACATTCAATTAGGGACGGATACTATACCAGCTGGCGTGTGAACGAGTGAGGAGGCGAGTTGCTGAACACGTTCGAATTCCACCGCTCGTAAGGAAGAAGCGCGAAACAAAACGAATGCGACAGCTGTGCAGATGAACTCACGTGACCACACAGCTGTTTTGGCACAGCTGTACACAGTTGCGGAAAAAAGGTTTGGGGAGAATGATTGACTGGGTCCTGGAGACAGGACAGACAAAGCAACACATTCGAGTGTTATGAACAAAATCCACCAGCTAGAGGTATGAAACCTTCAGACTGACGCTCTTCCTCAGGCTTTACTGGTACACACGATGAGCCATATGTAGGGAATGTGTCCCGATGTCACTACCACATTGTTGATGCGAAGGTTAATGACTCTCGTTTGAATGAGCATCAGCTGTTTGGCGAAAGACTGCAGCGCTTGTTCGCAGAAAAGCGTCATTGGAATAATCACGATGTTGGTGTGGAGATGTCCAATTATATCAAGCCCTACAATCTGGTAAACAACCACTAAGAGAGTGACGAAACAAAAAAAACCATGCAACACCCAGTTCGAAGAGATGGGACAGTCCGGACAAAATCTCACCAGTAGTAGACTCGAGAGGAACAACCGGACGTTGTGGTGTGTAGACAGCAAGGTCTCCGGCTGAAAATAGATAGAAAAAGAAAAAAAGGCCGATAAGTGGGAAGAACACAAATATACGGGGAAAATAAGCCCATTCAATGAAAACCACTTGATGAACACTGGTGGGTGGTGCTACCCGACAGACCGGGTGGTTCGGTCCATTTGTGCAAATCTGCAACTGGCATCTGGGTAACACTCTCGGAGATTGACATGTAAACTATACACAAACGTGTACTGGCCCTCAGTGAAATAGGACCACAATCCGTACAGAGGTAGAAACACTATTGATTGAACTGTTTTAAACTCTCCCAATAGATGGATAGTGGTACAAACTTGTCCGATTCCAGGACTCATATGGTGGGCACTGCTACTAGCCTAGGTGAATCTTCTAGAATAGTTAAATATGAATATAACGAGCTAACTGAATTGGAACGCCACACTGCTGGAGTGGGTAGAAAATATAGCAAGCTTAGATGGCCAGGACGAGCACGCTGGTCAGGGCAAGCATACGGAAACAACGTTTTTTGTCAAAAAGTAATGCTGCTTTGAAAGGTGTGCAACGGCTATGAGACTGAAGAAAACAGTAGTACCGAACGACAGAAAAGTACGATCATAGAGTGGTGACCTTAAGGTAGAACGTGGACTTTTGGTGGTTCAGCATGAATGGGTGTGTGAAGAGATCCAAATTTAATTCACCGTTTGTTTACTGAGCCGTGTAAGATGTAACGTGTACAGAGTGAAAACCCAACCAGCATTGCCAAATGATTGTTCGTTGAGCAGAACTGACTATCCCTTGAGCGTTCTGACTAATATGTTCTTTTGTTCCGCCATTACATGAGATGTGAATGTGAGCATTTTGTCGCCCATTCGAGGACGAATTTCCCTAGTTAAACTTATTGCTGTTTATCCAATGAGGAGAATGACTATGGATGAAAAGTTCGGTAAGGGACGTTTCCACAATGACAAATACACATTGGACAGAGAACTGACTATCCGGAATCGCTTGAAAATAGCTGCATTTGTCACCATAGATAGGAGCTGATAGAACGGACCAATCAAAGGCGATTTTTATAATTGAAGTGGGCTACACAGAGGCCCAACCAAGAACGAGGAAATTCAAGATGGTCGAGTTTCATGCATCTGGGACTAAACTACCAACCGCGCGGCTTAGTCCTGCGTTCGAGCGAACCGGAGTTTGATAAGGTAAGAACACAGGAACCACGTGCATTGAGTATGGAACTATTTCCACGTCCATTTTGGTGTTTAGCCCTTCTCTGCCTGTTTTTCCATTGATTTTATTCCATCAGCTCCACATCAGCTGCACCGGTTGCTTGCACGCAGCTCCGTACAAGCCGTTTGTGGTATGCCAACTATGCGTAGTCGTACAGTGATCCGACCGTTTGTCAATGTTCCGGGTGTCAGTCTCTCGTATCCAAGAGAAAAAACAATATACCGGCATTGAACACGATGTACAGTCGAATTGTCGATCAACCAACCAGTTGTGATAGCAAACAATGTTAAAAAACGGCACCAACGACTCCGATTAGAGTTGACTATTGTGTTATGCGGTCGTGTTGCATAGTGTTGCCATAGTGGACAGAAACCTAATCCAAAGAAGCGCAACGAACAGGTGTTGAGAGAAATCGCAAAAACGATTGACATTTACCATAGTCACACATGACCTTATGCATACAAGGTGTCTGGTTTAAACAAAATGGTAAAGCAATGACCTTAACCGGTTGAGTGGAAAGTGTCAGGCTACTACTGCCTTCCCGTTGCACAATGTGATGTTGTGCGGAACCAATCGTGCGCTGTTCATATAGGATAGTGTTTATCCATCGAATCGGGACGGTTGGCAGCCGCATCCTTCTAGACTAGACAACAGGTGACCGACCGACTATGGATAGCCGAGAAATCAAATAGCAACGAAACGGGGAAAGAAAAAGCTCACGTGTCTTGATGATCTTGTCAGAAGCTAGAGCCAGTACTGCAGAAGCGGATGCCCATTCATCCCCTAGTCGCTTGGTCGACGCACGTTTCGCGACGCATTGATACACACCCAAATCTTGCACACTGACATTGGCAATTCTGAGGATATTTTCTGTAGGTATGTAGAACAGATGGGCAGAAAAAATGGAGCAATGAGGGAAATGTCGGCGGACAAGACGATCAATTGAGGGAGGGTTAGTTGAAACAAGCAAACGAGGTATTTGTCACGACTGTATGGGGGGAAATAATCGGTATTCCACCAAGAAATCTATGAAGATCAAACGGCATGCAAACAAATGAAACCGTAACATCCAAGTGATTTCAAGAGGTTACCAGGGGGTCCCGCATAACGTGGAATCGTACAGGATAAGACCATGAGGTTACAGGACACCGTGGAAATAAGGGTCAGAGGGGCACGGTAGAAACGCTTTGATGCCTTGCGGTACACAAAATAAAGGATGCGCGCACCGGGAGAATACACAGATGGGGAGGTAATGAAAAAATTACTAATGTCGGAGTTTCTCAAGAGAATGCTTTATCATTCAGAGGGATGGATTGAATGTGAATGAGCGAAAGTAGATCGTGCCAAAACGGAAGCCCAATGGGAGACACGTATCGTGAAGTAAACATGGCGAATAACAGAAGTAGCAACAGGTGTGTGTAGGCACTAGAAAGAAGTACTTTACTTCAGAAATCAAGGACAAGATTGTCGGGTAGGCTAGATGAAAGTGGGGAGCTGGATGACAGGATCATACGTACAGTGGCTTGACGTCTGATTGCGATAAAGAGGTTCTTTCAACTCCCTCAATCAATAAAATAAGTCTACCTAGGGAATCGGATGTGCAATCTTTGCGCCATGAGGGAAGCAAGAGCGAATGAACATAAACTGAGTGGGTGAAACTTGGGCAAGCAAACTCACGAGGTGAGTGGAAGAATGTCCAACCTCGTAGGGGATATAAAGATCCGTAGAATAAAACCAGTAGTGATAACACACGGTAAAACAACGGGTTGTTAAATGGCTGCTAAGTTGATGTCATCAAGTCAGGCAGCGTACGTTCCCTCTGTGTTTATCCGACTCAATAGGCACGACTCAAAGGGTAAACCGAACGAAACTAGAACACGGTGAGTGGGTTTCCCCCCAACTCTACCAGGAGACAATATAAGTGTGACCAGGTAACGAAAAACACGGTGACAGTGGAGGTACTACTCATAACACCATCCTAGGTCCGTGTCGACAAGGAGGCATTCCAGATGTGTGTTTGTTAATATAAACATGGCAGTGAGAATCTCACAAACACGTCAGGAAGTACACAACAAAGAGGACGGTCTTAAGGGCGAACGGTGAAGAAGATGAGACTGTCACGTCCGAGATCACCCTCCCCATTCCATCCCAATAGGAAATTCCTCAATGGAAGTAAAAGCTGTATTCTGAACACAGCTCACTTGTGTAACAGATGTTTGTGTACAATAAGTTGTAGGGTACAAAACCGACTCGTATCTACGAACCGAATTTTCTACAAAGCGCGGTCAAACTGCGAATTAATTACCCACAACAAGAAAAACAGAATAGACTATCTTCTGCGGAGAGACAAAGGCACAAGTGCACCTTGGAGAGGAAACTGGACGCGTTAGCACACTGATAGTGTTTAACTCGGAAGAGTCGGTATTATGCAACCAACATGTATTCCTTATGGTCGAGGGTACAATACTACTCGACGAACTGTCAGATTCGGATGAAGAAGGGCCTCCGCGGGGAACGAGAAGCTTGGTGCGTCCAGAAAGCTTAAGTGATGGAGCAGGTGAACATTCAAAAGAAAATCCAATCGAAACCGATTATTAAGGGGTTTGTGCCAACAGTGTGACTGATGCTCTGACTTCAATGGATATAAGCGCATGTATTTGGGGTGGAAAGGCTGGTAAGACAATAGTTGAAACCGTAACAGACTGACATCAATATTTTCATGCTTTGTGAACACAGTTGCCCCTAAAATGTCTCCTTTCGATTTTCCCAAATAACGGGGTAATAGGATGGGTTTAACATGTTCAGTTTTTTATGGAATGCTAGCGCGCAGAGTTTTGACGTTTGGGGCGGGGGGGGGGGGTAAACCATATTGAGGGGGGGATAACGCATATTCTGGGTCTGACAACAGCAGCTACTGACTCCTGAGCTCAAGATAGCTCAGTGGTTAAGGCGCCAGCTTACGGACTAGGAGGTCCGTGACTCGAACCCAATCTCAGCATCCCGACTGTTCCTGTCTAGGCTTGGGCAACCTAGCAGTATCCCTGCCCTCGTGCCTCCTTCCGTGGGCATGGCAGCTAGGCACCGGAAGGGTGTTGCGCCTGAACCACTCCTCCTAGAAAATTGCCTATCCAATGGTCTGCCCGTTGTACTGATGGCCAAATGTTTGGGATGAAAGACTTAGAGCATCACGAATCAGGCCCTTACTAACTCTCAAGGCACAGAAGTTTGTGGCAGTGTAGAATTCAAGACTGGCGAATACGTTCTCCAGGTTAGACACATCATCATCGTCGACAGAATGACGTCGGTGTTCAACACCGATGCTTCACTCCCGTACATGGTTGTATGAGGGCTGAGATATTCACAGGGCGCCCACACCTAGACAGGAGGACGATTAGGGTCCTCAACCAAAGCCTTTGGCTCAAAAGCCTAAGCGCAAGGCAGCGGTGTTTGGCGGGAAATGTAAATGCACCATCGTTTTTTACGGAACAGGTCGCCACATGTTCCAACCCCCAACCTGGAGGGCCAGGAGACTGTGTTCGTCAGACCTCTAACCATTGACCAACCTGGTGTGAGAGACTCTGTGAGTGTCGCGGGACACTCTCCAGCATAGCTCAATGGATCGCTGAGGTGCGCAAACAGTCACACCACGGTGACGGTTAGACACATTCCCTTGACTGTAAACTATTCGTTCTTATCAATCACACCGCGCTGACGTTTGTTGCGAGCTGCACAGCGACTATCCCGAGCTACTTTTGTCCCGTTAGTCACTGTTGAAACTTCACTTGCAGGGTAAGAAAAATGGTCGAAAGAAATCTAAAGCACCGTGAATATTGGTTCACGCAAACGCAATTACGCAATGTATGGTGGTGTGAGGAATGATATGAAGAATCGAAGTACTGTGTTACAGCGTCCTAATGTATAAAGTCAGCAACAGGTAATGTCTTCACCACGCACATCACCAGTGATAAGAACAGACGTGAACTCACGCCAACAGCAGACGATCACATCCTTTCAGTGATGTTAAATCTTCCCCCACAAGACCGTTTCCCACGGGACGATGGTTGATTTCTGAGCCGTCCGCTTTTTTGTTTGTTACGGAAAATCATGGCCGCAAAATGGGGTGTTTGTGTGCGAAGTAAACAAACGGAAAACCAAACAAACAAACAAACTTTGGATCTCAGATAAACAGCAAAACAGTCCGTAAACAACCCATCAGGGCGAAGGCAGATAGGGTTATCAATTATAATCTCGTCAAGTTCTCATGAAACTGGGTTTGGTTCTACTTGGAAATCGGTAATCGGGAATAACGGTCAGTGTGAAAGTTAGTCGACATAGTTTGCTTCCCATCACTTTGAAAAAAAAAACAACCACCCTGGTGACGCTCTTTGGGTATAAATGGGTGAAAGGATTACTCCACCATTTGGAAAAGTGGGGAGACAGCAACTTGCAAGTGTGCAGAGAGATAAACTGCAAGAAAACGAAACTAACGCCTTCATATTTATAGAGAAGATGGAAAAGTACACAAAGATAACCGTGGTCAGCTGGACCAGGAAACGGGGGTTAGATCGATTCTTATTCCAAATGCTCCAACACACTGGGTAGTTCGTGTCCAATTCACTTTGTTCTAGTGCAACTGGACTAATCGATCGAACAGAACAAGGCCTCGGAGAGAATCAAGCTGTGATCTGTAGCTAGGAATGATGCCTACGGACACCACATGTCTTCCTGCGTCCATCCGTAATTTAATGGGATTAGTAAACAAGCCAGTAACCTGGAAACGATTGTGTCAGCAACAAGCTCAAGGGGGGACAGGAGAATGGCTCAAAGCGTCCCCCCTCACCTTGACTCACTGTTTCTGTAGTGGCCGATGCATTGGTACGCATCTACTGATGGACGGAATGTCAGTCACAGTGACAACGGTGTGCGATCACTCTGTATCAGACTCGTATCGATATTTATGAAGAAAAGGTGTGCTATGCGTCTGAGATAAACAGAATGGGTTGTTCACTACGCCGAAAATTGAAGCGGCGTATGCAGGGCATAATGTCATATCACACGAAATCGAGAACACTGAAGTCGAATTTAGAGAGTCTAGTGACGCCATGACCGAACAACGCACCCGCGCGTTACCGTGACCGAAGCTCGGACACGAGATAATGGGTCCAAACTATGCTCACCCTGTTTGCAATATCGTATTCAGCAGATGGGGTTTCTAGAGTAGTCGGTATGCATCAGGATCTGCACTTCCACAATCAAAATCTTACACATTTTCTGATTTGTCCAGCCACCAACCGCCGTATAAGCTTGCAGTGAAGTGCTGAGAAAGAGGTTTCCGGCTGTTCCTGAAGAAGGATACCCCTCGAAGAGAACTCACAAAATTGCACCTTATTTACTAGGCGTGAGAATCGTCTCGCTTCAGAGTGACGACTCCGGGTTTCCGGTCCAAGCAAGTACATAAAATCACAGAACAACGGTGTCATGCAGCTGGGGTCGATGAACCGAAAAGTTTGAGAACCACTGGGTCAGAGGAAAACCAGCCAGCTCAGGAACTAGCACCTGAGTCAACCCGTGCTAGAAAGCCAAAGGAATCACAGCGTGGTTTCGTCTTTGTTAGGCGTTCTCAGTATTGGACAAATCATGACTCTTATGCAGAACTAGAAACTGACAAAAGATTAACAATGTTAGTTGTCCATGTGAGACAGAGAAATTCAATAACATCAGATAGGTTCGCCACCTCCACGCATCCAGAACCATCCCCATTAAATCCACAGAATCTATTCCAGCGAGTTCAAACGATTTTACTATATTATGTTATTATTTTGATATCAATATATATATACTGTGGCCGAATACGTTTGCTACGCTCACTCATGAAAATGTAGGTGAACATTGCTCGAGGTGAGCAGTGTTCACGAATGTTGCTATAAAAGGCAACATCGGATGTGAATTCGACTCCCATAAAGAAAGCTTGCTCTCCAATGAAAATCAGAGTGAGTGCAAGGTAGACTCGGACAGAACGGTGCCAGATGGTGAACTTCATCGCGGTCTGTGGCTCCGTAACCCATCACGCTATGTGACCACAACACTCCGGTAATGCCCCAAGTTGATCAATACACGGAGGGTGGATGAGCACAATCGCTTGTCTTGCAGACTTGAAGAAACGGAATCCTATTTTCGGTTGGACCTCGTGAGACTGCTATCAGGCAATGGAATCGAAAATTTCGATTTAGAAATTCGTTCGCCTTACAGTGAGCTAGCACGACCGTATCCATGCCAGCTTACGCAGATTTCAATAGAGTGAGACGCCGGCGTTACACGCACACGTTGATCTCAATGATGATAACGACAGCAGCTGTTCTGCGAAAAGAACCGTTCAGCTACAGCACCTTTGCGAGGCCTAGCTGCCATGCCATCCAAAGGAAGCACGAGGGATGGGATACTGCCAGGTTGCCCAAGTCTAGACAGGAGAAGTCGAGAGTCAGAGGTCGGGTTCGAATCACGGACCATCCGGTCAGTAGATTCGCGCTCTAACCACGTGATTCAGCTCTGTGAAAAGGACTCTGTTCTGATATTTTCACTACTCGCTGTGGGCGTCGAAAGTGAGGAAAATGGTTGTGTAAAAAGGCAGATTTTACACGATTCAGGAGAGGCTATCATGGTCTACCTTCCTTGCATGAATGACCACGATGACAGGCTAAACATGAACCAGGTCACTACATATCAAAACACACGAGGAATGGTCTGTGTCCGGGATCGTCCGTATGCACAAAGATTCAAACTTCCGGACCAAATGAGCCCACGCTGTTTGAATCAACAAAGAGCGAACAAGACAGATGTCCACACACAAACACACATGGATAACATAAACAGCTATGAATCGAACCGGTAAGTTACAACGTACCACCTGACAAAGGCGAGGTCTCGCCAACGCAGGTGGACATACACTAAGAGCAACATTAAGAGGGAGGTATCTTGTTTGACGAAGAGAATTAGTTGACAGAGATTGTCGGTAAAATCGAAACCAGGGTGTATCGCTCAACAAACTCCTAAACAGCCGAAAAACATCAAAATTCCCACTCCACTCTCTTGGTGCGCTGGACCCAAATACAGCTTTTAGAAATGAAGTGAGCTTCCCTACAGAACTGGAAACCAGTGACACATCGACAAACATGGGAGCAAATCGTTCAGCTATAGCACCCTTCCGGTGCTATGCTACCGGAAGGAAGCACGAGGGCTGGGATACTGCCAGGTTGCCCAAGCCTAGACAGGGTAAGTCGAGAGGCAGAGGGTGGGTACTAAGCACGGATCTTCCGGTCAGTAAACTCGCGCTTTAACCACTTGGCAGCTAATTTGTCTAGGTGTTTGTTTTGTACGAACTGTACCAGTTGCCACCTAGGTCTTCCATCTTTACTGTCTGGCTGGTTAGAAGAATACTGACTCACAGATAATCCTGTCATTCGACCAAAAAGCATGTTTTCGGAACAGTTCAAGATAACTTAGTAGTTAAGACACAAAGCTATTGACTGGCAAGTGCACGGCTCGATCCCGCAAGCACCACCTGCAGTCTTTCAGCCTCGTGGTAGCATGGCACGTATGTATCAAAATCGTGTCAACGCTGGACAGTTGTTCTTATGTTTTCGAACAACCGTCACGAAGAGACTGGACCTTACCGTGGTGTGACCGTGTGTGCGCACCGCAGCGATCCATTGAGCTATACTGGAGAGTGTCCCGCGACACTCACAGAGTCTCTCATACCAGGTTGGTTAATGGTCAGAGGTCTGACGAACACAGTCTCCTGGCCCTCCAGGTTGGGGGTTGGATCATGTGGCGACTTGTTCCGTAGAAATGGTTGTGCATTTGCATTTCCCGCCAAACACCGCTGCTTTGCGCTTAGGCTTTTGAGCCAAGGGCTTTGGTTGAGGACCCTAATCGTCCTCCTGTCTAGGTGTGGGCGCCCTGGCAGTATCCCAGCCCTCGTACAACCATGACCTACACAACTAACAATATTCTCATGCCACATCGGCCGTCACGTGGTGCCATCAGCCGGGTCGCCTTACTTGCTTCATACAGCAGGGCGGGTAAGCGAAAACAGGCTACTGCTGACGCCTCCCTTCTTTCTCCTTCACAT
>NW_008751755.1:1393891-1401157 GCF_000715545.1 Opisthorchis viverrini
ATGTCTGGAGGTGTAGGCACCTCGGAATGATTGTGTTAAGCTAGCACTAAGTCCCTCCCCCATCCACCTTTATTCTTTTCTTTACAATAAGGCTTTCAAATAAGTCATGGTTGTACGGCAGTGAAGCATCGGTGTTGAACACTGACGTCATGCTGTCGATGATGATGATGATTTCGAACAACAAAGCAGTCTCCCATTAACTGGGAGGGTGTTAGGACTGGGTGGACGATCGCGCAACTCTGTATCGTTCCCTTGGCTTCCTGCTCCACCCACTATGGTATATCAAAAGGTATGGTAGCTCTACACAGCCCTTTATGGAGACAGAAGAATCATTACAATTGTATTTATAGGTTAGTCGCAGAGTGTTCCACAAGGTCGTGCCAGAATCTCCGTGAGGGGGCGAGAAGCGTCGAGTCCAAGGTGTTTGACTCGGATTGGCTGGCATTCTGACAAATCAGGGTATGCCTTCGTTTGGTCCGCGTCCTGCACGTGTCATTTTCGTCCAAATGATGTGGTGTTCGGTTATTAAGGGCGGGTGGCCTCCGTACAGATAGACATCTTAAAAGTGCACAGCCAACTGGAGGCACGTGTGCTGTCTACGGTCAGTCGTTCCACACTGAGGTCAACAACGGAAAATCCCCGGTTTGTATGTTACGGGAGCGTCTGGTTAACTATGGTATAGCAACGTCCAGTAAAGCATCGCTGTTGATGTCCTGCTGTGTGTGTGTTGAGTAGCGTTCGAATGGAAAACCGAATAAAATATCATCTAGGGTCATTATCACGGGAAGTGCGAGGTTGTATTTCCCCGGAGAATTCTACGCTCATCCTAGGGATACTGGTCTTGCAAGCAACGCGATATGCACTATTCTACGGTAGTTGGTCCGCTCTCATCTGACCTCACTTACAGGCAGTCCACTGAACATATCAGAGTTCGCAAGAATTAACAAAGTGGGAATCAATGTTGCGGAGACGAGAGTAAGAACACTTCAACAAATGTCGGTAGCTCAGGTAGCGTAGACGGTGATCGTTGGCTTGTTTGCTGAGCTGGGCAATTTGATTGCAAACGTTTCATCACCAATCGAGGTGACGTCATCAGTGCGTTATTGTGGAGCGTAGTTGTGCGTAGCGGTGAGTTGGTGGTTGTGCCGCTACGCACTACTACGCTCTACAATAACGCACTGCTGACGTCACCTCGATTGGTGATGAAACGTTTGCAATCAAATTGCCCAGCTCAGCAAACAAGCCAACGATCACCGTCTATCAACAAATCCCTCACACACCAAGGGTCTACACAACCTGAAAGTGTTTCAGTTAGTTCTACCTCAACTGCCGAAACGCATAAACACAAATTGGAGTACTCACCTCCACCAGAACCAACAGTTGACTTTGGTTGACCATTAAACAACCAGTAGGGTGTGACGAGTGGGTCGGATGTGTTACAGCGGAATTCGGCTCTTCCACCAAGTGCGTCCAGGATTACATCCTGCGGTTGAGTGATCAGACGGAGTTGGGCTACAATCCGGTTGGAGAAAGAGAGATTTGCAAACGGGAGAATCGGCAACTTGAAAAAAAAACAGGCTGCGCTGTGACATTTGCATCGTTCAGGTAAGCTACACCACCAATCGGTGCAACTGTCAAATTCACAAGCCTAGCGCACATACACACGTCAAACGTTACGACTTGCCTGGTGTGACATTTTTCAAAGAAACATGTGTTGAGGAAATTAAACTGTCTACACGGCAGCCGTTACCTTTATTGGGACGGTTTAGATGGGGAAAAACAGCAGCATTTTGTCAAAAAAAATGAATCATGAGGTGCAAATAAGTGGAATAAATATATAAGGCGACAACAACTCACGTTTCACATGCAACTGGGCTGCGTAAGTCATGCGCTGATCAGTACAAAGATAGACACCAGAGTCCCTGAGTTGTACGTCCGTGATTTGTAACAGACCTGAATGAAGATGAAATGAGCAATAAGGGTATAAAGGGTATGGAGTGCACTCCAGGATGATACGTCAAACCTCACTGAGAATGTAACACTCTTGAAGGTTTGCTACTGAAATAAATGTTGGTAGCTCAGGTTGTGTAGATGCTGATTGCTTGGTAATTTCATTGCAAACATTTCGTCATCCGATGTGGTGACATCGGCGTTGTGGACGTGTTGAGTAATCTTATCTGCATGTTTATGCATGTCTAGTCGACTGGGGATGATCTTTGGCTGTGATTGGCCGTTCAGGGGGTCGATCCTGTGGGCTAGTTAGCCCGTTCTCCAATTAGTCAACGTTCAGATTTCCTTTGACTTTGATCGCTGCGAGCTCTGTCCTGATGATTTCCCGGATCCCACGTTTGTCGACCGATTTGTTGAATCTCCTTCAGTCATCTGATTAGGTTGACGATCTGTCGCTAGCGCTGGTGCGTAAATCGGACCGATTTCTATTTGCCAGTTATCCAAACGTCGACCGATAAGAGAACGGGCCAACTGACCATCCGAACAGCTAATCATAACCCAAAATCATTCCTGGCCAACAAGACGTATAGATACACAACGATACAATGCTAATCAACTGCGCAGTGATGATGTCACCTCAACAAGTGACGAGTTGTTTGAAACCAGATTGTCAAGCTCAACGTACAGAACATCTGCCAACTCAACCAACATCAATCAATACGTTGCTTTATCGGACTACAAAACAAGCCAGAATACGAGCATTCTCTACCCTTACGATATGTGTTTGGCATCTTCACAACTTCAAAATAGATTACCCAGAAAGACCGCAATTCCATGTCAAAGGGTACTGGTGTCGAACACCTCCATACCACATAGCTCCGCCTATCTAATTGGCGAACACCGACTGTCGTCTCGTAGCTCCACAATGTTCAACCCTAAACAGGGATATGATTTCGACCTAAGCTAACGGCACACCAGTTGAAGTTAAATAGGAATTAGCACGAAAATGTAGCGACTCCTGGCTCACACCCGGAAGGTGCAGGCCAACAATAGCACCAGATAGATGGTCTTTCGTGATGCTGTCCTATAACATGGTATGGAGCAAAAAAGAATGTCTCAGTTAAGACAGAGGTCTAAGAGGATGGCTGAGGTGTGAGAGAAAAGAGTATGATTAACAACACCTCCCCAACTACATCCACCATATACCACTTAGAAGACAAAGGCAGACCACATAAATAAGCCATTTCGAAGGTGAACAAGAAACGTCAGATAGGCCCCATGCTCCGAATGGGGGAGGGTTAACAGAGAGCAGGGTTGCACACAATGGTCCGTTTCACTACACATAAAACGGTCGGGCGCGAACTGGTTCATCAGTCCAGATGTGACAAATGCACGCGGGGTGGAACAGTGCTAACACGTCCGCCTCACGTGTCCCGTGACCGGTGTTCGTGTACTGGTACGAGAGAAGAGCTGCACTGCCTATAGGATCGAATAACAACCAAACTCAACTCCTATGCTTACCAATTAGTAGGGAGAGGATACTCAGGGAGGTAGGAGAGAGGACTGTTCAAACGAGACTGACAAGCGCACAGACGGTGTGACACTCGTATATATAATTTTAACGATTTGGGATAGTACGAATTAACACTTAAATGGAAGGGACAATGGTCCACGCCCAATCAAGCACATTTACCGTATTCAGTTTCGATCAATCCAAGTCGTGCTGTGTAGCTGTTTACATGTAAAAAAATTCACTTAGACGGGCTCAAACGAGTATGAGGAAAGTAAAGTAAGGAAAAAGAAAAGATGTGACACAACGGTGAGCTGGCAGACTCATTGAATGCGATCAACTAACTTATGGGACCACCAACTATGATAGCAAGTCTATTCAATCCCACCCTTTCAGTTACAATCGGACTGTGGTGGAGCGTACAAAGACCGGAATCGTGCAGCTATAGCACCCTTTCGGTGCCTAACTGCCATGCCACAAGAAGGAAGCATGAGGGCTGGGATACTGCCAGGTTGCCCAAGCCTAGACAGGGGAAGTGGAGAAGCAGAGGTCGCGTTCGAACCACGCACCTCCTGGTTAACAAATTCGCGCTCTAACCACCTGAGCCACCTTACCCCCTCAAAGACCGGGAATAACTTCTAAAAATTGAGGTAGGGCTGGATACATATGGAAAAACTTGGTTGATCTGAAGTGACAGAGCCATACCAAACAGTACAACAGACTGTTGAAGCAACCAAGTGTAGAATACTTCGATGTATTCGGGAAAGCCCACTCCGGTGACGCGCAAAATCACAAGCCAGAAATTGTGGATTCTTGAGATTTATCAAAAGGTGCGTACTACACGTATGAAATAGATGATAAAGGGGGTAGAAACCTCAAATTATGGGGGTTTCCGTCTAAACTGTTGCACAAGAAAGCCTGAAGAAGATAGCAAATCGATCTTAGTTTGCGACACACGCCTGGGCATAACACGTGGTAACGCAAAATGGTCAAAGAGCGCGCGTAAAGGATGGTTGACCAAATTGGTTCGACAAGTCATGGGCTAAAAGACGCAGTAGACAGCAACAGACAAGGAAAGAGTTTGACTGGGAGGAAAGGAAGTGCATCAGGATTGGGATCGCAGTTTGTGCCAAAGTCACGTAGTTCCGGTCGAGATGAAATCAATGTTGCGTAGGCAGAAGCAGGATTGACCTTGGATGCATCCGCACAGCATGAATTTAACAATTAGCCTCAGATTAAATTATGTGAGGTCAAACAGTTCATTTTCTGCTGGTAATAGCCGTGGTTGGTTCTCTCACAAATTTCAATGAATTGTTGTTGCAAATATAGGTGCCAGGAACGGTCATACCTTGAAAACTTGTGCACTATTTCAGAGTCTAAATTTAAACGTGGTGTGATAAAGCGAAAAATTGCTCCCACGTGAATAGATTCAGAAAAGGGTAAGATTATCTTATGAATGGAAAATCTGTTGGTATTTTGGCGGTTTAGCTTGAAAGAAAAAATCACTCCTGCAATGTTGCCCCAAATGTAATGTTAAGTGCCAAATAAAAAGTCGTACACGGGCACGTAAAGCACAGTAATCGTTACATATGTTGGCAAAAAAGCCTTTTCCTAACTAATGGTACCCGATCAAGGTCCCGAACTGACCACCTGTTCGTTGTACAGTGTGTCGATAAGCGGGCAAATGTATGATGCCGAACGGATTGTCACTCTCCAGTGAAACTCGTGTGCTTCCACCACTGGAAAGTTTTGATCGGATGGAAATAGTACCATTGCTATACGATTTTCCCATAAAAAAGCGAGTGCGAAACACGTATCAGCGGACAAATGGAGTGTTACTTGGTATCCACAATTTCCTGCAAGGTTTACGTCACCATCAAGTCAGTCGATCCCAGAAAATTCACCACCCTCCCTTTGCAGTGAACTGCTCCGCACGCTATCCGACGCACCGTTTGTTCCGGAAAACTAAACAACGGGTGCGAATTTCGCATTGGAAAAAACTTGGTCTAGAATGATCCGAAACTTCCACCTTTCAATCAGTTCTGGGAAAGATTACTGTGGGCCACACGAAATTCAGAGAGAAGGACTTTCAAGTATCTGTAGCCAACAGTTTTCAACTTCCCAGTCCAATAAGATCATTTGCGGACAGCAGAACCAGTGCTAAATTTGAGGGACTGCTTGACTGGAGGTTCGGTTTACACCAAAAGGACATATGAAAATTGATTTTTCTTCATCAACACGCTAGGGGCTAGATGGTTCAAGTGGTTAGCGCGCGAATTTACTGACCTCGATCTCTGCATCTCGACTTCCTCTGTCTAAGTTTGGGGAACCTGGCAGTATCCCAACCATCGTGCAACCTTCGGAAGGCATGGCAGCCAGGCACCGAAAGGGTGCTACAATTAAACGATCTTATTTTATTTTCATCAACACACGGATATGTATGTTGATAGCTTCAAACGACACATGAATGTGTCTTCAGTATTCTCCGTCAATTCACAGTCGCTTGAATGACCGGGGACTGGCGGACTTCCCCGGTAGTAGAGCTTCACCAGAGCCGCTGTGTCAAAATTTTACTGATAGACGTTCCTGAGATTTCCTCCATTAGAAACAGTCAATGTGATAGAACACCAATAGTTCTAGGTATACAAAACAAAATAACAGTTTCAGCCAAGATGAAAGTATCTTCTGGTCTGGTCTGAGGCCGTACCGTTCACATTTCTTTGCAGTGAATCGTTCACCACTTCTCCGGCTTTCCTATTCAGCTGGGTCTATCTGGGGATTCCGCAAAGAGCAACCTCCCCGTCAAACACCCAGTCTGCGATTGTGGAAATAAAAAAGAACCGTCCAGCTGCAGTAACCTTTCGGTGCCTAGTTGCCATGCCACCCATAGGGAGCACGGGATCTGGGATACTGCCAGGTCAAACAAGCCTACATAGGCGAAGTCGAGAGGCAGAGGTCTGGTTCAAACCACGAACCTCCCGGTTAGCAAATATGCGCTCTAACCACTCGAGCAATCTTGTGGTAAGGTTGATATTGTTTTCGCGTCTGTCCCAGGGCCGGCTGGAAACATCACAAACGAGGGATTCAGCTGGGTTCCAGGTGAGTCTCTCGAAAAACCAAATTAGTTTGGAAATCAGTGTATTTCGCTAATTTCGTGCAATTTCATTTCAAGTAGAACATAAAGCTGACGGAAACTCGGGGACTGTGCCTACCTAATGAGCTCCAAGAAGGGCGAAACGGTTCAGCTGTAGCACCCTTTCGTTGCCTAACTGCCATACTACCCGAAGGAAGCACGAAGACTGAGATACTGCCAGGTTACCCAAGCTTATGCACGGGAAGTCGAGAGGTAGAGGTCGGGTTCGAACCACGGACCTACCGGGCAGTAAATTCGCGCTCTACCCACTTGAGCCATCTCGCTCCAAAAAGGAAATAAATCATCTTGTGAAAACAACAGTAACTCATCGGATTCTTAAGAATGTGGAAAACTAGGATCCAGTGAGGTTGATCCGGCTAATTAGGCAATAAAAGTGCCTAGGCATGCTCAGAAATTGATGGAGCTGGGTAACTCCCAAACAAAGCCATGGTCAACCGTATAATCCCGTTTGGGGCCGTGAATTGATGATAGCCCCGCTTCATCATGCGTAGGCAAGAGAAGCGGCAAAAACGAGAACTAAATAGCATTTTCACGGCGATGGCTGAGAACTTTTCGCCAAATGTAGATTCAGAAGACGTGCATTTGTGGATATGGCCATGTACACCACTCAGCGCTAGTAATGTTGTGAGTGAGTCGACATCAGCACAGACAG
>NW_008751755.1:1401279-1407417 GCF_000715545.1 Opisthorchis viverrini
TTTCCCGTCAACCCATGTTCTACTTGAAACCAGAATGCGCGAAATCAGCGAAGTACACTCATTTGCAAACCCATTCGGTTTCGCGAGAGATTCACATGGAACCCAGCTGAACCTCTCGTTTGTGATGTTTGCAGGCAACAGAATGTGCTGCACCAGGCCGCCTCATGTTTTAGTTGCCAGGATATTCGCTACTCGCGCAGGGTTTTACGACTTTAGGTAACTTCGTCAAGGCGAACAGACAAACAAAAGACATCCACACGTTGCAAATCAGACAGCCACGCAGGTGTTTACGGCTGTGGTGATGACCTCTCAAAGGAAAGGGAAGAGTTTAACTAAGGGTGGCAACGTAAATGCGTTAAAAGAAATGAAAGGACCGGTAATACTGGGCAGACCAGGGGTACGGGTTTTGTCGGCTTGCGGCGATGACGTGACCAGACAAGACAGACAAACAGTCACCTCTTTTGTTCTAGATGTACGGTACAGTAAACAAACGTCCCAAGGCAAATAGCGAGTCCAAACGCCTGACACCAGTTTGCGGGTTGATCGGAGACAGCTGCAACGAACTGATGATGCACCGATTCACACGACACAAGATTCATCTTTGACGATCAGAAAATAAGTGCGCTACACGTGTGCCCCAACTGAGGATGTAACAGTTTTCTTCAAGACGGACACACTGGTAAATGGTTGAAATACGAAATGGCAAACTGGGATAGCAAAGGAGAATTCACAAGGCAAAGACAATTGACGAAAACAGTCCAATTTGGGTTCAAGTAGAACATAAGGTTGACGGAAACTCGGGGACTGCGCCTACCTGATGAGCCCCAAGAAGGGCGAAACCGGTCGTGGGCTGTCGAAGAGTTTTCAGCAACCTTGTGAGTAGTTTCATTTATGAACAATTGACGATGCTTTTAAAATCATCCGCATCGCAGTTGAATTTAAAAGACGGTACAGTCTGCTGAAATGGACAGGTGTACCGGGGAACGGCGACAAATGGGCGTGTATCTACGTCTAACAATAGCCGTTTATTAGTAATTGCCTTCAAGTCATTGTGGCCACATAGCATACGCAGTCGAATCTGAGGAACCTCAGTTAAGAAACCAGGGCTGTCAGGGAAAAGGCACCTAGATTCCCCGCAGGGAAACCAAATTCATCAAGGTGTACGTTTAACCTGAACAAAAAATCAGGAAAAATCCGGGAATTTCACATAATTAGCCATTCGATGCTCAAGATCGAACTTGTCCAGAATGGCATCTCTCTGTCTAGGAATCAGAGCATGAGACCATGGAGCCGTGTTTCGAGGTCCCACCCCCTTGTACAGTGGAGTCAGTAGCAAAACTGACGGTTACGCGAACAAGAACCCAATATTGAATGGTGGCGGCGAACCCGATAAGCTCCATTGTTCTAAGCACTTACAGTAAGTACTAGACGCTGTTTGCAATTCATCCAGGTCATCCAAACTCATTCAACCAAATATTCAAGTCGCCGTGGTGTTGGGGCTTTTTAGCAGCTTCCTTATGGGACATGGGTACGGGTGTAACGGTGATACTACTGATGGGGAGACACGCGAGTAGTATGTGTTGTTCGTAGAATTTCGCTTTGCGTCTATTGAAAATTCGTGGAGCCACTTTGTAACATTTGCTTGGATTTGACCGACGAATGAGTGGAGTTAGTGAATCTCCAGGAAAGTCCAAGAAGACTCGTTCGGGAGAAGATGGGTGTCCAGTTTTTGTAACAAAGATGCAAATTAGAGTTTTGCTTCCCTGTTCAATTGTCTGTAACCGGTCAGTTGGCATTTCCTAATAAATAACTCCGCAGCGAAGGTCTTCTTCCTTTCACGGCTATACGGCAATTCCCGCTGGCACAACCGACGAATGAGACCCAGCACACCGCCGTACATAGAGAGTTATGTCTGTCTATCCAAACCCAGGATGCAACAGAAACGACTAAAGATGGACGTCAAAGGAGGAGAGCATGAATGCGGTCAGCCACCCATCAAAAAGTACATACCGAATTTCGCGTCTCGGTAGAAACGTGGATTTGACGTGAAATTTTGATCAAATGGATAGGTAGCCACCGTGGGGGGAGGGACACCATGGAACACACAAAACAATGTGACATTTTGTCCCTCATCCACCAGTATTTGCTGAGACTTTGTGGAGCCGCCAGATTCCGATCGGTCTCCTGTTGAACTTGGAGCTAATGGCACGGCGATACGGGTTTCCACAACTCGCTCAGGATCTGTAAGGAAAACGGGGAGAAAAAATTAGGAACAGTCTTCAAAAGCGACACATCTAACATGCGGAAAACTAATGTAAACTACACAGTAACTGGTCATGATGAATTGTAAAAATTGTTGGCCCTGGAATGGACGAATACGGACGGGTGTGCTGTGAAAGATTGACCAATTCAATTCCAGTGAAAAAAGGCTTTAATTGACTTTGCAGCCTGAGCTTGTTAGAAAAAAATTTACCCCACAATGCACTCACTGGGGACAAGAAAAGCTCACTTCACACAGGATGCGTTCTAGCATTTTGTGAATAATCCAATAGAGTAATCCTCCAAATAGAAGCCACTTCACAGCGAGAATTCCTCATTGGATCTCTACAGGGTGTCCCTTGCTAATGAGTACATGACTTCCATTCTCGATTTCACCCTGTTCAACTAGAAAGTCTGCGAAGCCGACCACCCAAAAAAAGATACACAGAAAACTCTAAGTTTCAGGGGCCGCATGGGAATTCAGAACGAGATGACACGAACTATTGTGCGTGTCGCTTCGAATGTATTTGATGGCTAGCTGAACAACAGTCTCGAACTCAAAGCTGAAAAGACCTTGACATTAGTCGAGCTTTACTTCGTGTTTCAAAGAACGACTTTCGGAATAGCTTTCACCTTCCTCCTCCTTTTTCCAGCAGTAATCCGCTCTCCTCAGCATCTCATGAAATTAAAAATGCAGACTCTGTAGCGCGTGAGAAACAAGTTTCGTGTTTAGACTAATACACTAATCTGTACAGAAATTTAGTTTTGAAGGGGCAACTCACTCGGAACCCGACTGAATCCCTTGTTTATGATGTTCTTCAGTTGCGTTCCAGGTAAGTCTCTCGTCAAAACCAAACTGCTAAGCAGAGAATGTATTTGTCGAATTTCGAGCAATTTGGATTCAAGCAGAACATAAATTCAAGAAAATTCTGGGACCGCGTCTACATGATGATGAAGGATAAAATCGATCGTGGGCAGCCGAGGGGTTTTCAGTAACTTTAGAGTAGTGTGTTGTGTCTATACAAGTTTCATGTCCATTTTTGTAGTCGAGAGACGAATTCATTCAACATGTACTCTTTCTGTGCTCGCGGTCATTAAACCACCCCAACCAGATCATATTCAATATAATTCCATTATACCGATAATTGCTATAGCGGTAATATAGTGATTTCTCCAAAATTTCTCTGACGGCCCGGACATACCATTTTTACCTCGCTAACTGGCATCCGACACGTGGACCACCGTCTAAAACCTCCACAAAACACGCAGTTTAGTACTTTTTCCGGGTTCGGAATGAACATCCAACCGCTATAATGGATCCTTCGTGTTCTAACCAATAAACCGGAAGTGTGACAAAATTAGTGAATTTGCGGACGCTCCAGCCGTTCGCGCGCATGAATGCACAGGTTAAATCAAAGAGGTGAACGGGAACGTATCAAAGGACGACAGTACACAGATATGACACTCGTTCAGCTGTGGCACGCTTTCGGTGCCCAACTGTCATGCCACCCCAAAGAAGCACGAGGACTAAGGTACGGCCAGGTTGCCCAAGCCTAGACAGGGGAAGCCGAGAGGCAGAGATTGGGTTCGAACCACAGACCGTCCGCGCTCTAATCACTGAGCTATCTCGCTGCGATATGACACTAGGTATGAAAAACGCTGTACAACATCATTACCAAGTACCTTCCATTGGACTTGGCCACCGTAACTCAACCATTTAACGTTATTTCTCTCAGAGAAAGAATACTTTCACAACGTGAGTGAAAATCCCTGCTGAGATTTCAGTCGAGAGCCAGTGAATACATGATGTGGTTTCCATCACTGAAGGATAAGCGGTTCTATATCCTATCTACGCGAGAGTTAATCACACTGCTGATCAGGGACTCGTGCCAAACGGCTAACTGGCCAGAAGGTCTCTACCTCTCAACCTCACCTGTCTAGGCTTGGGCAACCTGGCAGTATCCCAGCCCTCATGCAACCTTCGGGTGGCATGGCAGCTAGGCACCGGAAGGGTGCTACAGCTGAACGACTGAACGAGTTTCGTGAGATGCGCATTGCTGATGATTCCCAAAAAGGATTAAACGGTGCTTCTTGGCTTTTCAGCATAAATTGGACTAACTGAAATACATATGAGGAATTTTTTCTCAAATTCAGTTGAGTTGACTAGCTTGCACCAGTTCACAGAAGTACACTTCGTGATTGCTCGATAAACATTGTTGCGTTGATGCTGCAGAGGATGTGCCAATAAGCGTGGTGGATGACTCTGATGAGCTTTCTCACTACCGAGCGGGCATATTGAAAAACCATAGCTCTGATTTAATGAAACGTGACTGGTTTGGTTGAAAATAGATAAAAAAAAGCGTTCAGCTGTAGCACCCTTCCGGTGCCTAGCTGCCATGCCACCCGAAGGTTGCACGAGGGCTGGGATACTGCCAGGTTGCCCAAGCCTAGACAGGGGAAGCTCGCCCCTTGGTTGAAAATGTGGCAAGTGAGACAGACTGAGATATGTTGTTTGAAGCGACTGACATCAACATGACGTAATCAGCTCAGCTCTGAAGTCTTTCGCGGCCGAACCTAAGACATGCAATGAAAAAAGCAGCTGATACCATGCTGAACTTCTTCGAAGGCTAGGATGTCGAGATCCGATAAGTGGATTGCCAAAATAGATTGCTACACTTACTTTTGAATGAGTTGCGTAAAAAAATACTTCGCATCAAACACTATCGGATATTGAAAACAGATTCCACTCCCATTACAGGATATTCGCCTCTCAACTCGGACAGTGAAGGTTTGTTACCTGGTTAGGGAAGGAACCTGCTAATTCGCCAACTTCGTGACGCTGACACTCACGGTTATCCACAGTTTTTTTCCTAAAATTAGCGAAGAGTGATGTTCACCTAGTAAACGACATACAACGAACGAAAGGTATAGTGTGATAGGGCTGCAATCACGTGAACGAGTCACGAAAACGGGGGTAGACGAGAGCCAGGTAAACCGCTCTACCGATAGCATCCACAGAGGAACGCGGTAACGCAACAAATAGTGGTTTGCGGGATCTGTCACCAAAGTGTGCCATCACATGGTCCTGAAATGTAGCTCAACCGATGGGAAATGTCAAGAGCAGTGGAACGGATATGTATACGCCGCGATCCCGTGTTCCAGTGAGCAACGCTTAAACAAATACGGCACTGGAAGAATGGTAACCGTATACCACGGACACGTCTACATTGATTGTTACGTAGGTTGGAATTCCATCCACATTTCAACAGACCTGCCAGTCTGACAAGCCACAATAAACAGTCGCTCCGGTGGTCAGTTCATACGTCACAATATGAGCGGCCTTTATCAGGTAGGGTGCTTCGGAACGGTGAGGTGGAAGAGTAAGCAGGATGGTACGAATTCTGAATATCGCATTCGGTAGAGACGGAACTGAGTGAACAAAGGATGGCAATGGAACCAGGCCGATTGTTTAAACTGTGCTAAAAGTCTGTAGGGTATGTCTCGAGAAGGCATGGTGGCAAGCAGCAGTATGTTCGAGAAAACGAGGAATGGACGGGACTGCCTTGTGCACCATCCATCCAAATTACGACCGTGTGTTATCTTAAACGAGGAGCATCTTGAATTTTTTGTAAGCAGAACAGAACATTTGCTGCGATCGGATCACGGAGAACAAGCAACGTGTACTGGCTTAAAATACCCATCCATGTAGTGGGTGGAATAGCGTATTGCCTGGGGCTACGATCTAGTGATGATATCAGAACTAGCCAGGTGGATCAATGTGATGATACTGGGGAGAATTGTGGAAACCAAAACAAGTTTCCAATGAACTGAACTGCGGCGGTTCAGCTGGTTTGAACAGTGCTGTTTTGCTGACAACAT
>NW_008751755.1:1407534-1422824 GCF_000715545.1 Opisthorchis viverrini
CAGCTGGTTTAACAGTGCTGTTTTGCTGACAACATACGGTGGCGAACGCAATATTCTGTTGACCCAGATGCAGACTAATGAACTAGATAGCAGCACGTTACTGGCAGCGTAACTTAAACTCAGGCTGTTCTACAATATACAAAAGTCAGGAATCAGAACTCGAGTGTTCTTTAGGACCAGTTTGTCATTGTACGAGGAAGTACGAGCGTTCAGGTACTGTCAGGCCGTGGAAGCCTAAACGCGGACAATCTAGGTGCTTCAGATGTGTTCGAACCACGGACCTTCCAGTCAGTAAGTTAGCGCCCTAATCACTGAGCTAGCCCAAGCCAAATTCATACTATCAGTCAAGCTATGGCGTCAGTGTTGTTAACATGAGAAAATTCCAGTCACCACTACTGACAAACTAATGGAAAGCAAGCTCTAACTGACAGTCAATGCCCCTATTGCCGCCAATCCGTCTCAATTGACGATCAATTGTGACTTCATTAGCATTTCTCAATTCCGAAGCACGTCATACAGTTAAAATCAGATCTATTTCTCTAGTCCGGAAAACTGAACGAGAAACCAGGGATCTCATGGAGTGAACGATCCAGGTTCCGCATCGCATGATCGCAACTCAAAATATTAGTGACGGAATGGGCTACAATGGGAGTCTAATAAGACGTTCGTACACTTACTGATTAGCTGAAGTTGCGTTGCCTCTGGTGCATAGCGTTTCTCGCCAGTTAACGGATTTGTTATCGCACAGCGGTATGTGCCACCATCGTGAAACTGCACTTTGTGGATCAGCAAACTGACACGTTGCCCATCTGGTCGCCAAACGATACGATACTTGTCATTCTGTAGCGCTGTGACAAAAAAAGCAAATAAACAAACAGGGAAAGATATAATCGCGTCGAACGATCGCGAAAGGGTCAAAATCACAAAACGGCAAACAAGCATTCAACGATGAACGGAACGGTGCGAGTAAGTTGGGGTAACAAGTCATCAAAACAAGTCCTGTCAGAGTCAAAATCATATGAAACTTATTTTAAGGGCGGCGAGATTAGAATTCTGCACAAAACGAAGCAACGCGATAAAAAACACCAAGAACACTTACGGATGAGGCAGTCGAAATCGAACTACGGAGAGTGATAACGATAGATTTGTGGGTTTTATAAACCAGAGGACTACTGGGGGTTGCAGAAGGAAGAAAGTACCGGCACTTACCAGCCTCGTTAATTTGCGTGCCATTGAGTTCAAAGTGAACCACGGGGGTGGGAAAGGCATTTAACGGTAACTGACATTCCACAACGGCAATGTTGTTGACGAAAAACTTGGCTGTAGTGATTTTCGGAGACATTGAGTGGGGACTTGTTGAAGATGTTTGCTGAGGAAATTCTCCAAGACCTGAAGCGAGGCGAAGAGATAGGGGAAGGGGTATAAAAACTGATCAAAACGAATGTCCTGTCAAGGCAGAGAGTGAGCCCTTGGGAGGGAAAGCTTTACAAGGAACCAGGCTGATCAATAAGTTTCCAAGTTAGGCCCAGAAAAGAGGGCCCTGGAGGGCTGTCTTAGTAACCAGTCATGCGGACATTTCCTTCAGAGCCTCGTAAATTGTCAGAGTAAACGGACAAAAGAGAAGCCCATGGGGCAATTATGTATTCACAGCAAAAGGCACAACACCCAATAGCGCCCATGAGGACAAGTTAAACAAACAAAAATTTTCCTTCCCTCCGAACTCAAGGAAAACCTTGAAAAGCCCGCAAAACGACCTGACAAAATTGACACTAACTTTGAGCATGGGTGCATCGGATTTGAACCATTTAAGTCTCTCCCAGTTTTTTTTTAGTTAGCCTATTTCTTTGGGAATAAAATTGGAAGGTCATACTAGGACCGATAACCAAAAATCGAAGCAAGCAGGGGAATCCCCCTGATTCGTATCACCCCAAGAAATCCCTGTTAGAAGATCACGGCCGCATTTTGGTCAGGTTTATGATGACCGACAAGCTTCACCAAAAAATGGTCAGTCAGTAAGAAGGAATGAGTAGAATCTGCCCCAACCATGTTGCCTTGGTGAGGAAGACAACCAATCAACCCAGTATCATAAAAGTATTCTACCTCAATAAAGCCTCCCGTGTGTTCACAAGTAGATTACGAGATATGGGAGATAGATTAGGTGACATTTTTGACTGATCAGTTATGCAACCAGAGCCCGTGGAAATAAGACAACCATGGGAAAGATGCGAGGATTCGACCAACTCCATGAAAACGCCTTGCTCTGCAATGCAAGTTAACAATATTTAACGTTGTAGTTTATCCATGAAACTGGCTCACATCGGTGAGAACGGAACACGGGGCTTGGTGTGTTAAACAGAGAGGGACGAGGTAAATGTCTAAATCCAATGCAAATGTTGGTGTCCCGGTATTCTTGTCGACAACAGTAATACACAAAGTGTGGACAAAACTTACTAGTAGGGATAACGTGAAAAGGGCGGCTTAGGATATGGCCGAATGTTGTCGCAGCCAGGCAGTGCAAACGCAGTAATTCCAGAGCACGAACTTCAGACATGCTAGCCACGCTCAGTCGAACGCCCACCTCATCATTCGGTCCAGCCGCCGGGCGCGCCCTAGTCGCATCCAGCAGCGAATCGTGATTGATCGACTCACGTAGACTCGATGCGGTTCGTTCATTTGCAATGGACGACGTAGCGGGGATTAGTGACGCGGGCACAAGACCAAATCGTTGATTTCCCAAACCCTGTGGAAGTGGACGCAGATTATCCACAATACCTCGATCAGATGAACTGAGCACGGTTCGGTGGTCGCTCGATAACGGCACCTGGCTGGCAACCAGATAGACTTTAGCGTTGGGAGGCCAGGCTCGACAGATCAAATCCAAGGGATTCTGATTGCCAGAGTCCCCCGAGTGCGAGTCAATATAATATGAAACTGGTGGCGGGAGACTGGTGAAATGAGGAACGACTGAGGAACAAAAGAACGCACGGAAGACTCAAGTGTTACGGAAAAGTCAAGAGACCAGATGATTAGTAATGCATACGCACCGTATAATTGACATCCATAGTACACAGAATAAATCGTTCAGCTGTAACACCCTTCCGGTGCCTAGCTGCCATGCCACCCGAAGGAATCACGAGGGCTGAGATACTGCCAGGTTGCTCAAGCCTAGACAGGGGAAGTCGAGAGGCAGAGGTCAAGTTTGAACCACGGACCTTCCGGTCAGTAAATTCGCGCTCTAACCAATTGAACCATCTCGCACAGGATAACAATAAAGGCGATAAAGCCTCAGGATTTTAAACTTCCGATTGTCTGACTGTCTAGGCGAAACTGTCTTATGTATACGACAAGCGGCAGTCGGTAGTTGAATGGAGGGGTGACAAATTGTGAAGAACAGTGAACCATTAGATAGGTATATCCCTGACAATGAAGGACTGGGAAGAAATAGCACCCAAAATATCGTGACCTAGTCCAGCAGATGATGCCCCAAGCCTCAACAATAGGTTACACTGATTTTCAACAATGACCTGAACGGGTCACCAGTAGTTAGGCTTGAATTCCCATTTGGAGCCTGTAAGGACACATTGAAAGACTCCAAACCCACCTAGCAAAACAAGTGTAATATGAAGTCAGCAACGAGTTTTTTTTCAGCTGACTGTAAAGGACCCGTGAACCGCTAGCCGCCTTTATGGGCAATTCATTTTATATTCCTCGGTGTTTCTCCATACGGAGGAGCAGTACATTACAATCAGCCGTAATTGAATTGACAGACAACAGCAGCTGAGTTCTAACAACATCTAACTAACCAAGACTGGGTTGTTGAAATCAGTACAAAAGATGATGCAGTAAATGGGCAATTAGTCGAGTGAGTGCATAACAGAGAAACACGCACACAAGTGTATCATACGACTTACTGTGAACATTTGCGTTAACCAAAAGGATCACAGTAAGGAGAGTAAGGGAGCATAGACAATTAGAAAAGGGAGGCCAACGACACAGCATTGTGGGAAACGGAGAAGCTAAGACTCAGGGAGCAGGTCGACTTCCTTAACTGATCCTGGCATTTGGCGCAAAACCTGAAAATCAAAAAGGGGAACTCTGTAGAGTAGTATTGCCAGCTAAGGAAAGGTCGACAGTCTGAAATCTGTCTAAAAAAAACAGCAATCAACCGCGTCAAAGCATGAAGCACGAAATGGAGGGCCAATGAGTTTAAGCCAATATTACAAAAGTGAAGCATACGGAGTAGCTGATGAACAATAAAGGAATGTAATGTAAGTTAGATAGAATAATCTCCAAAGGAAGCAGTCGTGGAGGAGATAGAGAACTCGGTTTCACGATGAGAACAGAAATGTGGGGAACCTTGTTCAGGAAATACATTCAGGTCATTCATCTGAACTACCGCGGGATGAGGAAACGGAACAGCGTCTAACGCATTTTACCCAAGGGTGGCGGTAAAGTATACAGACAAAGCTTGTCCCAGGATGAAAGAGTAGGGGGCTGGAAGCCATCAGTCACACAAAAACAAAAATAGCCTTCAGCCAGAGATTCTCCATTCAAAGGGACCAGGTATGTAGCTATACCGATGTCATACCATCGTTAAGGTCATGCTTTTGGACCTGTACTTGTTGAACACGCCTCTTCCAGTCCAGGGATAGGCATTCAAGTTTGTGGAGGGTTTTACGTACTTTTGAATCTATACAATGTCCCATTGTAGTTTGGCATATGGGGTCAATGCACGAATCTCTAAGGCTCGGCTCGCGTTTGCTAATTTGAGACACCTATGCAGACAAACCACCATAACCCGGAATCTCAAGGAAATGTGTATCGGGTTATCGTAATGGCTGTTCCGGTGTACGGCTGAGACATAGCTTCCGTGAGCAACGGAACAACAACAGTTACCTCAGAACCATGGCTTGCGTGGGTTGATGTACAGAAACTCCTGACGGAGCAATTAGAAGACGACAGTGCAACGGCACCTCAATTAAAGAATGTGTCCAGCACCAGAAGACGCGGTGGCCGAGCCATGCATAGCACACACCGAAGATAATGCTATTTCCCGTGCCCAATTCAGGATGGCGCAAGCAGGGATGTGGTTAAACTTTGACCTAGCTGAGGCGCATGGGAGAGATTACAAAACATATGGGTGCTGTCGGTGCGGCTCGTCTTCCAGGACAGGTTCCGGTTCAGCTGAGACACCCATTCAGTGCCCAGCTTCCATGCCACCGCCAGGTTGCCCAAGCCTAGGCAGGGGATGTCCAGATGCAGAGGTCAGGTTCGAACCACGGACCTTCATGCTCTAACCACTGGGCCACATTGCTTCCGCATGATCTCCACAGTGCATGGTTGGAGACGCTGCAAGACGTGACTACTAATCGATGTCACGGGCATTCTCGATGTCAGTTTTCTACCCGATTGCCTGAATGAGTGTCTATAGGTGTGGGCATCNGGGCAACCTGGAACCATTGTGACAGGTTAGCACTTCCTGATCCACTTTCATTCCTTCCTTAACAACAAGACTTTAAAATGGTAATAGTTGCACGGAAGCATAAGCGTTGACCACTGACGTCATGCTGTCTATGATCATGCAAACACGGTAGTGGTGACCAACGGTGGGACCTAGTTGAAAGCAATTGCACTAACAGCAACCATTAGTTTGGCTCCTATACTGATTTAGGTGATTCACCAGCTGAAAGATTGAAGATCGTGAACAGTTCCGCTAGATTTCCACAAAAGACCACGTTCAGGTCTGTTGGCCCTTTGGTCCTCGCCTGAATGACTGAATAACCTTGAAGTGTATGCGCAGTTTTCTAGTTAGTCACACAAGTAAATTTAATAACAACAATTATTGTAGTTTGTCTAGTGCTCCCATAAGTTTTTCTGGTATAGTTGACCCTTGAAAAACGAAGTTCAGGTCAGCATAGCTAACTGGATTATTGCACAACCCAGGCCGGATCATCACATTATAGTGGCAGCTATGTGCGACGTCAAGGACTTCGAGAACTCGACGACACCATGCAACTTTTGCTTGTTCTCAGGTGAAGTTGGGACATGAACAAAACGTGCTAGGTTGATTGGACAACGAGGGTGATGAGAGCAGTGCCAAGAGAAATGCAGCCAATTTTGTGAAGTAAAGAGTGCACACATTCACTGACAAGCAATTTCGTGAGCTTGCAACAGGTGATCGTAGGACTCACAGGTGTTGTTCGGGTGGCGTCGATTCTCATTTTTATGAAGGGGCTTAAGACAGCTCAATGGTTAAATTGCGAACTCAATACCCCAGAAAAGATAATCGTTCAGCTGCAACACCTTTTCGGTCGGTGCACACCTTTTCGGTGCCTAGCTGTCATGCTACCCGAAGGAAACACGAGAGCTGGGGTACTGAAAGGTTACCCAAGCCTACATGGGGGAAGTCGAGAGGCAAGCAGCACATAAATAACAAAGTTGAAGAGAAAAAGGCGATATAAGGCAGAACCGTCCTACACCACTGGGCGTAGTGAGCGTAGTAAAATTTGCCATGTACTCGTGCCCGTCCGCAAAAGTTTGTATGCAGTGCCTTCATAAGGAAAATATTGGAAGGGACACCCTTGGTTGCCAAACACTGTCAGTTTTTGACGATCGAACATGGTAGCAATCAGACGTTTCGGTGGTCATTGATATCAGTTCCAACTCACGCGTTTGTGGGGGAGGGGGGGGTGGTTCAGGTCTTCTACTGCTACTATGCGTATCCAAACAGCAGCTTATAAAGTTGANGCGTTTGTGGGGGAGGGGAGCGGTTCAGGTCTTCCACTGCTACTATGCGTATCCAAAGAGCAGCTTATAAAGTTGTCCCACAGTTCGCTCTACAATTATAGGAGGATAGAACCGTTTCCAGATGGCGCGCCAAGCAGGTGGTATTATCAATATCGTACTGTCGAACTTAACTCGCTCAAAGTGGAACTTCGAATACAGAGCTTCAGAATTGAGTTACGCTAGCTGTATTCATCGTAATTATCGGGAATGTAACATGAGCATATTTTTCGCACCCCTGAAAGCTGGAACAGATGAAGAACATGTAGAAGCCCAAAAAGCTCGTGCTAGTCTGTCAGCAGATTCCAAATGGCATATCGTTTTCCATGATGGAACAGCGTGAAGTGGACTGTGACCTAATCGGCCACCTGACTATCACTGTCAGAGATCAAACCTGGGAATGAAGGTCAACGGACGGGAAGAAATCTTGATACGCTTTGGTAATGATGGCGCCATTCTATAGAGGATGCTTAGAAGGACCGAGTCAAGGACCATAAACTGATGGTGGAGGCGACAGAATAACCGAATGTCATGGGGCGAGAATAATAAAATAGTGAAGGACGGGATTTGAAGGCTAAAGATAGAATTTTAAGTCCGATTAAGAGACTGTGCAGCGGCTTGGGATCCGCGTATACCGCATCGGTATGGGGTATGTGACAGAACGAGCGCCAGAAAAAGGTTCTGCACTGACTCCGAAGTCATGAAACTCATCTATAAAACTCAACACATTCCATTTAAGGGTCTGATCTTTCCCCAAAGGGTTTCGACACACAAATAAACAGTAAATAGTGCGCCTACTATCCTGGAGGGAAGGTTCGGTTTTATTCAAACTGAGGAGACAAAAAGTGAGCCTGTCTGCTGCATTATCCAACTGCATAGCAAATGATGGGAAAACGTCATCGGCAAAGAACATTTCAAGAGGGGTACAGCACTTATCTACCAGGACGCTTGGTGTTTTGCTGAGACCACCCGAAGCCCAGCTTCTCGGACCATCCTGCGTTCGGCACCACCCTACAAGTGAATAAAGAAGTGGGGGCCAATTGCCTTCCCGGTTTCGGCATTATCCAAACAAATGAACAGCGTATCACCGTTTTCTCACCGTCCTATTATGAAGTAGAAAGAAGGAGAGACCCCTGTAAGCTTCTCCTCACGAACAGGTGAGAACTTCAATAATTGGGACCAAAAGCCACCCAAAGGATCTGGTAATAAAGTAGTGGGTAACAACTTCCGTGCGACGGTGAGCCACCTGGAATATTTAAAGGACTGGGTTTCGATAACCTGTTTCGGGAGGCCATTTCAGTCATTTATGGTGAGTTAGCATGCGATTACAGAGGATGCACAACTTCCCACATCTGAATAACTTCCATCTGCGATCTCAAATTAAAGAATCGCTGCCGAGAACTAAGAACTGCTCCTGATCCTAACCTAATCCTTTCAGGATATGGCGAGTGTGCAAGGAATCCCCACGACCACGATGAAACTCAAGAGAAAAAAGGCTTATTGTCGGGTCCCGTCCCAAAGTATATGCATTCATATTCTCCTCGCTGAACTCTCTCAAGCATGGTTTTTTCGTGCAGGGGCACAAAGAGGATGACAAGAGCTCCAAATCCCAAAACAGGATACACCTAAACTCTGAAGAAGAGCGTGAAAATCTCGGAAATGGGGCATTATGATGGAAGACTACCTTGCCGAATCATACAGTTTGGTGGATGAAGGTCCTTCTGAAGTGTTTTTGGCTGCATCGAGGTCATGGCATTTCTCTCTTAAATGCTTCCGAAATGCTCCTCCGATACGGTAAGTCGCGGCCGACAAATTTACACACTCCTCATGGTTTGCAGAAAACAGCCACTTCAAAGACCACAGGTTGAGATTGTCCGAAAAGTAATCCAGCCTGTTTTAATGCTTCCATCAGGAGCTTTAGATCGTCCATAAATAAGCCATATGGAGTTGATTGGTAAGAAGCTCGAGAACCGAATCGCGTGATATATACCTAGGCACCGCTAGCGGCATCGAACAAGATTTATTTGTCTATACATGTATTGATGGTTTTCGATCGTGAAGACAGTGAACCGTTAGTGTTGCTGTCTGTGGTAATGACCAAACACTTGTAAAATCACTTCTGCAACACCGGGGACTCCAGGTTTCAGCAAGTCAATTCGAGGAACTTTGTCACTTGGTTGCAGTCCACAGATATCACGTCAATCTAAAGCAGCTGACTACTTTCACCTTGCCACCAGAAGCCTGGCGACATAAGAGCCCTCGGAAACCCGTTCTAAGCAGGACATAATATAGCACTTCTCTTCAAGTGGTGTTATGGGACTCGTTCGATGTTCCCATCTGCAACCTTACATACAAATGACGTTAAGCAAATAGGTCAGTATTTCTCCACTTAACAGGAGGGTAATTCCTCCATAGACGAGTTTTGCAATCCGGTGCCCTTCTATCCGGTGAGTAGGTAGCCAGCACATAGAGGTGAATGAACTGTTTGGCGTAAGAATTCAACCATCAAATTGACTCTGGACATGAACAGGCGAAATACATCGTGTCGTAATGTAGGGTGCGAATGCAAGTGCAGAAGCAGTTTTGTATCTTTTTGCGATAGGCAGCTACGTATTGAAGGCTTGTACGCTCAGCCGTAACAACCAAACGGTGTCTACCTTCATCCGAAGAAACAATGAGGGCTAAGATACTGCCAGGTTGCCCAAAACTAAACTGCCACCAGAAGGAAGCAGGTTGCCGAAGCTCAGACAAGGAAAGTCGAGATGAAGAGGTCGGTTTCAAACCACGGTCAATAAATTCACGCTCCAAGCACTAAGCCATCTCGTCATCTTGCCAAACCTAGACAAGACAAGTCAATATACTGAATTTGGGCTCGACCCAGGGACCTTCCAGCGAGTGAGTTCGCGCCTTAACTACTGAGTTACCTCGATATATATTGAAGAGCGTTCGGAAGTGAAAGGTCGTCATCCAGGAGCACCGACTTCATAAAAGTAGGAACCGGAATGGTACGCCAGCAGTTCAAACGAGACTTTACCGTGCTTTATGGAGCGGGACAATCACTACAAAAGATGATCACACCAACGTTGGAAGATTGAAAGACTGGTGGGTATGCTGATATACCTTGTGCTCGCAGACAATGTCTAGAAGCTGGGGGTCACAGTTCACTTGCGCCAGTTCGCAGTGTAACATGTTTTATCATCATAGCCGACAGCGGTACATCAGTGAAGCACACTGGTGATTATCAGCCAAACAGCCATGAGGAAAGAAGGTCTTGGTTAAGAAGAAAAGGAAAAGAGAAACGTAGGGACTTACTGTCTTTATGTCCTTAAGCAAGACGATCAAGGATAAAGTGACAACACATTCCACGTTGAAATGTAACGTCGTGTTCGCCAACAATCTCTCGGAACAGCAAGCAACGCTTTCTTCGTTCGGCGATATCTGGTCATACGTAGCACACCAGAAACACTTCAACCGGCAGGTTTAATCTGTTGCTCCGAAGAATCGGATTCATCACCAAGAACCCCCTTGTGCAGTACTTTCTTGCGGACTCACCACAGACAGCTTATTCTTGCTATGCTACGGAGACGCCGGCGACCAAACGCCTGAAGACGTATCAGGCGTTCGGATCACAGGAACTAGGTTTCATAACCAGAGAGTAAGACCGCTCTTACAACCACCTTCTATACATCGCCCCTTAGCCTAAGCGAAGTTAGTCTGACGCAAGATCACAAGCGCTGGACGCGCCTTGGTTATCAGTATACTAACTTCATCTGTTACAGTACAATCACAGCTTATGCATCTTCAGGAAATTGGTAACCTAACAGCCCTCTTGCTTCTTTCAGATTGGCACGGCAGCCATGCACAAAACGGGTTTTACAGCAGGTATGATTACTCAAGATGCAGTTACCAGGATACATGAATTGATAAAAACACAAGCTCTTTATCGTGAATTTTCAGAGAAGCACAAGAGGATGGGGAGTCTTGAAGTGAGATTGAACTGTGAAGATGCAAAGTGCATACCAATACATGGGACCACCTGCAGTACGTTGCGCGGAAAAGTAATCGTCGAACATGTCTGTCATCCGCATAGTCCAGATCTGTTAGTCTCTCTTCAGAAGTGATTTGGATACTTACATTCGCTATCCCTTATGGCACGCACTTGATGACTTGATGGCAAAATTGCACAAAAAGAGAGGGGACAATCCTGACGAACTCCACTATTTGCTTCAGCAGTTTAAGCACTCCTGTCCCGTTTGCCGTGGTATTATTGCCTGTGAAGCCACAGGATAAGGTAGTAGACCAATCACCGATACGGCACCAAATAGCTTCTTTATCATTAATGTAAGCAAAACCGTGTCAAGCTAATGGACTAAAGGCTTCCAACTCAATTAAAGATTCACCACTCCTATGATCCTGGTTCCAGAGCGGTTAATCTGGGTCCGAAGATAACCACGCAGTCCGGCTTCTGAACCAGTGACACTCAAGTACCTATCTACCATCCAATCTACTTTTAAGGCTTCTCATGTTCATAAATCTCTCGTAACCGGCTATTCCTTCCGAAGACTTTGTACATGAGTATCGGTCTCCAGAAAATTCGTGGCCTCCCCTGGATGAAAAAATTGCCACACAGGGAAGGTTTTCCAGTCCGCACGGTGCATCGAGCGCCTATATACCGGTTTGTTTATTATAAAACCATCCGGAAGAAGAGCTACCCTAGAACCAGATACAATGGGTGGGCTATGGAATTATCTGACTTTCTTCAAAGGCGGTTTGCCTAGATGACGATGCTTTCTATTACATTTGTGTAAAAAACGAAATTTTTGTCACCGTTCGGCTGGATGTTCTGTCTGATTCGAAGGTGCTGACGACGATGAAACATTTAACTCGGCGGTTTTATCGCTGAATATTTGCCTGGACGCTTTGTCCAACAGTTATTTGAATATTTCTGAGTTAATCATCCTTTCGTTTGGACGAAGCGTCTTTGTTTCTGAATCCGGCGTGTCCAGGCCGTAGAGACAGCGAAGCCGTCCATGTAGCCGGATGGATCAACAGGGGCAAGTCCGCATTACATCTGATGAATGTAGGGTACACCCTATGTAAGTGAGGAGTTCTTTTTGAGCGGAAGGCACGGTGTTAGTGCACGTTCGATGTGATCGGAGGGGGAATATTATTGAGTCGAACCCCGTTGACCTTACGGCGTCAGAGTTCACGGTGGAAACCAGCAGTCAGGTGAATGCTACTTCGTAAAGACGCACAGACACCTCGATCGTTGTCGAAACATTGACCAGCCTATAATGGAGAAATCATTGGATTTCCCTTAGCGCAACTCGATTATCACACTTCACCCATTTGAAATCATGTTATCCGCATTAGAGATCCTTCGGTATAGGGGGATTAGGGGGCACTATCCCTCGATAAATCCGAACTCGGGCCATCCTCCGACAAGCTTTCAATGAAATTCCCCAAAAGTCCCGAAAATTCCACTGAGTAATAATTTACGCCGCACAGAACCGTATGGGCACCTTGAGGGTGAGGACGAGGTGACGATATGATGTGACCATAAAATATGAATTTTCCGAAATCCTAGGCATTGTTTAACTTATCGACTAAACTGGTTGAATCCTTCACACGGAATCCGAGATCCGAGACCCCGTACAACACACGGCCTGGATGCTGCGGTGTCGGGCTGCGGCAACCGCGACGGCCGATAAGATCAACTGGCATGTGATTGGTCGAACGGTTGGTTTGGTGGACCAGGGAAATCAACTCCACATCTAACTGGTCAATACTACGAACCGAAATCTTGGGCGAATTCCAGTGAAGTTTTTGGAAGCTTTCTTGAGCTTTCGACAAAACCAAGGGTTTGGGCATTGCCTTAGGTGTGACGGTCACGGGATTTCTGGAGTTGCCCCTCAATTTCACAGGAAGACCCGGTTGTCCTGGATGCAAATGAGCAACTCTCCAGTTACCGCATCACACATCTTTGGCTTGAGGAAGATTTCTTAACTCCCCAGGCCTTCTAGATCACTGTTAGCTCATGAAGTCTCCAACCTACTTTGCATTCCCTCTGACTCAAGTCGTGCAACGGTATACCTGGTCTCACCTTGTCGCCTCGATACCGCGCACGCCAGCTACCACCCCTAATTAACCTGGTTACCTCCATTTAGAGGCACTTCATTGGTAAAATAATGGATAAGGATAAGGATAATGAAGCATCTCAATAGCTCTGTTGCATATTTCTATAGGATCGTTCTTCTGCATGATCAGGAACGCAGAACTTTAAACCATTTTCGGACACCTTAGCCACGCTTATTACCCTGGTGCAGCTCAAACTGGGACCTTTTTGAGTAGAGAAAACATACATGATGATTTTCCGTTGTCTGCTGGATATAGTGTCTAATAATCCCACAAAAAATTATTATTGATACTCAGGAGATCAGCCGGTACTTCGTAAGAAGCAGAACCGCTGCAAGCTGGAGATCTGTCAATTGAACTTGCGAGACCAGTCCACGATATTTCGTCTTTCCCAGAAAAACAAAATTACTCCATCTAAGTACATGAAACAGCTGAACAAACAAGCTAACGGCCTTCCACTTGGTGAACAAAAACGCAGAACTCGATGTTGACTAAATGGTGGCATCAGAGTTTCGCACACAGAGTTTTACTGCCTATTGTTATGCCCCAACGGCCTGATCAGATCCAAGTTGATGAGGCGTACCTACTAAAAGCTCAATAATAACTTGATCCGCACAGACTGGAATGTCCGTAAACACTTGCACAATAAAAAAGCTTTTGGTACGTTGTGACCAGAATCTTCCGACTGGAACTTTAAACAGATGTCTGAAATAGGCGCGATATTCTATCAGGCCATCAATGAGGGACAGATAATAACTAGGGATTTGGCGTCCATTTGAATAGGAGTTAACCGTTATTCTAAAAATGGCTACACCAACGAAATATTAAATCATATTATGAGCTATTCCTTATGGATTTACAAAAATTGCATGTCCTCATTTACAAAACACCAACGAATATCATGTCTTGAAATACTTTGCACCACAAGGTTAAAGTCTGCTTCATTTTGATTCACCCAGCATCATGTTTGGTGGATGACCCATTCCATTCGGTGGTAGCAATGTGCCGCTGCACTTCAAGTGGGGGCACTATCAGCGAGCATGTGTTATTCGTTCGTATTTCAGGATACGTCGGTCACAGCCACGCTCTTTGCTCTGACTGAATTACTTATCGGTGTGTTACGTGGGTATCCCGACCAAGTTTTACGAGCGGTGAAAGGCGTCAGCATTGAACCGATACCTCAGTGGTCCATGTTGCGTGTTGTTCATTGCTAGATTTTATAATCGTTGCGCAACAACCAGCTTGTCGTTACATCCAGTGTGATGGAAATGATCACCCAATCTCACCGTTCTCTTACGATGATCCACCACATAGCACAGCGCTTACGAATGAGTAAATTAAAAGTTGTACCAGACCGTCACAATAAGTCGCACTGCCACGCCAAATGAAAAGGTTAATAGCTGTTCTTTCGTCGGCGAGAGGTCCGGGCAATAGCACAAACTAAGCCACGTTTGCAAGCATTTTCCGCCTTTTTACTTTTCGAACTTGATTGTTGAGTCATGGGCGAAAGAAAAGAGGTTCAGTAATTTGTACCCTTACTATAAAGAGAAAACAAAGTTGACTATTCCTACCTGCGTGTGTACTTTTTCTTTGTCCAACATGAGACGATAAGTTATGTTTTAAATATCTCACGCATGGGTACGTAGATGCAAGGCATAAAACGAACAGGGTGAGTTGGTCGCTTATGGCTGCTATTCGTGTCAGGTTGTATGAAATTTTTGCCACAGTCGGCTGGGAGGCGTCTACACAACAACGTGTGCACTTAACAGGTCATTCGCCTCATCATGGCCAAGCAACGATGAGCGGCCAGCTGCCTGTGCAACCACTGGTTCTGTTTAGTGTGGCACCACAAAAGAGGGACGCGAGGGTCACTTTTGGATATACAGTTTTGTTGTGCTACTTTCACGCGTGTGAATCCACAGAGGAGTGTCAAATTTGTACTTTGCGCCCTTTTCCTCGCAAGTTGAGGCGATGTTGGAGTGAAGTTGTAACAGATTTCCTCGGATTTGCGCGCAGTGTAACAGTGAGTTCGGGTAGTCATTTTGGAAGTGGAACACAAGTCCTAAGTTGCAGAACTACGATAGGCAAGCCCCAGTTTTATCAGGTTCGTTAATGAAATAACTCACGCATGAAGCAAGCATGGGCGGGGCATGCTCTTGGTGGTTTATTCCGCTTTGAGAACAACAGCAAAAAAGAAGAATGTCCATGTGTTTCCAAAGATCTAGAATAACGCCAAATACCTAGAAGCATGACGGACTAATAATGTGTCCGGTTAAAAAGGTCTTATTTTTATGGCAGGCAGAAGTATTACAAAAGTGTCCTGCTTATAAACCCGGTTGTCCTGGAAGCGCCAAGTAGTAATAGGAATAGCC
>NW_008751755.1:1423473-1423823 GCF_000715545.1 Opisthorchis viverrini
TTAAAATAGGTCTTATTTTTATGGCAGGCAGAAGGGTTACAAAAATAGCCCTCTTGTAAACCCGGTTCTCCTGAAAGCACCAATTTGTACTAGGAATAGCCCAAATAACAGGATAAAAACAACCATGATATTTTTATCTTTGTATACTATGGCTCAGACGGTTTAAGATAAATTCAACTCTCCTACACAGCCTGCTGCGCAAAAAGGCCTTTATAGCAGAGGCTAGACCCAACGTAAACT
The DNA here is from genome assembly GCF_000715545.1 of Opisthorchis viverrini. NCBI lineage: Eukaryota > Metazoa > Platyhelminthes > Trematoda > Opisthorchiida > Opisthorchiidae > Opisthorchis > Opisthorchis viverrini. The sequence goes on from NW_008751755.1 coordinate 1,423,714, forward strand.
CACGCCCTCGCTACCGATTCCGTAAGTCCTGCGACCTTTTAGTATCCCCCCAGCTCGTACAAACATACGTCACTACTTCTTTTTAGTTTACTACGCTCGCATCTGGAACA
>NW_008751755.1:1425152-1428047 GCF_000715545.1 Opisthorchis viverrini
GGTTCCGGCCTTAAGTTAAACCCGGCCTGCCATGTCGTGGCAGCTCTGCTGCCTCTCCATATCCATTATTCCGGCATTATTATTATTATTATTATTATTATTATTATTATTATTATTATTCTGGCATTGCTGGAAACGCTGCTAAGTTGGAATATGCTGGTCTGCACATTTCACGGCGCTTTTAAATGGTTTTTGTCCATGTCTGCAGAACCGGTTTCACACTCATATTATGCAGATGGCACAAATGTTTGGCGATGACCAAGACCTTCATTTGGCGAGTAATTTGGGAAGCGGTACTATGCGAAAGGGCAGCAAAGAGCAAAAAGCATTTATTCAAAATGATACAAATCGAATATTAAAAAAAAACAAATGCCAATCACAAGAGTAATTGTACTGCAATTGATTTCTCACGCCGTTACTTAAACTACCTGGTGCTGAGAGCGCGGTACAATGCATATTTACCAATAAAGTGTGCCACAAAGAGTGAGTTTGTGGCTCACTTTCAAGCCAAAAACAGCCCAACATAAAACTTCACGGAGTGATAATCTGCGGGAGAGCCGAAAAACAATTAAGGCTTTCAAGTTTGATGAAAATTTTATCAAATAGCTCTGGGTGCCGAAAGACCTTCAGGAGCATACCAATTAGTTTCGACATCTGGAACCCAGTTTGGTCTCTCGTTTATAAAGTGGTGTATTTCGTGCACCTGGAATGTGTAACCATATGCTCACTAGCATTGCCCAATCTGATCAAAGAAATTTAGGTAAAGCTGAAAACCAGATGTCATCTCCTGCTTACCGATTATACTCACATCTGCGTGTTGTTAAACTTGTATCTCTTCGTATATCGACTGTACATGCGCGACTGCTTGTTAGTCGATTAATTTAAAATTCAAAGATCCAACCAAACCTGACATAGGCCATTTATTTAAGTTCCTTTCTAACTTAACACAGAATAATTAGCCCACATGTGAAGCCAGTCTACAATGAGAGATTTCGACCCTACTCTCGTACCCCACCAAAAGACCACAACCTTAATGAGGTGAGTGGGACCAATTCGTGTTGGGGTTACAAGGTCTGCAGTGACCTAGGTTTGCTTTTCTAAGATAACGTACTGTCAAGGAAGATACAGGAATGGCGGATAGAACATTATAAGCTAAGTTGTTTTGATTGACTGTCTATTTGGCTAGAAAACTCAATGCATCTGGGCGCGACGGTGCACGAAAACCGCGTGCATTAGAAGCGTATGAAGCCATAATCTGCAGTGATCATACGACGCACTTACACTTTTCTCCAAGTTACAAGTTTATGTGCCAAGAATGTCTCACATGTGCGCGTAATGAGGTATAAAAAACTAGCCTGTGTGACAGCTCTTACACCACAAAAGTGACCTTCACTTGTGAACGCCAGCATGCCTTAGAATGTATCGAACCACCAATGGTGTAGGCGTGACAGATTGATTACAGTTCCACTGTCTAATCCAGGTTTACATATTCCGGTACTGAGGTCAAATTTACATCAAAATGTTAGGGAGCAGCTTGGACGTTTCCTCACACACTCCGCTGCGGTTGGCTCTCTCGACTGTGTCCACCGTAGTTGTAAATCCGACGACACGTAAATCGCTGATTCTGTAACTGTTGGTCTCTCGAATTTCAGTAAAAATTATGCCTTCTTATCTGCCTTCAACCCTGCGAAGTGATACATTGAGTCTGACTATGCCTACTTGTCTAGCGCTTGAAGCCTCGAGCAGGAGGCTAAGCAGCATGACCGTCATTGTGTTGCTTTTGAGCGCATGGTCGCTGGGTGCTAACGGGCCAGTTCGGCGTTTTTATCAGTATGACATTGGTAAACAGGCCAGTTTCATCAAGATAAGTGCGCACTAGGGTGTGCCTCGATGTCCTTGTGTATTCAATGGGTACTTAAGTCCCCGACAAGGACCAAAGAAAGCCAACAGCAATCTGGTGCTTAATCTCAGTATTTCAAAGCATAAGATCTGGGTATCTGATGTCTTAATGTATGCTTCTAAAAGTTGACGAAAGGAACATCAAATTAACCACGGTCATTAGTTATTTATGTAAAGATTACAAAGTTCTTTCATCAACTTTTGACAATAATGCTGTGTGTTTCTCACTAGAAAGTTCAGAATTTGACCATTGACATTTAGGTCCCTCTAGGTCTCTCGTCACCATTCGAAGAGGGATCTTTAATGTACTGTTGAGCCATCGGTTTCTTTTTCCGTGTTGTCGTCTACATCATTTGCAAGCACGTTTCAGCGATACCACCCGGTTTATATTGACAATCATGATCACAAATAGAACCCTATTGTTCGGATCGTGATGTGTTGCGTAGTGGTCCGTCTTCCTTCTGTTTGACTGCTAATTTTCCGTCTTCACTCTAATCGGTCCATATTCAACTCGCAGAATAGAATTATGAGCTCGGCCGAAGTGATTTTCTGTGGGGCTTCGGTTATTTTCGGCCGGTTTGGTAGTCGGATTCGGGATCCTCGATGACAGCTGAGCATGCCGGTCTAATGAAATCGTCAATTTAACTTGGAGATATTTTTGGTTTAGTTATATTGCTTTCTTCAATTTTTCGTTCCGCTCAAATTTGATTTGTTTGGACTTTCATTTATCCTTGGAGCATAATAGACATTTCAACTTCGTTTCAGCAACTTTTTGAGGAAGTTGCGTAACTCTGAGAGCCCTAAGAGCTATCCAGCTCCAATGATATCGTATCCAGCGTGAGAACAAACTCTAGCGCTATTGGTTGGTGATCAGGTGGCTGTTGATCTGTTCGCCGAGCTTGGTAATTGGCTTGCAAACGTTTCGTCACCATACGAGGAGACATCATCAGTGCGCAGTTGAGTGGGTCACTGAGTGCGCACTGATGATGTCTCCTC
>NW_008751755.1:1428850-1432849 GCF_000715545.1 Opisthorchis viverrini
TATTGGTTGTTGATCAGGTGGCTGTTGATCTGTTCGCCGAGCTTGTCAATTGGCTTGCAAACGTTTCGTCACCATACGAGGAGACATCATCAGTGCGCAGTTGAGTGGGTCACTGAGTGCGCACTGATGATGTCTCCTCGTATGGTGACGAAACGTTTGCAAGCCAATTGACAAGCTCGGCGAACAGATCAACAGCCACCTGATCAACAACCAATAAACTCACCCGAGCTACCAATATTTCAACAAATTACCAAACTCTAGCGCTCTCTCCCTAGCGGGCTAGGGCGACGTTCTCAAGAGGAATATTGGAAAGTTATTTTTACCAGATGGTGACATTAGGCTTCTACTCTATCGAAGCTGGTACTTGCGGAGGGTGAGAGTTCGGACCTTTCGTGTCGGTGGCTGATGGGGTTAGCCAGGAAGAAGCATGGCCCAAGTAGAATGCAAGAACTAAGACTTCCGCTGAATCGACGAAGAGAAGTTGGCGAGCAGTGTATTGTCCATTACTTTGACATGGAAACTTCTCCACGTTTATTCTGCCCTTGTTTATGACCCCGGCCCATAATTGTGTTTAGTATGTTCACATGATCTGGCGCTTGTTTGTCCATACCACTTCACTCACTTGACCTTGAGGTCATTCAGTCAACTTGTGGCTGAACGTATGCACGTGTGACTGTCCCACTTTTGAGCCCATTTTCTGATCTGCTCCGCAATTTTATAGTACGTGACCACCTGATTTAGACAGGTATCAACTATCGGGTTTTGTATATTTTGCGATTTTATGGCTTATCTTAATACTATCATAGAGAAAACAAGCTCCGAATGTTTTTGCATTTTGAAATTACGCTTCACTCAAAGATACGATTTGGGTGTAGTAAGCAGGGTTGATCTCAGTGTCTCTCTTTATTACTCTACCAGCGGAGTAGCACGCCACCAAGAATTCGCGTTATTTTTGTTCTTGCTTTTATTGGTACGTTTATGTAGTATTAGTCGAACTTATGCCCCTTCTAGTCTTCATGTGCAGGGACAAGCGAGAGTTGGTCATGTCGCCTTGCGGCAAGCTTGTTTATCGACCCTGGTGGACATTTGGTTTGCTTGAGCTTTGTTTCGCTAGGCCGGTTGAAATGTATATCCCCGGAGATCTCCAGATACAATTTGCTTGGCGAACGTCTGATTGGAAGACTTTGTATGAGCGATTCTCATTTTGCATTGAATTTCACTGTGTCACAGTAGTTTACAATTTGCTTGATTGGAATCCGACGGCAGCTTCGTTTGTGGCAGTTTCGATGGTTACTTGGGCGGTTTTAAACTTAACTCGTATGCGTAACCTTCGTAGCGTAGCGGATAGAAAGCGCGACAGTTCCATTGCCATTTAAGAATAGTCAGTGCTTTACGAGGCTGGAAAAACGCAGATGATGTTTTGGCGGGTGTCAAATGGTGTGAGGATGAAGGAACCGTCCGAATTCCGTGAATACGGTTACTTACTTCCAGGATAGAGAGTGAACTAGACTTCCAACGGAGCACCAAACAAGTTTGGTATTAAGTACGGAGAGATGGATTTTAATGTGACAATGTTATACACTGCCAATTGTTTATGGTGTATACAAAATGCACTGATCCTGATAAAAGATATCGTGAGCAACCGGCGTCAGGTTGGGTATGCCAAGCGAACAGATTACTCTCATGTCCAAACTGTTTGCTCTGCGGAAGAACAAATTGCGCAAAGAATATTAGGTAAGGAAGTTTGTCATAGACTAAATGGCGGCACAAATCGGGTAGGAGGAGTAGGGTTCAGCTATGATGTTCCCTTGCATTGTTTTCACATTCGCAACGCAGTCATACAACATCTGTTTATTTCGTTCATAGACCCTGTAAACAGCCGGCACATTCCACCGTGCAACCCACCTAGACGAGACCATACTGTTAGTCTTCTGTTTATCATCACACCAGCACACAGATTCCAGCAAGTCCTGAAAGTGCTGTGCCGCAAGGACGCTACATTAATCTTTTACCTTAGACCTAACACACAAGGAAGGTCGTACACTTCCTGTCATGACGTATGTGATAATCAATACGCATGATAAAATTCAACGATATATCTCCTACAAGTTGGACAACTGGCTCTTGCCAGTTGAGAATGACGCACGAGTCCTGGTCGTGTGGGTGAGCCAGGTTCGTCTAGTCATCCGCTATGACTGACTTCAATTAACTGGGAAGAGTCGGTTAGCTATCGTGGACCCCTAGCCACACGTCATTCACATGCCCCACTTCCGTTTTCATTGATGCAGTTTACAAACACTGACAGTCTATTTAAGCAGTTTTAACTAAGACTTGCAGGCGTTTCTTCTAAGTTTGCACTCAGTGGTTGACGTTATAATGAGCGGCTTCCTATGTGCATCTCAAACTGTAAGCATTTTGCGGCTGTTTGGGGCAATACAAAGAAATCGTACTACACTTTGTCATCTGCAATGGAGAATTCTGCCTTTACTAAATAGGACACGAATGATTCCAGGGCGATACCAAACACCGTATTGGGGAATCCTACCCAATAGCATAGGTGAGCATCATCTGAAAGCCTCACTTCCCTCAAACCCAATACGAACTATCAAGATTTAATGAATCTATCTATCACGATGCTCACGCAGAGCGGCAGTCCTGTTTAAAAGAAGATAGAATTTAGCAATCGTCTAATCGAGCAGAAGATACAAGACAAAATTTAGGTTCCGAGATCATTTTTCTCAGTTATTTTTTGTAAACAAGTACAGCGTATGCCGTAGCAAATTACACACATACTATGGCTGCATCACTGACTGCAACTTCGCCCATTGCAAGCGATTCAGCTTCTACGGCAGATCTAGGCACCATATTTTATTTATTTGAGTTCATAGTTGATCTTGAATATTTGGTTGCTTGAACAGACAAACACACATAATCCGTAGGGAAACGCATTACTCGTAGGCCATGAAGACGTTGTGGTTTTCGAAAAAATTGTTTTTACTTCTCAGCTAAAGATGGGTCTCCCCTCGCTGCTCAGTAAATTTTTTGACTCAACTTCAAAAGTTTTGCCGAGTAATTGGCTGGTGCCAGGGTTCCTCTCTTGTACACCTTCAAAGGGGCGTTGAACGATTACATGAAGCATGATTATGCGTGTTCGTGCGAAAACGAACAAGTCCCACTCGCGCCGGGTGGCTGCACCAAAGGTCTAGCGGCAAAGCCTCAGAAGCTTAGCCATAGTCAAATACGCGGACGAAACTTAAAAGTTCAGCACACTTTTTAATGCCAAACAGTGGATGAAGTACCATTTACCAAGTTCATTTCGTCTGACGCGCAAAGGGCAATTTTTCTTACATCTTATCATCCTGTTTTGTACAGCCTATTGCCCTCAAATCAGCGGGAAGAAGAGTAGGCCTTCATCTAGTGCAATGTTTGTTGAACCACAAAAGATATCCGCGTGGCGTTAGGCAGCTTGTCGGCGACGAATTGAGAAACAGTCTTATGCTAAGAACAGTTAAAGCTGTTGTCTGGTGTGGAAGACGAAGGCCAAACTTCCTCTGCTGACAGAAAAAGTCTGTGCAATGAGCCGCTTCATGACTAGCATTCGTTCAGATATTTTTTGAGCAGACATGCATTCAGATGTAACAAAGTCTGTATCCCATCCACGAAATTCTATGTTTAGGTTTAGGAAATTTGAGAATAAGATGCTTGCTACACAAGTTTAGGGAATCATATTCTGCACGATTCTGGTTCAGTGGTGCACCTGGATCGCATTGTCGGAATGCCCTGGTGCCATGATGGCCCAACCACCCGTACGTTTGTCTAAAGCATATTACCCATTTTCAGAACAGACTAATTGGTCTTGGGCTTATGTAATTAACTCATCCGAGGCGTCTAACACCAGCAGCAACAAACAGGAGATAGCAGTGTTCTTTTTCAGTTTCTTGAATTGAAACCTGAAAGATTCCAGTTATGTTTTTCCGGAAGAGCGAAAGCAGGACCAAT
>NW_008751755.1:1432873-1434698 GCF_000715545.1 Opisthorchis viverrini
GTTTGAACAACAAACAGACACTTGTAAAGGCAAGCCGCGGAAGTGACAAGTGAAATGACGGTCTTCAATGAGACGGCGAGATTATGATGATATCCGGGGTGAGTGTGCTTTTCGCTAAACGGTGACTGTGCTTTGGTGAGCGACCATATCAAGCCGAAGCGTACAGTGTGAGTGCTCAGTAAGCAGTAGGAAATACATCACATGGATTCGATATATATACCTATCGGTGCATAATACGTTATAGTACGGGAGGAATAAACCGACTTTGGTTCGGTTTTTGTCATTTGGATTAAGACCGACAGCACCATTCACTGGAGAGAGCTGACAGAGTAATCCGGGGTAAGAACTTGACCAGAACTTGGCATAAGTTGCCTTGAATAAAAACATCCAGGCCAGAAACACAACATATTTGGACCGTGGGAACGGATTTTCGGTCAATCAGCTATAAACGCCTTCAATTGAGAGCCCACAACTTTGGTTCTAAAGGGAGGAGGATGCGGGATGGAATAACACGCCGCAGGCTATTCGCACACCCAAACTGAGTTCGCGAAAACTATAGGGCTTTCGAATTGGCTATTTTAATGGGGAGTCAGTCCGATCAATTTGCACCTTCGCGTGAAATGTTGCACGTAGCATTTTGTTTAAGTCAGCGAAATTTCAAAGTCATTGACCATCGCCGAGCCGATTTGCTTGCCGGTCTACGCGACATAAAACACGGAATTGCATTTTAGCATATTTTGGCGTTCGTCGGTGTTCCTGAAGAATAATATAACATCTTCAGAGTATTTATTGCAAATGCTACCCTACAGGATCAGTCGTAGGCGTTTGTTTGTTTTAGACACCTCAGATTTGACAAATGGGATATTTTTATTCGGCGAAACTGCTCACAACACATTTTCCCCATGGATCTCATATTCCATCAAGTGCAGTGAAGTTAGATAACCGCACAAACTTGCAGTGGCAATGCGAGGGCCATCTGTGGATGATCTCCTTTCTCAGCTATGCATAACTAGCATGTAGATAATACAGTGTTACCTTGACTACCTTATATAGCTGCTGGATTCGTGTCTATGTGCGACGCTAATTACGGTTCCCCCCCCATGTGTGCGGCAGCCCAATCCAATGAGCAACGACGGCCCCTTGTAGTCGTATCTCTACTTGTTTTCACTCATCTCGAATACCTGTTTTAACTGCTAGCCCGCGTTTATTGCAACGTTGATGATGGGACTGCACCTATGCGCAATAACATAATCTGATGGTCAATGACGGTCTTTTATACCCTTAACCATACGCGATGCCGCTTGTCTTCGCGTAAACATCAGTGCAATATATATGTTGACCGGTAAAAAATAAGGCCTCAGATTTGGGTGATAGCCTAATCTGACAGCCGGTTATACTCACAACTGTACTCAGAGTCAGCTAATCAGGACCGAGTGATATGTGTCTAGAAATGCTTCTGGACACTTGATCTCGGCATCATCTCAGAAAGTCATTCAGTTGCTTCGTCAGAGGCCCAGCCTGAGCACCGCGTCGCTGGACAGACAGGACCCTCAAGCCAGTGAGGCCACTGCAAGTGAACCCCCGGCTTCGAAGCTAGGTCAACAAACTTCAAGGTGGATGTGTTAGGCAGGGATCCACACGGATCCCACCATACCGCACGTCTTTAGGCGCTGCTACGGCCGAGAAGCCTGGCCCGCTCGAGGTTGGCCCAGAATTCGGGACGATTGTCGGTCCGACATCAAGACGAGATCTGATTGGTCAACAATCTGGACCCAACAGCCAGTCATGACCCAGTATTGGCCAAATGCCGGTTGCCAAATGCGCA
>NW_008751755.1:1434745-1462016 GCF_000715545.1 Opisthorchis viverrini
CCGAGAAGCCTGGCCCGCTCGAGGTTGGCCCAGAATTCGGGACGATTGTCGGTCCGACATCAAGACGAGATCTGATTGGTCAACAATCTGGACCCAACAGCCAGTCATGCCCCAGTTTTGGCCAAATGCCGGTTGCCAAATGCGCATACAGAACGCGTCAGAAATTCCTGAAAATATCGTTACAACACATGCTCATACGTACTCGATGCCGTTTATGTTTGCTAGCTTCAGTAGACATCACAACTGTAGTCGACATAACCTACGGTGGCTAACTGTAGTAACTGCCAGGCCCGTACACATGCTTGTAGCTAACCATTATGCCCCGGCAACACATAATAGACTACGAGCGATCAACGGTCGTCATCACCTGTCAAACTGCAATCACCACCCATTTTGATAGCGCACTCCCAACTTCTACTCTTGGTTGTACCATCTCGAACTCTCCCTCCATTACCCAAAACAATCAGCTGTCGCTCATCTCGACTACTTAGCGTAACTGCTATTCGCGACGCAGGCTATGAGGCCCACGGGACAAGGATTCTGAAACGGAAAATGGGCAAGCAATTAACCTTCGGGAACAGCATTTGAGCATCTGGATGTAAATGAATTTTATTTGTTTGCTTACCTAGTGGTTCATAATTCCCATTACCGAGATGAGGGATAAACGTATAGTCGTTGCGGATTGATATGGGTTCATTGGTTCGGCATTTGAGGCATTCGAGTTACAATCACACGAATTCCTCGTCATCACGGGATTCGAAAGCAAGGTCTACAAAGCGTATGTTAAAAAATTAGGCCTCAAATTACCGGTCTGCATCAACTCCGAAATTGGACAAAACAGTTTTCTTGCGACTGTCTTACGGGGCAGACTCGGCTTGTCCGCCATGGACCGATCAGGATCAACATCAAAGCGAGCTCTTTTAGCTGACCGGTAGGTAGACTGACCGGCAAAAAATGGGAATATTTTAACTGATACATGTGCACTCACCTGGTGGATGCGCCTGATGTTTTTCTCCACACAGCGGGCAGGGCTCATTGCAGCAGCAATAACGGTGATATGGAAGTCATCACGTTGACACCACCAATCAGCAGGGTCAGTTGGATGACATGTCATCTAAGAAATCGACTAAAATGTAAACAACGACCTATCTAACAAGGTGGGTCGACATTTGACGCGATAGTTACGCACATCCTTGTTAGTGAGACCTTTCCAAAGTGGTCGGCGACGTACTGGCGAATCTCCGATGACGGAGCACCATATTTCAAAAGGGTACAATACTCCTTTAATTCATCATTTGTCCGTCATCGGTTAATGAAGAGCATGTCAAAAATAAACTTGCTACGTGGATAGTTGTGCTCCAGGTAGTAGGGAGTAACTCTCAAGCAGTCATGTTACCGGCGAACGTACAACCTTGTCGGGACAATCAACACAACGTGTGCTACCGCTTACAAACAATCAACCATGAACTTACTAGTTACGACGAATTCCATGGCTTTGGCTTCGTCTGCAGGGATGTCTGCTGCAACGGTGGAAGGCTTTTTCATACAAAAGTAGCGATTTGCTGCCCTTTTTGGAGTTTATGCGGACGAAAACAATGAAATGTTCCGCCCGGTACTCTTTCAAAGCGACCTGAAACGCACTGAATGAGAAAAAACGTTGACGAGCCAAATTCTCCACAAAATCATCCTCCGCATTCACGTGCTCAGCCATAGCATCCAGTAAAATATGTATATCGCGTGCCCTGAATATCGTGGGGATTGAGTAGGCTGAACAACTTTCAAAAAACCTGCGGCCGTCGGGCAAGATCTCATACGCCCGAAAAATTACCATCAAATGTTAAAACTTCATGTTAGGGCTTCCCTCCTTCGAAACACGGTTTCAGAGAAATTTTGGGTGTGCTTCTAGCCGCCGGCGAATTACACATACCAACCATCGCGTCTAGAAGGTGGAGGGAGCGCAGCATCACAAAATTAGCCTGCGTGCCCTGGCGATCCGGAACTACATCTTGGTGGGAAAAGCTAAACGTGCAGAAGTATCTGAGGCAAAGATCTTCTAACTCGGTGGAATGAATAAAAGGATTTCCATTAATTGTGAAATTATCAGCCGAGGAGGAGCAGCGGCGGGAAGTTTTACAAGATTTAATGAAGGATGAGCCTAAGCCAGAATCGTTTCCGCAGTGAGTCAGTCTTGCTTGATCTGGTGAAAGGTAAGGGCTTGTGCAGAGTGTAGAAATGCATACGCGATTTTTACATCGTGTACGAAGAGGGAGACTTAACCCTGGGATGTGGCGCCGATGGCGTTGTTGTGCGGTAAGAATAGGACGTAGCCTAGCACGCTTGCCTGAACGACTCTACTATTTCTGGGTAGCGGAGTCCCCGATTCGCGCTGTTTGCGTCCTGTCAGTAGTTAGGAGGCTTAAAAATGAAATAAGGTTCCGATGATGCCAATGGTACCAATTTTATGTAGCAAAGAAATACGTGGTCCTGATCAGAGGCATTTTGCATATGCAGGTAAAATGTTACAGTGAAGTATCCAGCATTGCAAGCTGCTCTGATGGTCTCAAAGAAGTGAAGCGGGCAGGCACTAGCGGATCTTTGAGAAAGGAATTCACACTGCCGTTTATCTGTGGTACTGGTAGCCAGGAGGAACTTTTTAAACGGACCTCTGACCAGATGCTCTCATTGGAATGGAGGTACGGTGGATTCTCCTATGTAGGTGGCGGGAGTATGCCTGGATCCAGATCTGAAGTGCGGGTGAATTATGGATTTGTTTTACTGGGAGGAGACGGTTAAGTAATTTGTAAAGTGCGGGAAAAGATTTAGTGCGAGGTCTCGGGGTGGAAGGCCGTCGGCCGTCGGCACAATGGAGTCCTTAATCTTTGGAAGAGGGGGACAAGCAACAGCCAGGGAGATGCCTACGTTACTGAGAGTCCGGTGGTAACCCTTACCGTTGGGTGTTTGGAGATGCGCAGCAGATGGTATGGGTTTGGAGTTTGGAGGAACGGGTGAGTGGCAGCCGGGTGATTAAGCGTTCAGATGGCCTGCAGTATTGACAGGATCAGTAATGTGGCCACTATCTTTGAAATGCAAAAGAGCAATTGAGCGGGTGTGTGGGATACAGTGCTTACGGAACAGTCAACTTGGTAATTTGGAATAGGAAGGAGCTCTGAAATGGTGTTCGTGAGATACCCGTAAGGATTCTCAGTCAGTGAAAATTTTATTAATAAAAATTAGTAATGAGAAAGCCTGAGGTTTGCGATATTTCCTGCTAGCCCGGCGTAATTAGGCATCCAAGGTTTTTATTAACTTATCGTGCCTGGGATAGCGGATTGAAAAAAATTTACAGGAGTAACAAGATGAAGAGCAGTCAATAAGCTTTGGTAAAAGAGTGTCACAGACGCGGTGTTTGTCGAGAGGAAAAAGTCGTCCAAATCCTAAGAAGCCAGCGTGGACGAAAAAGCTTGGAAAATACCCAGAGAGGAGGTGAAACGGGGATGGGCCCAGGGGAATAGGTAGGCCATAGCTGAAGGCCGCAAGAAACGGCGTAGTGATCATTTCCTGGGAAGCACGAACCAACTGAAACTTTAACCAAATGACCATCGTTGGAGAATGTTAGTTCTAGGATGTGCAAGCTGCGAGTGGGGCTACGTAAAACTTGAAACCACTCATCCACGCTAAGTTGGGCACGCAGCGCGTCGTAATGGGCCTGTCCGTAGTCGGAGAACATGTAATATCTGGCAGGTTGAAGTCACCCAGCAGGATTTAAACAAATGAGAAAGACATATGCAGTGGAAAAAATGCTAGAAAAGTTTGCAATAGAGGCGGCGGGGGTGATTGTAGATGGATAAATCCTATTAGTACAGGTCGTTCGGTCTGTTCTGTAGATATTCAGGTAGTCTCTGGAATCCATTGTAGTAAAGGATGATCAAAGGGGTTTGCGCGAAGTTCTGCCTTGAAATAGATGGCACAGCCCTCGCCCCTTGAATTGTTCCTGTAGGAGCGGCAAATATCATAACTAAGAATTGAGATGGCCATGTCAGGTGTTTCATCCGTGAGCCATGTTTCAGTCACACAGATCTTACCTGGTGGTGCAGTGGCACTAATTGCTAGGAGACTAAGGATTTTGGGTGACAAGGAGCTGGCATTGACAGCATTATTGACAAGCGCATTGGTGAGTAAACGGTACTAAGAATGGCCTTTTTAACCTATCTCACGGTGGCGTTTGGTACTGGATGGGCTTGGTACTTGAAGGTGGGGTAACGTGAAGCATGGTTCAGTATCCGGGGTGGGGTATTCACTAATGGTGATAGGTGAGTAAATTGAAGGTGAAATAAGTCTGAACCCACGGCAGGGGGTAATTTATCAGGCTTAGTATAGGGTACGAAATGACTTTGGGGGAGGGACTGCTGTTGAACGCAGAGTTGTCGGCCGTGCCATCTGCATTGTCAGGTATGGAGGGGGTAGGATACAAAAAGTGGTGGAGGCTGTGGAGGATGGGTGGCTGCCAAAAATGGTGTTCTGGTTAAACAAAAAGCAGTGGGTTGGGTAGTGGAAACCGAGGAGAGTCGGAGCTTGTCATCATTAGTTGTGGATACGAGTTTCGTCCAGGCACGTGGTTTGTTTACTTTGCCGTGCTTTTCAAAGATCATTAAGGTGGGGCCACACGTGGCTTCGACAGGGCAGTTGTCGGTCTATGCAGATTTCTAATTGTGCCTGTCGGCACTGCTGTATATGGTTCGCGCTGAACTCGGCGAATACCAGATTTCGCTTTCTGGGACCTCAAGAATTGCTGTTCCGAGATAACGTTGCCGTAGACGAATTCGTTCCGCGATGAAATACAGCAGAATTCTCTAATCAAAATGCATAAACAAGCCAAGACGATCGCGTCATCGCTCAGAGCGTTCTTTTAGGCGAAACTATCTGATGCACACGGCTAACACGGGGACGCGTCCATAATGTTCAATCAACTAGCTAGATTTAATCGACGTTCAGTTGAATGATGAGGCCGGTTGACTTCAACCAAAACTGAAAAACCGTTGTAAGCCGTGAGTGGCCTTGGGCGGTTTAGTAACTTGCCATGGTTACGGAGAGCACAAATGGAGGTGAAGAGATGGAGAAACTCAAAGTGGAGACAAACGTAGGTTTCCGCTGCAAAAGTATGGTTTACATTGAAACTGAGTTGACTCGCCATCGGAGGAAAGTTGAACGTGAAACAGTTTTGCGAGGGAGAGCTAGTGTTAATGCACAAGACCAAGTGAACATGGTAATTAAAATCCTTGAATGTGTGCAAAGAATACAGTGAAATAAAAAATACTGGTGATTCTGTCTGTAAGAGACGTCCAGCAGGTTGGACCGAACTCGTCCCAGAGGCTACTAGGGCCAAGTAGACAATTCGTTCGTACTGGGTGGCAAAGGAAAAAGTGGACGAGAAGGCACAGTCAAAGGTACGACATGAATGGTCGCATGCGTGCCATCATACTTGGTATGACAGTACCGTACTATCATTTCACTAACGTACTCCGGTTCCCGGACAGCCTCGTAACGGGCATCATTGGAGGTGAATGTGCGATTCTGTGGGCAGCGGAAATTTCGGATAGCCATGGGCCAGTTACAGTCGAATAAAGCCACTGTAAGAGCAAAGACAGTTTTGGTTCGATTGGAGATTCCCTTATATGCGAAGCGCAGACCACATGGAGTGTACACCGACCACACAGGGCTTTATCAGCTTGGGACGAGGAGGGGGTTGAACAGGATCATCGAAGCCTGGTGCGTTTGAGGAGGTATCAAATAAGATGGAGCCCACTTACAAAACAGTCCAAAGTCTATTGCAGCCGGGGTGTCGACAACAGGTGGTTGAATGATAAAAGGTAGGGGTGAATATATGCTTTGTAGGCTAGCAATCAAGGATTGGCTAAGCTTACTAACATAGTGGTACCGTATTATAGGAGGGATAAATGCAAAACAAGGTTTAAGTATTCAAACATGTTGTGGCAAGGGACAGCATACCCAGAAGGACTGTTTGATATAGAACCTTCAAGATCATGCATTATTTTGTCTGAAATTTACTGCTTGAGCTGGATTGTACCACAATTTGGTATGGATGGTGAGTGTAAAAGAAAGGGCCACCAGCCCATAGAGCACTGCTATCAGCCGCAATCAACAAGCTGTGCATGGCGAAAAAGCCTATAGTCGCTAGCGTTCGATGGTATTGTCGGAGGATTGCGAACTTCAATTTATCTTGTTTCTATTTATTGCATATGACTGTTCTGGAGAGCACTAAAGGAGACCGTTTGTCAGGTTTGGCTGAAAAAAGTCGGATCTGATGCAGCGCAGCCCCAAATACCCCCCCAAATGAGCACAAGAAAGCACTTCAACGTAAGCCATGGGCATCCTAGAGAATCAACAGGGCGTCCCATGTGTATTTTGTAGTTTCTTTTGCGGACCGGGGGCCGGTTTTTCATCATCCGTAGCGTAAGGTGATATCTGATAATTGAGATATCCTGGGAATGTCCAAACCAGTGACTAGAGGCAAACAATGACCGAGCTCTTGAATGGATTTCCTGTATTAAAGGCCAGGGTTAGAAATACTGACGATGGGATATGTATTCGTCTAACAGGAGGCCTGCCCGGCTTATGAACGCGCCATGGTGCAATGTAACAATACGACATTTTTCGCAGGGCTTGTCAAACCACATCCTGAGGTTTTCATCCCCTGCATATGCTGCGCGTTCCACAAGATGAAAAATGACCAAGCGGCTTGTGCATCAATAAAGTACTCCAGCAAGCAGACTTTCATTCCGGTCGGGTGGAAGCCAGACCTGGGAAACAGTTTGATCGATTTGGACAAGCAAGTTGCAAACAGCCAATGATAAAGGCAGCTCCCACAGGGGGCAAGCGAATTGGCAGCTGCCAATGGGACATAGTGAGTAGGATGGAGATATTCAGAGCTGGTGAAATGCGGCCAAACGGCGCCAGAGTGTTGGGTTGAGTTATCACGTTAAATGGAAGCACATTGCGATATTGTATGGGTATGTTTATTGGACTGTGGATCCTTACAGAAATTTCATACATCGCGCAGCATCAGACAGACTATATTCTCCCGGCGGCTTATGCGCTTTATTAGTGGAAAAAGGTGACTTCGGTTTGATTTATGGTACAGTAGCTTGAAGCAAGTCAAGGAAATAACAGGGTATAATACCGGGGTCCTTCACTAGTTCATCGATTGAATCATTATGACACTCAAATACACATGGGATCCGATTCGTAGAGGATATCGGGGGTAGTTGGGTTATACGAAAGGTGGTTTCAAGAGTAAGGAAAATTATACACGGTCTGCGAAAAGTGTGATGGTGTGTGGTTTTCAGGGGCTTTTCGGGGAGACTTTTAAATGCAAACTTAGTAAACTAGGCATAAGTAATGGCGTGGTTTTGTACGAGCTGAAGGGCTCACTAAGTGGTTACTGGAGCTACGGAATCTGGATTACATAACGTGGAAGTGAATCACCTTTTGGCCTAGCCTCTGCTATAAAGGAATTTTAATGTAGGATACACGGATTCAGCCCAAAGTGTCTGAGCAACAGTAGGTGAACGTCCGAAAGCTGACGCTGTACGCTTTTAAGTGCTTTCAAGTGCCGCCCGCATTCGTGCGGCTAAGTTGTCCACGACAAAGGTCTTCACTTGATGCTCCTCGACCGTCATTCCCCTGAACCAGGCAAACAGCTTCCGCATAGCGGCAAACTGTTCCCGTTCAACGAAGGCGCACACAACCGGACGTCAGCTACTCATGCCATCGGTGATCAGGGAGGTTAGGATCTTTTATCTACAGGTTAGATATTCGTCACCTTATAAAGATTGGTGCAGAAGGTTATGCACAAAATCCGCATAGGTCCTGCAGCCGAGCGGGGACGCGCGCTAACTAGGCTGGATTCTCGGCCTCCATAGACAAAACGCACTACATAGCCGGTTAGGTGCTAACTGTCTGTTAACAGCGAATTCACGCAGCATACTAGCTTCTTTGGATTCCTTAATTTTCCGTTGGTTTTGCTAGCCGCCTGCTAGGCTGCTCGCTACGCTCACAAATAACACATAACTATCCGTCACACATTCCTTTAACTTCTTCTCAAATGTAGTGAAGAGTGAGAACCGGACTGCTCTAAATTACCTAACAAATCTATCTGAAGCAATTTCGGCCGTAGCACTGCAAGTTCAACTCCGAATGCGCGCTAATAGTTAAGAATAGAAAGTACTTAGAGGAAACCGCGTTAAAACAAAAGCTGGATGAGAGTATATATATCCAGTATTTATCCAGCAATATATAACATTTCTACAGAATAATTTTTACTTCGCCTGCAAAGTTTTTCCAGAAGACATTATTTTCTAGCAAAACATTAAATCAGTCGACAGCTCCCCGGAGTACGTGGTAAACACAAACGGAAAATATCAGTTTAAAATAATGCAGGTTAATGACTTTTTGGGGGCGAATGTGCAGA
Source organism: Opisthorchis viverrini (assembly GCF_000715545.1). Taxonomy (NCBI): domain Eukaryota; kingdom Metazoa; phylum Platyhelminthes; class Trematoda; order Opisthorchiida; family Opisthorchiidae; genus Opisthorchis; species Opisthorchis viverrini. The sequence continues at coordinate 1,443,234 of NW_008751755.1, forward strand.
GGAATGCTACACTTTAACGCAAATTTTTCTACGCCCTGCGAATATAGGATAGGGTAACTCAATAATATAGTTGGTTTGGTATTGTGTGCTCAAGTTGACAAAACTAAAATCTTTAAGAATATCCAATGAGCTCTTGAAACCGGGATAACAGTATCCGGGATTCTGAAAAAATACTTCTAACCGTTGGTTTCGCAGAGTTCATTCATTGTTTGTTTGTTCCACTCTTCGGCTTGAATACGGAGGCAACGCGGGTGTTTGGTTCTACCGAGTGCTCATCGTAAACATCTGATTTTTCTTGTTGCGGGTTTCTGAAATCACCCATATTTCCGTCGCGGAGCATACCATGGGCGATTCTCTATTCCAGGAAAACGTTGGCCACCAAGATGACGATTACGACTATCTGATCAAGCTACTTGCGCTCGGTAGGTTGAGTTATTTGTATCACAGATGTCAACACATACACGAGCAACCATAATGACAGTTACATTTTCGCGAACTGTGAGTACAGTGAAGTGGCTGCCAAGAATGTATTTAAGGCATGCGGCAATCACCTTGTGTGAGTTCGTATTTCTCCAGGAAAAAGCTTCGACAACCTCCTATCTTGGCATCGGTAGCAGACAGAAAAATAGGCGATGGGAGAATCATGCGAGGGTTACCGATGTAAAGAGGAACTTTCAGCACTTGGGTTCTGCAGCCCTCAGTTGTCAATGGTGAACTTCAGATGAAGGTTTGCGTTTCTTGAATTCGCAACTTGACTCTGGTCGCGGCTAGGTTGTCAGTTTCCCACTTCAGGGTTGCGCGTATAGGGTCAAAATAACTTTGTTCACCAACTCCAGCGGCTTTCATTAGTTCATTGGTACCGAGCTACTAGAAACGTAGAGCCACGTTGATGACGATCGGTCTAAGGCTAAATGGAAATGCGAAAAAGCTATCACAATTATTTGTGATATCTCGATGCACTGTACGTACGTTCATTGTGTTGGCTGTGGAACCGAACTGATTGAACTCAACGGCTGTCTGCCAATGCCATGGGGGTCAAGTCGGTAGCAAGCCTAAAAAAAAGCCGTACCAACACCTGTCTTCTACAATGCACCCTGGAGAGAGATAGAGACGGCTTTCGTCGCAGGAGTTAGCCGAAATGTATTCCGGCTGACCTGAGCAACTGGCCAGAAGTTCGTAGTCCTTAAGAAATGCAAACTGCAAAAGTCTCATGTTCAAGAAGGACGCACGAAGGGGAATTAGCTTGATCTCCGTTGTAAGTAGACTTTGCGTCGTCTTACGAAGGCGCCTGAGTCGGAACCCGAGAACAGTAGTAGGAGTTGTGTGAACCGCATCCTCGCACTCCGTCAATTATCAAACCAACGCCATGCCTATATGCACCCCCACAATATTTGTGATCCTTCGGTTCAAGAGTAAGTTTGATTTGAACATGTTTCTGAGAATTTCAGAGGCAACAGCGAAGGTTGTGAAACGCCATAGGGGTTTCAGAACGTCCATTAGCTCTGACGTTGAAAGATGAAGTCGACGTACGAATCTCAAAGACCAGAAGCTTATTTACCAATTAGCGTCACGTGGCACCATATAGACGTACAACTATCTCAAAGAACACGTGTATTTGACTGCAGTGTGGACTGTGTTGTTGTAGGGTTGCGAGACTTAGACGCTTCGGGCGGCGAGTTTTCGACCACCGATACCTCAGAACTATAGCTGGAGTCGGTCGGGGCCAACGAATTCGGAATAAATTGTTTAAGAGACGGGTTCTTCGTGAAGTGGAGGACATTTCCCTCAAAGAATGCATCCAGCACCGTAAGGTTGCTGGGCCATGAGTTACGCATGTTGAGTTATCATCTGCCTTGACGAGTGCTATTTTCCGTGTGAGGGAAACGTAGATGTGGGCAGAATTTAACATGGCAGAAGGGACTGAAGAAAGTTACGACAAATTTTGAGCGCTTTTGTTACTGCTGGACTTCCAAAATGGAGTCCACGTTCCCTCCCTGTGCTTGATTGGAGATAATGGGCGATACAGTGGCTAAACAACGTCTATGGCGCTCTGGTTGGCAATCTCTACTCAGATTGTGTGGCCGAGTGCTGGAGGTGTAGGCGCCTCGGATGCTTGCGGTAGGCTAACCATGGCTCCACTCCCGCCTGCCCGATTTCTCTCTTGTATGAGGCTTGAATAAAATAAATTGATAGGGTTGTATGGCATTGAAACACCAGTGTTTTCCTACCTTGTTGCTGCAGGTGATGATAATAATAGTCATAATAATAATACTAAAAGCTGGTCAAACTCTACATTTGGGCTGGTTAGACTACGTACTTCATATATTTGCCTCATAGAACCGTCTTCGCCCATCCATGTGTCGGATGGAGATAACCTGTGGACAGGACTTGTTCTCAATCTTATTCTCCTTATTCTGGGTGAACGAAGCTGTAGCATCTTGAGCCACTGTACTTCGGTACTCGGTTTTTCAGCCGGAAAGCTGAACAGCTGAGCTTAAAAACCCTGTTGTCTTTGGATGCACCGGAGAAACAGAAAAATCTACTGATCTGATTTTCAGGAAGGGACATTTGCGTGCGGTACAAATAACCACTTTTGCCTGACCCATGGTTGTGTTACCGACAGACACATGATCAAGTTGTTTATCAACTCTTGTTGGAAAGCACACGCTGCCAAAGAAACCCAATGGTGTGACGGTCACTGGCATTGATAGGCCGGCCTAAGTGTGGGCTTAGTGCTTAAGAGGAAGCACTGGGGAATAACTAAATCAGAACATACTGTGATCAAGCATCCATCTAAGTTTCCAGTTTTTTTCACGCAGCGAAATAACAGGATATTTATATTCTGCCGACATTTTCCACCTAAGTGATCCCATGCAACACGCGCGACGCTTTTTCACATCCAAAATGATTCAGTGTTCTTCTTGCAAAGATTTCTCACACAATGACGAAGATCCTCCACGATGGTAAAAATGTATAAGCGCTCCAGGATATTGTGGCTCCAAGCTTAGCGGTATCCGGCTGTGAAAGGCTCTTGGTGAGTGATTCATTTTGGATGGCTGTTTCGTGAAGTCATGGGGATCGTCTTATACATGCATAAGGAATAGTTGGCTGAACTATTGTAGACGAAATGAGCTAGCTGTTTATTTAATGAAAAGCAGTCCTCTTCTTCTGCCACCATCTGACAACAAAGTCCTTTACGTTCCGCGAGTCATTTGCTCAAAGGGAATGTGTGTACCGTTAACCTGGGTTTAAACTCCTGATGAAGGTCCATTTTCCTGGGTTGTTCCTTGAACGCATGAGTGCAACTACATCTTGAACCAAACTTAACCACGTTTTGACATACGCCACTTCCACCTTTGTCCGCGCAGGTGACAGCAACGTTGGAAAAACCAGCCTTTGGTTCCAATACACAGATAACGTATTCAATCCGCGATTCACATCAACTGTAGGTGTCGATTTCAGACAGAAGCGGATTGTTCGTGAAAGCCGCGATGCCGATGGACTGTTGGGACCAAAGCAACGCCTCCATTTACAGTTGTGGGATACAGCTGGCCAAGAGCGGTAAGTCCGTCAGTGACATCCTTGATACTCCTTTCGTATATCCGTATTTCTATTGCTCTTATCTAGGCTTGTGCAACCTGGAACCATCCCAGCCCTCGGGCTTCCTTCGAGATGTACAGCAACTTTGCGTTGAAAGAGTGCAGGGGACAGTCTTGGTTAAGATAACGGACTTGATCAAAATACGAGTTGATATTCTTCAACTGAGTGTGTTGCGTAAAGGCCTCCCCATGATTCAATCGCCATGGTATTCTTGATATAGCATCATGCTAATATGGTCGCTATTGGAGGGTTTTCTTCAACCCTAAAAGTTGTATTGTTCACAATGAGAGTTAGTTACTGTTATTTTTCATCGTATTTCCAGCCCATCGGTCTGCAGGGCTTTTAAGGTGCACTGAAGACTTCTGGGTATCTGAGCACCGATCTACACATCTGTGCTGCTCTGTTCTTAGAAGTGTTTATGATCGTTGATAACACACCTCCTCGAATCATCGGTGAACGAAACTGTTGCAGCTAGAACCACTGTATGACAAGTACTCGGTTTTTACAGCTAACAGTGTTGATGATATACCATTATTTCAGTACCTTGTGTCCTCGATAAGTTAGTTAACGGAATTCCTATCATGAGAGAAAGTAGGAGGAACTAGCTTAACACAACGACTGTCGGATTCCTTCACAAGTGTCTCAGGCAATGGATAGAAACTGAGGATGACGAGGGCCTCTGATCTTTGGTGATCGATGGGAGGTTTCTTTCCGTGAGGTGAACAGATGATTAATCGGGCTGGCAATATTAGTCGGCTGGGTAGATCAGAGAAACTTCCGGGTCATTGTTGGTGCTATGCATTCCCAGGAGCCGTGCTAGTCTTCGGTGCTTTAACGGTTAATAAACGGTGGTTTATGCTCAGAACTTTGATAGGTTATGAATTGCAGCTGTGCATGTGCTGGAGTCGCTAGTTCAACGAACAGCCAGTCAGTTCTCCATGATATGCAGTGTTGCGAATTCGGCTGAACAATGCTGATACCGAAACATCCCTCAGTTTGCAGTCAACGATTAAATGCTTGAACGGACAGCAAGTGATTTCTACCATTTTGTTAACACTTTGTTACCATTTGTTACTATCATGTTAAACAAGCTAACCCAGCTAACCTAGGGAAGCCTCACCTGAGGGGAAATACATCCCTGCATGTGCTATTACGGGTGATGAGATAAAGCATGTCCAAGTATAAAAGCAAGTAGGTGGTATGCAGCTTGTGTGGTGTTACATGCTGAAGCCTCCCATATTAAATGCTATAAGACATCACTTTAGCGTAACGTGCACTTGTAGGACCCGAGGCGTTTTCAATTTTGGGGTACTGACTGTTACGGATAGAGTCTTGATCCTGATTGTGTGCGAGAGCACGATGAGATTGTATAGACTGAATGGCACTTTATTTGTCTAAGAATAGACGTGCATAAGCTGAAAGTAATGACAACGTATGTTTAATACAAATACGCAAAGAATAGTCATGACACTGAAGTATCAGGACGTGGATGGCGTTTGGTGGCGCCAACGCGTTCGCAGTGAAATAATAAGAAGACGGTCTGCAGCAACAATTTCAGCTGCGAGGGCTTTTCAGCATCAATAGCTGCTGTGTGTCAGGCGTGTGCTGCACTTACCCACTGAAATGAGTACCGTTCTTCGTAACCCCACAACTGCACAAACTAGGAAATGGAGAACATGTGACTTGGTAATGTAGCTACCCAGTCACCCACACTTGACTGTTCAGCCCACAGTCGCTCACTGGATCACGAGACTTGTCTTTTTTCATACTCGCAAACTACGTCACATTAAGGTGACTCATCGGACATCGATTGTCGATACCGTCTAGTGAGCGTAGCAACAACTCATGTGCTAACACACCCACGTACAAGCAAACGGGCCTACATGTAGAGAAACCGAACACAGTCGACACACAGACCCCTGCGCTCGCAGGGAGCAGGAAGTCAACCTCTCCACAAATCCACGGACAGTTATGGAACACGTGTAGCAGTCGCACTGCAGAGAAAAACACGTTCCCGCCGTCCGGACTTTCACCAAGGAACTCTCACAGACGATAAGTTCCTTTTTTGACTTGCTCCCATTTCGCATTGCATTTAATTTTATACGTGTTGCAACCCACCACTGTCAACTATACTAAAAATTTTTATCAGTGCATATACCTTCTGAATTGTGTTATGGCCATCATCATCAGTGCACTAATAGTAGAAAGATGTGAAGGAATTCGCGTATGCCTTAGGGCCATAATGCCGTTCCATTTCGGGATGAATTTCCCGTGGTCCTCCGTGTTTCGGCCCGGAGACTTTGCAGCCCGACCATCCGGTGTTGGTGACATTTTCGTTCTCAGACTAAATGTCATCACTGCGGTCAAAGTAGTACACCACTGATAAGTACTGGTAAACAACCAGTCCCAGTAAACTGTAAAGAGAAAAGAGACTAATGGAGCGAGATATACTCATTTGCAAACAAAGTTGGTTTTGCGAGAGCCTTACCTCGAACCTAGCTGAATCTCTTGTTCATGGCGTTTTGAAGCAACTGAATGTGCTGCAACTTGGTTTATTTTACTGATTTCGAGCAATTTGGGTTCAAATAGAACATCAGGTTGACGGAAACTCGGGGACTGCGTCTACCAGACGATCTCCAAGGAAAGCAAAACCGGTTGTGGGCTGTCGAGGGATTTTCGGCAACCTTATGAGTAGTGTATTGTGACTAATGGGGGTCGGGGGTGAGATGGCTCAAATGGTTAGAGCGCGAATTTACTGACCGGAAGGTCCGTGGTCTGAGCCCGACCTCTGCCTCTGGACTTCCCTGGTCTAGGCTTGGGCAACCTGGCAGTATCCCAGTCATCGTGCTCCCTTTGGGTGACATGGCAGCTAGTCACCGGAAGGGTGTTACTACTGAGAGATTTTAAAAAAAATTTTCTAATGGGGGCCAAGTGCAAAGGAATATTTCGTATTTACGAAAGGGATTAAAACATTTCTGATGGTATTGATGTAAACCTATCGGTTATCTTATCCGACCCTCCCTAGTTCATTTTACCCAACTTCCTCTGTGAGCCTTGCCCAAAGCAACTCTAGTGCACACGGGTAAACCAACTAGCTAGTGAGTTGGGTTAGGAAGTGATAGGATGCTCGCCCTTGGGATAGTAAGATTCCCCTCAACCAGGATGGCACAAAGACCGCGCAGTCTTCATTTTGACTGTAATTGCTTTCACTTCGCACTGAGATACCGTAGTTCGTCCGCAGCAAGTATTTTGCCAACATCAGTTTGGAATGAGGTGGGAGGTGGTTCAGTGGTCAGAACGCGAATTTACTGAAGTGAAGGTCCGTGGTTCGAATTCGACCTCTGTGTCTCGACTTCTATCTAGTTTTGGACAGCCTGGCAGTATCCTGACAGCCCTTGTGCTTCCTTCGTGTGACATGGCAGCATCGAAAGGGTGTTACAGCTGAACAGTTATTATTATTATTATTACTATTAGTTTTGAATCAAATGCTCTGCTTTCTTTGGCTGGCGATGGATGGGCAGTTAGTACATGTCCTAGCCACCTTAATCTGTTAAATTGTGTTTGGCACTTTACCAACTGATTCACTTGCTGTTTTGTTGCGAATATGCCGAAGAATTAACTTTTCATGGGTTCCAAATGCAGTATGTTTGATGGGGACAGTTGACTGAAGCCTCAGTTTGGGGATCAATACTGGAGCAACCGGCCTCGCCAGCTGCAGATTCGCTTGGACAGCATCGTCCAAAACCCGTACTTAAACTTTGTATTCGGCCTTTGAAAATACAATGTCTATTGATAAGCTATCTAGAGTACACACTAGAGCAGTTGACTGGCCTATTCGCTTGAGAATTTGCGAACCGATGGTTGAGTGGCGGCATGTAATTGTTCACTTTCAAGGCTGCCTGACAAACGTGCCCAGAACTGGGATATGCCGCACTGACAGTTTTTCGCTCATTCGCCCTTGTGCAGCGATCAGCTTGACCCGGTTAATTACACCACGGGATTGCCGACGTGGCATAAGGCACTTTTGTAAGGGTATTACCTGGTTGTTTGTGGTTTGGGATACAATTAAAGGCGCTCAAATCTAGCCGAGGAAATGGTTATTAGGGTTCTCAACTGACTCGAAACTATCACATGACAGCGGTGGTTTCGCAACTTTTAGGGAGCACGTCGCCCTTAACAACCAGGATGTCAAATCTGCTGGTAAACCTGGTAGATGTTTTCCTACCCTGTTTTCCATTTTTTGTCCCTTTGAAATTCACTTTATGTCTGCGGGACAGTAGAGCATGGAGTCTACTCCTGTAGTCGCGTTAATTGCTTTGTATAGCTCGGTATGTGCAATAGTTGCGGTTTATGAGGGCAGCAATAGGTATTCTATTCTTCAAGCTAATACCTATTCGGCGTCAAAGCATCCCAACAGTACCAGTGTAACGGTGATACTGCTGATGGGAGGGCATGCGAGTAGTATGTTTTCTCGTAAATCCGCTTTGCGTCTCTTGAAAAGTGAGATCTATCACGGAATTTGTGGAGTCGCTTTGTAGAACTTGCTTGAATTTGAGCAACAGTCAATGAATGTCCAGAAAAGTTCAGGAAGACGAGGTCAAGGAGAAGATGGATATTCAGTTTTTGTAAACTAGATGCATATGAGGATTCTGCATCCCTGTCCAATGGCCTGTAACTGTTCAGTTGGTGTTTATGTAATAAACAACTAAGCAGCAAAGGCCTTCTTCCTTTCACCCGGGCAGTTGATATTGTTACTGTTTCTCACGATAATGCAGCCTGCTCAGATCTGTCTTATTTGCGAGAGCGTTGCTTTGTCTGTGGTCACGGTCAATAAATCTCAGATAGATTCGGGTATGCTGATCAGCTGCAACTCTACGTGAATAAAGTGATTGTTTTAATTTAATTCCTCACGCTCAGATGGCAGTGAGAATCCCTTCAACGTCGTGGATATCTAGGTGACTGTGAATGAATGAGGCACGCGAAAATGTTTGGAGTAGTTGCTTATTTGGAACTTCAGAAACAAGAGTTGGCCGGTTCAGGATTCGGATAGTACTGTGGGTCAATAGCTAAGGCTACAATTAAGGTTCTGAAGCACTAACGAAATGGAAATGAATTTTAAAGCTTTTGGAAACAAAATCTGCTCTTCCACATTCCAAAACGACTAAATAGTATTAGTTTGGAAGCGTTCTGAGATTAAAAGTACATTAGTGTATGGATGACAATTCACAAATTCCATTTGTTTTGAGGCTTAAAATTTTCACGGGGTACCAAATACGTCAAGGGACTTACTGCCTTTTGTACAGGAGAATAGCAACACGAGCAGCGTAGTTGTGGTCCACATTTGATTGTTTAGCAAGGCCTGTGTAGTAATATATTTATACGAGAATGACCATTACTTTCTATGGTAGGGTTGCAACTGGCTAAATGGAAAGAGGGTGCATACTAAGATTCAGTCAGTATTTTATTGGCTTCCTTGTTTTTCTCGCTTACTTAATAGTGTGTTCTACTGTTGAATGTGTTCTGTATTGCAACATTTTTTCCACAAGTGTGCCACAAGAGGTATGCGACTTTTTTCAGTTTGTGGTCATTCACACAATAAGCGTTGATATTATGAATTTTGACTGGGACAATACACACGTTCATCTACACATATTCATGGCATTTGTGTTCTAATGTTGTCAGTCTGTTGTGAGAGTGCCACTTCATTTTTATACTTATTCAACAATGGAAAGATAATCACAGTATTTTCTAACTGGATTTTGCTCGAAACAACACTAGTTCTGTGTTTCCAACCCGTCACTGAACTGCAAGTTTGACATGGTGATGCAGTTGCTTCTTTGCTTCAGTTATCTCGTTCTCCTACCAACTCTTTTTGTAAAACTGCTTGAGAAACGTAATTTTTCTCAGGTGTTTGATTTCGTTGTGACTTTTGATTCGTACTGTTAATCATAGCTCGTCCGGAAGGCGATCGTCGTCCGCTGATCTGTAAGGCCCCGTAATTCTTTTCACTTCTGCTGGTCGCTGTATAGAGGCCAATTACCGACCTTGTCGTCTGTGTCAATTGTTTAAGCACCACGGGATGCTGTAGCGGGCTAACTTTTCAAGTTAATTTTTTTCCACGTCATAATTGTCTTTACACAGATTCGCGTGGTTATGCCACAATGAAATAGCCTTGATGAAGATGATCACGAGCTTGTTAGATCAAAAGCTGTTATTCTTTGATGTTTAACAGCTGGTATTTCGTGCGTGTATTGGTCGGCCTGATTGACCTTCATTTATCCATCTTTTACTGGGTGATGAAGCACTCTGTCTCTCTGGTTAGGAGAATGCCAACCACTGAGCACGTCCAATGCCAACATGATATTGACACAAACCCGCTATGTCTGGTTCGAATGCGACTTTGTATAGCATACGCGTGTGCAGAACAACCTTCTTTCCTGCCATGTATTGCTCAGATCTACCCCTTCCGCTGAATTCTCTCCCCCGCGCTTCGGTTAATGAAATCCTTTGATGCTTCAAAGTTTATGTCATTTTGGTATCTTCACTATCGCGCGACCGTTCGTAATTATTTCTGTTCTATTTGCCACTCAGCTACCGCAGCCTGTGTTCTGTATTTCTCCGGGATGCTATGGGCTTTCTTCTGGTATTCGACTTGACCAATGAAAAAAGTCTGTACAATTGCCGGGAGTGGATGGATCTGTTATGTCAGCATGCTTACTGTGACCGTCCAGACGTCGTTCTTGTCGGAAACAAATTTGATCTTACCTCAGAACGTCAGGTCCCCCTGTCCATGGCGACAGCAATGGCTCGAGAGCTGAAGTGAGTTTGGATTTTTTCGCCTCATCGCAAGAGTATCTATACGTCATACATCTCGGTGTTGTTTCACACCAGTAGTCGATAGAACCCTTCCGCAACCCTGTTTCAACATTACCATATAACTAACCAGAATGTTTTGATTCCCACACCCTACAGGCATCAACCCACTTTACGTACAACTAAATACCATTAACATCCATAGCTTGCTGCTCGCTGAGAAACCGCGATTTTTTGGCAACAAGAGCAAACGTAATTAGTGCACTCCACTTCTCTAGTGTGTTCTGGTGCTTTGGGAGTGCATTTTTCGGGTTCGTTTGTTGCAGAGTACCTTGATTGTTGTGCACTCACTGAATTTCTGCCAACTATCTCCACTCTCATTGTTGTTTTCTTTCTGGACGATACTTAGCACGACCGTATGAGTTTATTACTTCGAAACTGCAGGTGTCAAATGTATTTGTAACTTTTTTCTCCAGCGTAGGCCAGTTTCCACCCAAACACGCCCACTCCTGGTTTAATTTGCTCGACTGATCAGTTAAGAACGCAACCTGTAACTCCTTCATTGACCTGCTGTCTGTTTAGGCTTTATAGTGCACACGATGCTATCACACCCACACTGTTTTTTCAGATATCGGTTCAGTCTACAGTCTTCGTATTTGAAGTCACTCCACTCGAGCTTACATAATTACATAATTACTAAGGTACTCAATCCCCCATTGCTCTTACCTGACCTACCTTGAGAGTTTGAACCACTAATAAGACCAATACAAATTAAACCAGCGCTGTGGACGCAATAAGAGTAATGCTCGGGGAAGTATTTGTTTTGATCGGTAATTTTCATATTGTCGATCGTGCGCGGTGCTCACCAGTGAGTTACATTCACGTCTAGAGGTTACATTTTCAAACCACTAGAGGATGACGGACTTGATTAAGGTAAATGTTTGTCTGCAAAGGCGTCAGACTAGGTGGTATGAATATCACGCAGAAGTTAGACTAATTTGGAACAGTAGTTAATACTTCTGTGACTCTGTCAGTACTGCGTGAACATATTGAAGCGAACAGTGAGGTAGGCAGGAAAGCGCATCTAGAACTGACCGAAACTTTATCTTATCACACGAATGCATGGAAGTGGAAGAGCTCTCGGTTATGTTAAGTGAGCATGAATCCGACACAATCTACCTGGTATTTAAGATGCACGAAATAAAAAAATACCGGTGCTGTATGCAGTTCACAGGTACGATACTAAACTGGGGCGAGTTTTATTCCATTGAGAGCCAGGAATAGAAAGAAGTCATTTCGCGATAAGAGCACTCTCCCGGCTACTGGAATTTGCGTTCGATTACAACTCAAGGACCCTGTTTTTTGTCTGCATTGTGTGACTGGGTTTTTATTCAATTAGTTCAAGTTGAGGGATCCATCTGGCTGAACTTTTTACTGGCATGACTGGTATTTCTAGTGACTGATATCACCGTGGCGGCTCGGACTGCTTGGGACGCAAATACATGCACGAGCAAAAGGTCGTTTAGCGATACTGAGTGTTACTGGCAAACTCGCACGCTATAACCTGTTGTCCATTATCGAGAACCGGATTTCTCGGGGTTGAAATGGCAGCTAGGTACCGAAAGGGCGTCACAGCTGAGTGACTACGTTTCATGCTTTTGTGTGGCCTGCTTCTGCCCTAAGCTTTCCGACCACGTACTCCCAGGCGTTTAACAGGCTTGTGAATTTAACCATTTTGTTGTTAGTGTGAGGAGATTTCGGAGTTTCCATTCGGGGATTCGCCCTGTAAGTGAAGCTAGCCCATGCCGAAAAGCCTATAAGCGCTGTAAAACTGTTCCCTTCTCACTGGGAATGGTCAGTCGTGTGCATCTGACGAAACAGCACAGAGTTTCGAGCCCATGATCCCTCGTTTCGTAGTTGACAACCTAACCGTCCGTTCATGAGCTCCTGATCAGAAGTGTGTTTAGCGCATACTTAAAAAGGGTGTAGCACCCTCATCATTCAACCACGGGTCGTACATCAGACGGTCGTACATCAGAAACTGAGTGCGTTTTCCAGTGCCGACTTCACAAAAGTTTCCTTCTGAGCTACTTGTAGTTTGTTGGTAGTGTGATAGGATTTGGGAATTTAGAAGGTTGGAAATGAGTCCTTATTTGCTCAGTTCTGTGCTCTGTCTTACCAAATCTATCTATTCGTATTCCGGTCACGAAGATACTGAACCCTAATCGTGATGCAACAGTTTGCGTACCTCTTCGGTTGAGCTATGCTGAAGCGGCAGCCGCCTTTGCTGGCTGAACCATGTTCGTAAGGAAGTGGTATGTAAGCGAGTGCTTGGTGGTGAATCAGAATTACCAGAGCAGCAAGCAAAACTCAGCCGTTTAAAGTGGTTAGGACAGTGACTGCATATATATACTACTTACCGGAGAAAGTGGTTTCCAGTTGCAACCTCTTGTTGGTGATGGACCTATCGGAAACAGGTGGTGACTTGGCTCAACGACGGCGACTACCGTCAGCTTAAGTGCTGTGGGATCTTCCTGGTTCGGGTTAACTTGATTCTCCTTGCATGTAGTTAGAAACTCTACAAGATATTGCACGTAACCCATCCCAGTGAGAAGGATGCTGTCACCTCTTATTCGGACTGTCCAGCTAAAGTTTGTCGTTATATGGTGGGTTCTTCTCTAGTAAAATTAGAAAAGCATGTTTGGTCGATTCCATCGGTGGTGTCTCACTTCGCCTTGCTGCTCACGTTCGTTTATCTCGTTCCAAAACCTGGTCGCCTTGTTTTTGGTGGTTTTCTACAAACTATTTGTTATACTCCCCCAGGGGCAAAATGGTCGAATTGGTTAGAGCGCGAATTTACTGACCTGAATGTCCGTGGTTTGAACCCGACCTCTGCCTCATGACTTCCCCTGTCTAGCCTTGGGCAACCTGACAGTATCGCAGACCTCGTGCTTCCTTCGGGTAGCATGACAGCTAGACACCAAAAGGGTGTTAAAGCTGAATGATTTTTTGTACACTCCCCCACCTTTCTTTCCTAGACGTTCTTTATCATGATTATATCGCATTTAAGCATGATGATGAGGATGACTCCGCGTAGTCTACGTACTACTCAGACTGTGAATATCTGTGAGCCAGAGGAATTTCTGCATCAATCTGTGCGGAATGGAAGTACCAACCGAGCGTAGCAACAATTTGGAGTCTAATGCGCGTCTACCGAACAGAAATGTGAGGTTCCTTTTTTCCGCACGTGAGTGCTCGTCTAAACTGTATTCAGAAGCGTCTAGTGACTGGCGATGACTTCGTGATCAGTCCCAGCTATTTTCCAACTACGCCGGTTATCATTTATAGTTTGGTTTGTGCCACATGCATCCGACCACTTTCACTGCGATCACCCTGGTGATAGGGGCATCCATTTGTCTGTCAGAACGCGTCCCGACTATCGCCCAAACTTCCCAGCTTCCCCCATGGCCTGGCTACCTTAGGAATGATGGACAAACACGACGGGAACTTCGTAGGCTAAATGAATTGTGTTTGCACGATTGTTCAGAAAACTAGACGGGAGCCCCTTATCGTATCAAGTCAAGTCAGGCCAGGACACTGAGCTGTGATATGAAACCACCCAGTGTGCTTGACGGAATGAGGCCTACTGGTGACTGTCCACTGCCGGCGTAGAAAGATGTGTCGCGAGTTGATTTAATATTATCATCAGAGGAACATCATTGTTAGGTAAACCCTCAGCCGTTGTCAGTTTTCCTATCTCATTTGACTTGCTCACTTGGCAGTTATATGATTGATGTATGGGTAGTGTAGGCAAGCTTGTTTTTGTGTGATAGTTTGTTCAGCGGTTCATGTGTTCCAGCTTGTCTTATTTCTAATGGAGGACGTAAGTGATAAGTTTTCTCATCTAGGCCACCAACGATTGGTTGTTATTCTCTCTTGTCGGTTCCTAAATGTTGCATGCACATGTATTCCTACTTGGTTTCTGAGATACTGTGGAGCATAGTTATGACACGCTGATTGCCAATGACACGGTGTGTGTGTGTGTGTGCGTATGGGAACGTTTGTAGAAACAAGCCGATGCACAGAGTGAAATCAAGTGAATGAAGTCTTTTTAAACTAGGAGTGCCCTAGTTGAATGCGACTACTACCCTTTTCACTATACCACCAAATCCTTTTGGTTTTACGTGTAAATGCTGAACCAGGGAGATCAGACTCTGGAAACCATGAATCTGTTCACCCCTGCCTATCCATCAGACCACCCTTGCATAGTGAAAACTATCGCAAGCGTATAAAATTACATCATATCTTGGTGAGTGCGAGCGACAGCACGTCGTGTTTAATTTCTCTCGGCATCGCTAGGTATGTACATCTGTTGGGTAGACCCATACTTGGCATGGATGCCTTTGTACATCGTGCAGCTGCTTCTGAATAACATTACCGGATAACGGATGTTAGTTCAAGGAGATGGCATTCAGATGGGCTCAGTCTCTCATCCATGGTTGCACAACTAAACCAAGATTAAGAAGCTCACACACTGTCGTGCTTTCCTGTTCCCAGGAGAAACTATCTGTTCCTGGTGTAAGGTAGATTAACGCCCTATCATCGTATTTTAATTCATTTGGGCAGGACAAACCAAAGGCCAACAAGTTTTTGAAAAACAGTAGGCTGCACAACCGCTTCTCAAAAATGACGCATTTTGGTGCCAAAGAGGAACGACTGCATAAGAATATAAAATCCTCGTATAGATGTAAGACACTACTCACAAGGTTGTTGAAAACTCTTGGACACTCCACGACCGGTTTTGCCGTTCTTGGGGCCCATCAGTTGGGCATGATCTCCGAGTTCTCGTCAACCTTATGTTTTGTGTGAAACCAAACTGCACGGAATTCGAATTCATTTGCATACCAGTTCGGTTTTCACGGGAGACTCTCCTGGGTCCCAGCTAAATCTCTCGTTTTTCACAGTGTTCTTCAGCGATATGCGTTGCGCCGGACCGCCTCAGGCTTCGGTACGAGATTCGAGATATCGCAGTACGTCTTATAGATGTGGTACAGTACTGACAATACACTACATCATAAAGGCTGTTCAGTGTAGTTACTGACCTCTAGGGGTTCTCTGTTTGCAAGATTGACTGTATTATGATCGTACCATATATTACAGTTCAGACATTCTGCGTACGGCTTGCGCGGATTCGGAGCACCTCCGTCTCACAGTCAATGGGACTCAACTCAGTAGTGATACACAAATTCAAACTACGTCTGTATGCTAGATAGTCGTTGGGAGCAGTGTCTTTCGTAGAAAGTTGCAGTGTACCGATGTTTTCGCGTTCTCCTCAGCGTAACGCCACCCTACATTTACGTTTTAGCTTACTTGTGTAGTGAATACACATTAGGTTATGTTGTAGGTCGGTGGATTTATCTGATTCCACTATCGTCTTCTGTATGATGTAGTAGGTGTGTGCTTCGGTTGATGCATACTGCGTTGTTTTTCGGAAGCGCTGGAATCTGTCGGTTCTAATGATTCTGGGTGGGTTGCTTGTTTACGGCTAAACCTGCAAACTGTATCTGCGAACTAAGTATGCATTTGAATAATGGATGATTTTTTTCACTTACGTTCTGATTTGCCCGCTAAGTCACTCATATCACTGAACGTGGAATGCACAATATGAGTTGTTCCATGTTGTTTGAGGTTAATCAGATGAGCCTAGCAACAAATCTGATTCAACTTAATGCACTGAAGGGAGGGAGAAGTCCACGTGGAAGCAGTTAACTAAGCTGATATGTTAGTGGCATGGTATGGTGGTCGGTGGTCTTTCAGCCTTAACACCCTTTCGGTGCCTAACTGCCATGCCACCAGAAGGAAGCACGAGGGCTGGGATACTGCCAGGTCGCCCAAGCCTAGACAGGGGAAGTCGAGAGGCAGAGGTTGGGTTTGAACCACAGACCTTCCGGTCAGTAAATTCGTGCTCTAACCAGTGAGCCATTTCGCCCCCAGTGGCGTGGTAGCTACGATACCGTAGTATCTGATGAACAGGTTCATTCCTACTCCCTCGGATTCGTGAAGACTCAAAGAACCACAAGCCCTAGTTAGCGCACAGCGTGTAAGCTGTTAAGTCATACGGTCCGTTCGCTCCCACATGCAATCCGTAGATCAGTACATGTCTTTGAACTGGACTTTCAGGCCTGGAAACATTGAATGTGTTGGTAATTCTAAAGTTATTTGTTTCCGCCATGGCATTCGGACCGTCAGTGTCGGCCCACCGGTGCTTTTTCTTGGCTGGTTACTTTTTGCTGCAACGGACAGCCTATTCGGGGCTGGTTTTATGAGGATGCGCTGGGGCACACATCTTTGATTCAGTTGTTCGGCCTACTTAGTTACTGAAAGGAGGAGGGAGTTGTCCTGATGTGCTCCGATTCTCGGAACGAAGTTGAAAGGGATCGTATATCAGATACATCGCCTGTTACCCAGTTACTACTCTGAAACTCGTAGGTTCGAATGTTTTGAGGTATTTGTGCGATCCTGTGCCAAGGCCGTGATCTCAAAGCAAGGAACTGGTTAATTAGCCTAAACGCACGATCTAGATGTCCTATGTGACAGGTAACGTGAAGTCTAATTCACCAACCGACGGTCAGTCATAATTGCGGCGAAACCGAATTCTACGAACTTCACCTGCGTTTCTCCAGTAGTCGCAATTGGGCAGTGAACAATATATTGAATTGGACTTGGGCAGACAGTATAGATAAGTAGACCTTGGTTCTATAGGAAATTAACAGTAAATCCTGAGGGGAATTAAAGAAAGACTTACGGCTAGATTGAACAACACAGGATGGCACACGAAGAGCAGTGTGCCATCGGACAAATTAAACGGGAAAATTGTTGTTCAGTTCAAAGTGAGACAAGTTTTCAACGACAAGCCCAGAAATAAATGTAAACAAATCGTCTATAGAAAAAACAGTTGAAACAGAGTCAACTTCGTATAAAATAGAACGGTTCAGTCTTGAAACTTGAGCAGTCACGGAAGGGTGATGAATTAGCCTGAGGAATAGGGAAACAAATAATTACTAACAGTATTCGTGAGATACGTACTGAGGGCGATTCTCAATAAGGATGGAGTGCTTTTCAGCTTCTCGACACGGATTCACTTGCAGGATAAGCTTTTAGTTGAAACTTACATGACTCTAAAATTTCCCGATTGTTTCACCTTGTGCACTGCAAGTCCGAGTGGAAGCGGATTTTCAGCAGTTGGTAACATGCTTTTCAAAAATACAAAACAACGATATTTTTATGTTTCACTCAGTGTCTACGCAGTGTTTTATATTAGACCTAATTTTGCTTCATTCTCAGTTGTTTTGTATCATTTATCGCCGTTTGATCGATATACTCTCCATATTTGCAGTGTGCCCTACATTGAAACCAGCGCTGCTACTGGATATCAGGTTGCCGCTGCAGTCGACCTCCTATTGGATGCCGTTATGAACAAGGTGGAGGCCTCGTTGATCAAATCTCGCATACATAATTCAACAGCGGACGCTGTAAATTTATCTAAACGGCCAAACAAAGGCTCAAGTTGTGCATGCTAGTCCGTTTGTGGTGCTGTTTCCCGGTCCGTTCGTTCTCACGTCTGTTTCTTAGGATGGTGAGTTCCCGTCTATTCCGGTTTTGAGGGTACCGCTTTCCATCCTCTTCTACTGGGGATTGTGCGGTTCAAATTCTCCGGCTACTTTTTTTTTTAGCTTTTCTGTTCAGTTAAGGTAACATGACATACTTGGTGTTGTGTAGTTGTAAGATTCATCAAATTTGTATTCACATACTCTAGTTTTAATAACCCCTTGACCGGCGCGATCCACACACAAGTCTCACCCTTAGCAAAGCTCATCGGTGGTGCAAATCCTTGCTATATGGAAGTCTCAACACCAGTCATCGTGCGTGTGCGTCGACTATACGTTTGCTTTACACGTCCGGATTGGCACGTCTGAACGAAAATTTCTCAACCAATCCAGGTTTTGACGTCCAGTCCTCATTACCTTAGGATCGATCACCTTTCTCCGGAAACCTATTTCATGCTTGCGTCTTCGGAAATAATCAACTTTAGGCATCTCCTGTATCCTCTGTCGGACTCGGAGTTGCCAGGCATGGTGTAATGTCCGAGTTATCATTCCACCTCTGGTCTGCCGTTGCGTAATTGGGACGTGATAGGCGTATGAGCATAAGATAAATTAAACCACGAGATCATAGGCATCATCATCATCATCGTTGGGACGTGGCGTATGAGCATAAGATAAATTAAACCACGAGATCATAGGCATCATCATCATCATCGACAGCATGACATCAGTGTTCAACCAACACGCTTCACTGCTGTACAACCAT
>NW_008751755.1:1469824-1477483 GCF_000715545.1 Opisthorchis viverrini
GCACAGTGAGGATCACGCGGTCCCCATCCTGGAAGGCGAGTAGCACCGACAGCACCCAAGCGTTTCGTGATCTCCTTCATACTCTTCTGCCAAGTCAAGAGTTTGTCACCTCTCTGTTTAGGCCACTCTGAGTTGGGCATGGAAAACAGCACTGTTGTTGGCAACCGATGGCTCGGCATACGCAACACATGTCCCAACCAACGCAGCTTCTGGTGCTGGACACATTCTTCAATGGAAGTACTCGCTACACAACCGAAAACGCGCTTTCTAACTGCCTCGTTACGGATTCACCGACATCAACCCACATGAGCTACTGTCCTGAGACAACGATTGTCGAACACCTGAAGATGTCTTAGATCCGCTGCTCGAATAGGCCAAGTCTCACAGCCGTACAACAAAACATCCCTTCAGATTCAGGGATAAACCATTCTGACGCCATAGGTGTTTCAAATTAGCAAACGTGACCCGAGCCTTGCAGATTCGTGCATTCACTTCATCTGTCACAGTACAGTCAGAACTAATACAACTTCCAAGCATAGACATGCTAACAGGTTAGCAGACTTTTTGCGTTACAAGGGGATTCCTTTAGTTCGAAGTTTAATTTATGGTTTCTCCAACTTATTGCAGCATCTTGGCTTGTTTATTGTCTTGCTGCACATAGGTTTTTCCACTGGTGAGACAGCTCTGGGCATCTTCATCGTTGTGTTTGTTATAACTTCCTGTCAACAGTTAGCGGAAATGTTTGGTCTGTTCCGCTTTCCTTTTGTCTTAAACTTTCCCTCTCTAAGGGCCGTAGTAAGTGAACTGGGTCGCACGCACAGTCTGCGCGAGACCTGTTCACCAGCGTGAAATCCACTGCCTGCCGAAACCACTACTTACAGATGCCCATGCATCGATTAAGCCTAATTCCGTTGTGTCTGTCCTTCAATAGCGAAACGAAGGGCGTGACGTATCCGATCATCCACTTGGACATGAGTATTCACATGTCCTGGGACTGAGAAACCTGTGAGATTACTCATGACTGTTTCGAATGGTGTTGTGACAGCGGGTATGTACCGCATCCTTTAGGTTTTAGCAAGTAATGTACCATTTCGAATGCACAAAGTACTGGACTTTTCACAACTCGCAATTTCTATCGATTCAAAGACATGGTGTTCGTGAATTCGTTTATTCGTCACACTCGTCGATGTTAGCCAATCACCTAAAATATGTTCAAGTCAGACCGGGAAAGTAATGCCTTTGAGCATAGCTACGGGGCTTGATGCCAGTTGAGATTTTATCAATATCAAAGAACCTATGCTCATGCACATTTTCGCGTTCCTCTTCTCCGTTACGGATGCCGTTTTTTAAGTTCACTTTGCACAAAAGGGCGCCACCTTCCAGTTTTTATATTATGACCAAACTGGACTCTTTTGGGAAATGTGAAGGAGAACGGGGCTATGGTTGTTTGACTAAGGGGTTAGAATGTCTACGCAATCCAGGTGACATTGAAACTGCCAAGTAGCGTCTGTCTAAAACATAATGGAATACCGATAGTCTGTTGGTCATTGAGACCAACAGTGTCTGTAAGGAAATATTGCAGGTGAAGTTCAGACGAGTTTGAATGGAGCTAAAAGTTCACTTGATCTTGCTACGATGAGTCTACTTTTTAAGATAGATGCGCTTCACACCTGCAAAGTGTAAAGTGCTACTGCAAGACTGGGTGGGCTCGAACCCTAGCCTCGTGCTTGCAGATGAACCGATTGGGGTAGTAGACAAACTTGTTAACCTGGGCAGCTGTATCAGTCCCGGTGGTCTCGCGAAAGATGATATTTCCATCTGGATTGGGAAGGCCAGAGCAGCTTTTGTGAACCTACTTCACCTGTGGCTTAGGCGTGACATCAGCTTCTCTGTCAAGGGTCGAGTTTACAATGCTGCGGTGCGCTCCATATTACTAAATGGATCAGAAACCTGGACGCTGCGCGCCAAGGACATCAAAAGACTTTCAGTGTTTGACCATCGATGTCTTCGGAGCATTACCCGAATCTGGTGGGAACACCGGATCAGCGATTTTGAAGTACCTCGAATGGTATTCGGGAGAAATAACTCACCCTCGATAGATGAACTGATCACACTGCACAGGTTGCGTTGGCTTGGCCACGTGCTGCGTATGCCAGTCGACCGACTTCCTCGAAGGGCTCTTTTCGCCCAACCATGTGAAGGGTGGAAGAGAGCCAGAGACGGTCAATTGATGACTTGACAGCGAAGTATGAAGGCCATTACCAGCAAACTCAGCTGCGCTGGTCACTGCCGTCTTCCTGGATGGGGACCCCGAGACGGGCCACATCAATGGCTAAAGACATTGTCAGACATGGCCCAGTCGCACCCTCAATGGCGCTGGTGTATCAAACCTATTGCCTTCAATGCATAGCTCCTTTTCCAACCAACCCCCCCACTTGACAGCCCACTGATTAGCTGGATATATGCAACAATTTATCAGCTCCCGCCTGCAATGCGCAGTTACCTACCTCCCCCGTAACCATCGGTGGACGAAACTGCGGCAGCTACAACCACTGTACGAGGAGTATGCGGTTATTACAGCTGACAATGATGAAGATAGGTAAGCATAGCTGGAATCCATTGTGAATTTCCAGCATCCTATATTAGCCCCGTTGTATTATGACAACGTACGTGACAAAAAAGCCGTACTGATGACCTCTTTTTCAACCGCCGTGTACAAAAAAGAGAACTTCCAGAATTTTTCAAACCAAACGTTATGACAAAACATGCAGTTTCGTAGACAGGCATTCCTAAATAAAATAGCCAAGTGGCGTTTGACTTTCCTCGCAATTTAAGGACGCACTTTCTGTGACTAACTTCCTTAGGTTGCCTAGGAATTGTTGTCTATCGGGACGGCGTCTTTGCTCGGAAACGCATCTTTGTCCTATTGCCCAGAACACTGAAAGCTTTTCATTGGATAGTGATGGTATGGGGCAGCCCAGATTTCTATACCATCGCTACGTTTGCAACTGTTACAGCTATTGCCGTGGTTTTCGCTTAATTCCCTAGAGTCGACCGATTATAAAAAGGCAGACAATGTGGACAAATTTGTCCTCATTGTGTCTACACGTTTCCTGTGTATTGGTTTGCACACATTAGTCTCCACAGTCAGGTTCACCTTCTTCTGCTGAAGAATGTGAAAAAAAGCATGGGGTTAGAACGTGTGTTCAAAATTCAGGTAACAGTGAAGCCGCCAGGTACTGTCCATCTAACCCATAATGAAATACCGGTGCTCCGATAGTCATCGAGACTAGCGAAGTCCATAAAAAAAACTACTCACACGAGTTTGGATGAAACTTAAAGTCCACTTGGATCTCGCTACGATGAGTCCATGGTTTAATATGGATACTTCAAGAGATTTTAGGGAACCTTATTTGAAATCCATAGTGAATTTCTGGCATCCTGTAGCAGCACCGTTGTGTTATGGTAGTATACATGAGAAAAAATAACTCTACTGATAACCTCTTCCCCGATTACCATGTCTGAGAAGGAAAACTTTCAGATTATGTTTAAAATACACGCTATGACAGAACTTCATGAATTTTCGTAGATAGGTATTCCCAAATAAAATGGACTAGGTGCACTTGAGGACGCGCTTTCTTTCCGACTTAACTGGCTTTCTGTGATTAACTCGCATTAGATTGCATAGTAATCGTTGCCCATTGGGACGTCGTCTTTGCTCGGGGACGCACTTTTGTTGCATTTCTCAGAACGCTGAAAGCTCCTTACTCGGTAGTGATGGCATGGAGCAGCCCAGATTTATATGGCATGACTGCTTTTGCAGCTGTCACCCTGATTTATCCAAACCCTACTTCCCAGAGTCGATTGAATGTGCAAAAGTAGACAATGTAGACAACAAATTTGTCTCGATTACGCGTATCCTCTTTATTGGTTCGCAAACATTAGTCTCCACGGTCATGCTCGACAGCTAATTACTCATCTTCCTTTGCTGATTCAAAAATTATTTTACCTGCTCATATAAGATCAAAATAACCGTACCGGCAAGGCTGCATCCGAAACCGATTGTGAAAGTGACTGTTGATGTTCCCGATACGGAACTTTCAGTGACTGTCAAAGGAAGGATTGGGTCCGAAAATCCACAGTACAAGCAAATGTATACAACAAGCCTCAATTGTCCACAAGTCTGTCACTAACGGACACAGTGCAGTGTCAACGTCTGCACACCAAACAACGGTGAGCGGAATGTTGGCTCAGTAGTGTGGGGTCGTCCCTTCCGGCGACAGTCTCGTGATTCTCACTGGCTTCGCGATCACGTGGGTAGGCTCTGCAAACGGGACGCAAACGCGCACATTCACACTTGCTAATACACAAGTGTCGTGGGTACCAATGAGCAAAACAAGTACGTAGGCGGAGTAAGCAAACAAATGGGGGAATTGTCGGAGGTCAGTAATGACCGTCTTATGTTCACCTCGTGAACTACTGAAGCAACCTCTATTCGATACCTTTTTACCATACTGTAAGCTTACCTCGTCTCTGGAATGTAAATTAAACTCGATACAGAAACCTTTAGGTGGTTGAACGTCTTTTATCCATCATTTCAAAGTTTTTAAATTCTCGTAACGTGACCTAATGTCAGCTATCATCCAAATTGACAATCAATTAATTTGTAGGATCGGAAGTCGTATAACAGGGGCAGATTCGCTTGTTCCCTGGAGCCAAGGTCGGATTTTACCGTGCATACAGTTTATTCTCTCCTCTTTGACGTTTTCATCTGTTTTGAAGAGGTGATCAATACTTTTATGGAAGCGATGAGCAAGGAAAAATTCCGCTCAAAAGAGGACATTTTCAGTGATCATTTTCTGAACCTCAGCGTTTTTGTGAAATGACGTAGGCTTGCGTCCAATGCGTGCAAGTGATGGGACTATTCGCTTCAATTATGTCCTATTGATTATTGATTTTCACCGTCGCACCAGGGAGACAAGATCACGTTGGTATGACAGTCATGTGGCCTGTTATCGATCCAACAAGCCCATTCGAGTCGACTGACTGACCGGTCGATTGGGAGATGAAAGCGAACTTGCGGCCCGCTTGATTGCTCATCACAGTTCCCAGTTTGGCGAGCGCTGAGAGACTTGAGGCAAGACCTGTCCAGGTAGCTAAGGCACTGCAGAACTGTCACGACGATGTAGAGCACTGTAGAACAATGGAACGAATATAATGGAAGTAAAAAGTATCGTTATGAAACAATGAAATATCGCCCATTAACCCCCTCGATCCCTCTTGTCGGGCTACCTGTGTCAGTGGTGGTGGTCGCACTCTCTTGTTAGTTAAAACATCTGCTCGTACGGATCTTTGTGAAAGTCTGTTACTACTGGGATCAACTTGGCCCACGACACTTACAACAAGTCTCCCGTATCACTTTCGATTCAGTTTACCAACAAACCGGGCGTCTTAGGTGAACCGTTGACTCACAGATGACTGTGAACAGCACTTCTGCGGGCGTCTTATCTAGCACACGGAAGCAGGTGATCCTACATTTTTTAGGGCTCAAAAGCCTTTCATCAGTGGTGCATGAATATATTTTTTACTAGCAGTGGATTTTCCAGAACTCTTCTCTTGAGTTTGTTCCATCTCAACTGATGACAACACGTGACTAGTTTTAGAACGAGTTTTCTGAACGCAGCCCGCTTGGGTGGATGCGAGCGTCTGTTTTTAGTCGAACAAGCATTTTTGCCTCAAATGGCAAGATTATTCAGTGGGTCTTAAGGTTTGACCCAATGTTTACTATTCACCATTCTCATATGAGAGGAATGGTGACACATTGTGAGGGCTTCGTTTTAGTACCTCTGGACGGTAGCTAGTATGCTTCGGGCTGTATGTCGTCATCATTGTCAGCTGTAATAACCGCGTACTCGTCGTACAGTGGTTGTAGCTGTCGCAGTTTCGTTCACCGATGATTCGGGGAGGTGGGCTAGGTAGATGCGGACGATAAATTCATTCGCATAATCCCATGCCCGATTTTTGCTGTTGCTTTGATTATACCCTCCCCGGGGGTTACTTCACTGTAATCGATTTAGTTGATACATGTAGCGTTACTTTGATTATCCCTGAGATACAGGAGACATCATCAACATCACCATCATTATCAGCTGTAATAACCACGTACTCGTCGTACAGTAGTTGTAGCTGCCGCAGTTTCGTTCACCGATGATTTGGGGAGGGGGGGTAGGTAGCTGCGCATTGCAGGCGGGAGATGATAATTGGTGCATAAATCCAGCACTCTCAGTGGGCTGTCAAGTGGGGGGATTGGGAAAGGAGCAATGCATTGAAGTTAATAGCTTGGATACACGAGCGTCATTGAGGGCGCGATTGGGCCATGTCTGACAATGTCTCTAGCCACTGATGTGGCCCGTTTCGGGGATCCCCATCCAGGAAGACGGCGCAGTTGAGTTTAGTGGTAATGGCTTTTATACTTCGCTGCCAAGTCATTGTTTGATAGTTTATATATATATATATATATATATATATATATTGGAATGAGGCTTTGAAAAGAAGTAGCACAGTGCTGCCTCTCTGGTGCAAAAACCCAGTTGAATTCTCCATTAGTGATGTGGTCGACTAGCCGGACGCTCGCAATGCACAGCTTCACGGTTCTTTCCAAAAGCTACTCGGTACAACAAGGGTCGTTATTTCAGTGAAAATCGTTTCTTCTATTCTGTTTGTTCTTTCCCAGGTGAGTAGAACCTTTCAGTAGACTTATCCTGTATTAGACTGCAAAACTCTGATGTTGCTAGGCTATGAGCTCTGCGAAATGGAAGTAAAATCCAAAATTGTGAACTACTGAGATGTTTATCCACCATCTTTGAAATTTTTTTAGCTCTGCGAAATGGAGGTAAAATCCTAAATTGTGAACTATTGAGATGTTTATCCATCATCTTTGAATTTTTTTTCACATTTCGCACGTGAATGGTGAGTGTACTCCTCAGACAACACTACGGTATCCAAATTTTCTACTCGTTAATGTGATACCCCGCGGCCAAACACAGGCACTGAGTTCCGGCTATTACTGCTGCCTGTGAGCTTCCGATTTTGAGGCGTAGTGTCGCTCAAAACAGAAAGGAAAGTCGTTCCTTCTCTCGGCAGAATTTGAACATAAGGCAATTATTAATAATTTAAGCCGTTTCATGGAAATCACTCGTTCAGTTTGATTTTACAATTCACCAGTCTAGTGCCATCGAAAAGTTACCAAGTCGATACCGGTTGAGAAATGTCACTCAGTACGCGTTGTTTATGTGAGATCTAAATATCAACCATAAAATGTACACGTATCGACTATCATTCTGCTTGAGTTGCCTGTAGCGACTTGGGTTTTTTTGTCGTTCTCATCGGTTTCCAACAGTCTCAGAACTGTTCATTGATGTTCGTTACCGATGCTAACGAAAGCGTAACCGTCTTTCTTCGTTTTCAGTCGGCTACCGGATTCATACACTCCTGCCTGTGATCACAATTAGATACACTCTTGTTGGTCTATTTCTTCTGCCCAGTTTACTCTATTCATTCCATACCATCGTTTATTCAGGTTCAGGGGATTTCGCCACTTCCCTTCGTGCAATGCATTCCTACATATATATATATATATATATATATATATATATATAT
>NW_008751755.1:1479721-1506569 GCF_000715545.1 Opisthorchis viverrini
TATATATATATATATATATATATATATATATATATCATTCCTTTTGTCACATATGTTTTGCTACCGTAGCTGCTTTGTTGTGTCTTCCGTACAGGTGGCTTTTAGTCAACATTAATAATGCGGACGTTTGTATTTTCTGTGCTTTACCTCATTATTTTTGTCTTTATCGAATCAGATTATCTCTAGGCTTGTTGGTTGGAGCAGATGATTTATTTTTTCTGCCCTGCGATCATGTGAGCATTTTTGTCATCATCAATTGTTTATTCAGCTTATTTGTCCGTTTCTGTTCCATCCGTTGTCAATGCGCATTTGTTCTGTCCATCCCCATGTTCGTCTTCTTGGCTGAGATTTCAAATATGTCGCGTAAAAACCCAACTACTAGCAACTTCTTCAGTAGTTGAAATATATAGTTGGAACCACGACTCCATCCAGGTAGGTGTTTCTGTCTAGCTCTAGATAGCTCAATGATTAAGGCGCGAACTTACTGACCACGGGGTCCGTGGTTTGAATGCAACCCCGGTATCTCGATTGCTCTTGTCTCGGCTATGAGTTAGGATAGGTGGGTTACGATCGAAATTGCACGGCCGATGCATAGTGTCTGTTCATCTGAATGAGGGACAATTGTTTCATTGGAATGAGGGCTATCATTCCCGTTATAACGGTGAACTCCAGAGCTGTCCATGCCTACAGATTCCTCCTGAATTGGTTGTACGTCACCACCTAATTTCATATGAGTGCGGCCTGTGGGCGTTTAATTTCCCCGGAAAATGGAGAATGTATCAAGAGAATCATCTCTCCGGTATCATCAATGGGTATCACAATGGAGGACGTTTTAAAATTATGACTTAACTGAAGGCGCACAGCCTAAGCCATTTCAGAAAGCTTACGATTACTCAGACGACCCGTGAGATCACTCATGCGGCTCTTTTTCGCTGATCCGCGCTTCACGTCAAATCGCAACACATTACGCACGATCCGATACACTAAACACTGACGAATTGTCCATCGGCACCCATAAATTCAGTGTGCTGTGCATCCTCCCTAAACTTGGTTATCTGATTGGGGCCCAACCCCTGATCTGGTCCCGTTTTCCTATGGTCTACAGCAGAATATCCGCTTGTCAACGCCAAACTTCATCGCGATGTTTCAACATGGTTTTGGTGCTGAGTGACGCTCATGCGAGAGATCAGAACTAGTTTCCAACTGAGTGTGCACCACTAGCAGCGGCTTTTTTTCATGAAGAGCAATTATTGATTTGGTAACATCTGTGGAGGTCTGATGGTCAGCACGCACTGATAAAGAACTCTGTAAGCCATTTTTGTAAACTATCTCGCGGATAACTTCGTAGCTCAAGCGACCAAGAAATACATGAGAAAGAAGAGTGAGCACCTTGTCTAGTAATCTTTTCTTGGGAGGCAACCATGAAGGAAGAGGTGTTTAGGCTTTTGGATGCCGACCCCTTCAAGCTGGAGAGGCACAATAGCTCGTGTCTGGCAGAGAAATTAGCCGTGGGTCCTGCTTGGGTTTGGTCGGTTTCTGGAGAGATATCCGTGTGAAGGACTTGATGTTATATGCTGTACGTTCATTGAGTATGGTCGAGGTGACATTATCAGTGCGTTGTTAGCTCCTTACCAATCGAGGTGACATTATCAGTGCGTTGTTAGGGAGGGTAGCGGTGCGTAACGATCGCCACGTATTTCCAAGTGAAGGTAGTGATTGTTGGGAGATTCAACTAAGTCGCGGTTGATTCTCTTCTTGTTTATGTTATTCTTTAACTGTATATGCCACAGAAAGGCGGCCTCACTTTTCAGTTGACACGACATTTGAGATATCGTAGTGTATAGTTTTCTCTTGACTGAACATATCGCTTATAAGATTGCTGAAGGCTTAGTCTATTACAATTTCGCTACTCTCGGTACTCATCAGACGGACACCATCCCATCAACCTCGTTCCACTTGGAGAGCAGAGTGTACGCAGTTGGCGAAGTACATTCATTTGCTGTTGAAGAGTTTCCGACAACCTTATGAGTACTGTTCAGTTAAATATTCCCAACTCTTCTGATAAACAGCTGGTTAACTCATGTTGTACCTATAGAATAAACAGTGGCACACTGTGAAATGAGGACGTAAACAGGAGATGAGAGAGTCAACTCAAATGATGCGACATCACTGACGTTTCGCGTGCTACCTACGAGCCAAACGAGGGCGTGTTTTGATTGGTCGGAGTGTGATCCTGTCAGGATCGATAATTCATAATTCACCACTTTGCGCCCCATCACGAAGATTCTAACGCAACAATGTTGACAGTCGCGTGATCGCACTGTAAATACCATTGTAATAGCTTTTACTCCATTAATGACTGTCTCAAGCTAACGTGCTATTTGATATCACAGCGGGGGAAACAGCAAGCCAAGGACTGCCACAAGAGTCGCAGGTCGGTACCGTTTTATCACAAAGGTTTTTGTTAGACTTTAAATGCTACAACCGCTAGTGTCGTCCGTTCGTCGTGATCACTTCAAACGCTGCAGTTGCTGGTGGGAGTATAGTAAGATTTTCTCGATTGATCGATTACGTTGCCAAACGTGTTACTTTGTATGAATTCTATGAACTTCCAAGATGCTCCTATTCAAGGTTGCAACTGGGGGAAGACTCGCTGGACTGAGCGGATCACCCGGAACTTTCGAATGGTTTACTCGCTTTGCACCCTGGGGTTATGTGGAAACCGCTATAGCCTCCTAAACTTTGATGAATTTACGGATAAGTAACAGTTTCGAGGCACAGCTCTGCAACTGGGGAAGACTCGCTGGACTGAGCGGATCACCCGGAACTTTCGAATGGTTTACTCGCTTTGCACCCTGGGGTTATGTGGAAACCGCTATAGCCTCCTAAACTTTGATGAATTTACGGATAAGTAACAGTTTCGAGGCACAGCTCTCTCTGTTTGTTTCGGAAACCGCCTTCCCCTGAACCTGAACTGTTTGTCTAACTTGAGGCCAAAACGGATTTAGCGTCTGACGAGTGAATGGAAGTTGAACAGACCACCATGTGTTGTCTTTCAGTCAGGTTCAGAGAAGTGGTCTTTATGTGAAAACGTGAGTCGTCACCCGGTACTTCCGTTAATCATGCTCCACTCTTGAAAATGACCAATGGCACCTGACCGTTCGATTGCTTTTCAAAGGCGCTTAACAGTGGCATTTTCGATGGAAGATAAATGGTCACATGGATGGCCTGCCAGTGTGAACGTCCGATTGGCAGTTCACAGATAGATCAAATGTCGAGGCGCTTGAAACCACGGGCCATCATGGCTAGCCTTTATTGGGTGTGTGGAATTCAGTGCACGCGCCTTACCAAGCATACGAAACTAGGTGAAGGCCACAGACCGACAAGTTGTCGGTCACTCGTGAGGTGGTTTTTTATGCTTGTTAAATTTTAATCTATGTAAAGCGTCTTTCATTCGATTACTGGAGGATCTTGCAGACATGTTTAATTCATATCTCGGGCTTTATTCCTCGAAATCTTATTTATCCATTCTAAACGTGCAAAAACAGAGTCGTTAAAAACTTTTCCTGTGAGGTGTTGCTCAGCTGGGAGCATCTTTCAAAGAAGGACTATTGTACTCTGATTGAATGTGACAGGCCACCACCAACTCTGTGAACTCATCTGTGCAAGGTACTTTGTTCGGTTGCACTTCGAACCCTGCATGTAGATGCAGACTTGATCACATCGCCTGCAACTTGCTCAGTCACTTCGACAAACTAACCAACTGATCAAGAAAACAGGTGTAGAGCCCCACCGACAGCTACCTGATAACTGAAACACACCTGTAAATGGTCGACCCTTTAAACAAGGGGTTTATATGAGTTTTCTCAGTTCCTGTTTGCTTTACAAGCTATTGAACGCGATACAGCGGAGTGGGTTCATGAACCGAATGCTTCTTGTTCGTTACTCGAAAGTACTATCTCTCTAGGCAATGGATCTCCTTCAAGCACCATGTGCACGGCACTTCACTCGTATGCTTTTGGAACCCTCGGATTCACTCAGACCTGACTGGCGACCTAATTCGGATGAGCAAAAACCCCGACCAGAGGCTACATGTGAGAACACATGCGGACACGACAATAAACAAGGTGTGATTCCATTCGCTCATCATGTGTATGGCAGTTGACTCAGTTCAAAAAAAAGCACGGTCCAATATCAAGGGTGTGGAAATCGATTTAGCCTGGTCATACACTCAACCTGAAGATGTATATGGGTATTGTTTCAAACTCTTGCCAGACAACACTGTTAGCTACCTGCTTGTGCGAAGTTCCAGAGAAAACACACTGTCGTCTCTACCTAATGTGAATCATCGGAAATTCTAACCTGATTTTTTATTGTCCTCACGTATTATGAATGCACACATTCATTTGGTTGGTAGAAGATCCACCCATTGCAGCAAGTTGATTCCAGTCAAAGCTAAGACAATCGCAGAGCAAACAGATCTGTTTCAATGTGGTGCAAAAGCCATTACGTTGTCAAGTTTACTTAATATACTTTTGAAAGGTGAGAAATTCAATTGGTTTTGTCAGTCGATGGTGAATAAACCGTCAGAGGTCTGTGTGCAGTTAGTTTGAGAAGAACAATCTGCACGAGGTACAATATATGCCATGTGTAAGCTACGCGTGCTGATGTGATACAGAGGCGATTCATGTTTTGAGGCATACAGAGAGGGCACATCAAGGTGACCTAACAGGTGATGATGGTGGCACCAATGGGGAACTAAAAACAGCGGGTTTCACCGCCAACTGCGAGTCTGACACCGAACGGAAGATGCTTTCTAGTCAGAAATCACCGGTATCTTGACGGAGCGTGTGTGCATTAGTATCGTCATCTAACAGTGAATGAGCCGTGATGCTTCCGGTAGAGTGCAAGCCCATATATACTCTAATCTGACGGGCTCCATCCGTTTAGGCGTTCACTGCATCAACAGCTCTACATTACATCACGGTACGCGAAATATGGACACCGAAAAGCAGTTTGGACGCGTCAATCAGAATGAAGTACGCGTTCCATTGGCACGTTCTTCCAAACCATGGTAAATTTCAAAAAGACACCACTGAGAGGATTCACAAGCATCTTTGAGGCTAACCAGAAGATAGAGTTGCATTCTCTGCATCTGTTAACGGCCGAAGCGTGGGGCCTCTCGGATTTATCAAACAGCTAGTCTTTATTCAGTGTATCTTATAAGTACCCTCGTAATGTACTACTCATAAGGTTGCTGAAAATCCGTTGACAGCTCACGACCGGTTTCGCCCTTCTTGGGGCTCATCAGGTAGGTGCAGTCCCCGGGTTTCCGTCAAACTTATGTTCTACTTGAAACCAAATTGCACAAAATTAGCGAAGGTACACTCATTTGCAAACTAATTTGGTTGTTCGAGAGACACCTGGAACCCAGCTGAATCTCTCGTTTATGATGAGTGCATATTCGCTGATTCCGTGCAATTGCGACTGAAACATGAGGCGGCCTGGTGCAGCAGATTCAGTTGCCTGAGAACAACACAAACGAGAGATTCAGCTGGGTTCCAGGTAAGTCTCTCGAAAAACCAAATTATTTTGCAAATGAATGTACATTCGCTATCTTACAGCTTTGTCAGCTCGTGGATGTAATCTGGTCAAGCGCAAGTTTGTTAGTAGGCATGGGGATAGGTAAATGGAACGTGCCAAAAAAATCTCAAAGGTATGGTGGTGACCCGAAGAACAATTCATGAGTTATAGTGTTAGAAAATACACACGCGTTTTCCATCAGAATGCCTGAATCAGGTGGTCCGGATGAGCGTGCCGAATTGTTGCCAAGTTAGGTATGCTTGTGCTTTAGGATAGAATATGCATCGAGCTTACTATGCAGTGCGTACTTGTTCAAACAATGAGGCGTCCGTAGCGAATTCAGTGTTTCTACCCAAAGTGATCTTGTCACGAAATTTGAGTGCTGCTTGTGGGCGTATGCAGAAACAGCGTAACGGCCGGTGCAGTGAATGCGGTGTGGTTTGTTCCAATGAACAAACTGATTCATCGGTTGGATCGAATAGTTCAGCAGCAGTTGGGTCTTGTTGGCTGTGTACGATGGTCGAATTCTTAAAGGACGGTCGTCTTCTAGTGAACG
Organism: Opisthorchis viverrini; assembly: GCF_000715545.1. Classification (NCBI taxonomy): domain Eukaryota; kingdom Metazoa; phylum Platyhelminthes; class Trematoda; order Opisthorchiida; family Opisthorchiidae; genus Opisthorchis; species Opisthorchis viverrini. Next base: position 1,485,861 of record NW_008751755.1, read on the forward strand.
TGATGCTTGGATGCAAAAGTCCGTTCTGTTTGGCGATTTCAATTTGGGTTATGGTTGTCTAATCCGAACAAATCTAACCTAACATGAATCCAGCACAGTCGTTCAGGTAACCTAACTCAGACTATGGTAGTGATGGTCTCCCGCATGAATTTTTTAACACTAAAAGGCTCACACTGTCTCTGGGAGCCTGTTTAACCCTCTGTAACTTTTCCTACTCGCAGTTCTGTGCTTCCGTTTACATGACTTTGTACAAACTACAGTCTTACGTGTACACGTCAATCGGCGAAACGGCTTGTGTGTCATCTGAGGCAGCCTGGTCTTTGTCCAATATCAGTCCTACCTAGATCATGGGACACAGGCTATGAAGGTCACCAAACCCGCCCAAGTTCTTTTGGCTGGGTTATCACAGCCTGACTCCAGCTTTCTTGCCACAACGTGGCTGTTGCACGACCAGCCTAGTGTTGCCTTAGCCCTCAAAAGGTGAGCGTATCGATCGTCCGGCACATTAGCTGGCTTATCATCTGAAGAACATACCACTTTCAACGCACTAGCCTTAAGGAGTGCGCACGTCTACATAAACACAGCTTTCTGTTACCTGAACTGGTCATTGGAATATATCAGTACGCCGCTAGCTTCAATGGGCGCTCAGTATTCGCACAATGGAATTGAATTTTCGAAAGCTACGACGTGTCCCTTTGGACAAAAGAGTTCACAGTACAAGTCCAGTCTTGTGAGCCCCATCTAGGCATGCCGGGTTATCAGCGAGGCTAGGAAAGTATTCGACCAGACTTTTTCCGCCAGAGTTATGATTGCTTCAGTGGACGATGGAATTCGGTGAGCTGCAAAAATGTGAACGTAGATTAGGATGGCTGTAGGTGTGAGCACGAACGCGACAAAATGCAATATTTTGGCGTAAAAAGTTTTATTCCACTTGCAAAGGTTTTGCAGCTAAGGTCATTGTGCGGCTAATGGGCTCCGCTTTAATGCAAGTGCTAAAGTATTGTCGGTGGGCGAGGAAGTCTCAAGTATGGCACCATTGTCTTGGTGTGTGGCGGAGGTTCAAATTGAACGATCGATCGGATATCCAAGGCGGAAGCCTTGAATTTGTTCTGCCACTGGCATGCGCACCCCGTTTTCTTTAATGGGAGTATTTTGTGCACTGTGTTACAGATCAATACCACTGGTGTCTTTTGGCTGACAGTAGACAGAGTGATGACCCTCGTCGGATCACCAACTGCAAACGGGCTTTACGGAAAGCATCCCTCTACACATTTTTGTGGAGTTTCGATTGTGGTACGCGAATATTCGGGAGCATGGTGCGAAGAGATTCATTTGCCCTGACTGATAACACGTTTAGTTCACAAACCAATGCCCCATCTGTGCACTATTCGAATCTTTCACATTTAACTACGGGGCTGCCTATTTGCCTGTCTTCCGTTTGAATGGTGACGGCCAAATCATGACCGCGAACCGATGCTTGTGGCTCCCCACTCTTAATCCAAGTAGTCTGGATAGAATTGGAATACACAGTGCTTTGAAACTTACATAATACTAAGTACATTACTCCCCCCCATATATTGACTAATGTTCGCATATCTGCTCCACCCAGTCACTCACCAAGTAAATTTAACCATGGGACTGCTTATTTGCTCCGTTTGAGTGGGGATGGGCAAATCATGACCTCGAATGGACGATTGTGGCTCGCTACTCTTAATCCAAGTAGTCTGGATAGGATTGGAATATAAAGTGTTCTGAAACTTACATAATACTAAATACATTAATCCCCTTCATATATCAACTAATGTTCGCATCTCTGCTTCACCTAGTCACCCACCAAGATCATCCGTTTTTTGACCGTAACAGTCAGCTGGACTACATTCAGTACTCGTCGTTTGGTTCGTTTTGGCTTGCACAATTAGGTCAGCCTTTGGTGGTAATTTTAACTGGGCAAAGGCGAACTAATCAATTCATGCACAGATTGCCTACTGCTCCACTGCGATAAATTTGGGCGATTCGGAATGTTCATGTGGAAAGTAACTCAATTAAGTTTACATTCATTCCCGATAAATTTTTCTATTCGAAGCCGTAAGGACACATGCGGGTTGGGGAATAATCGAGCTACCAAACGATATTCTAATGGTACCTCTTCTCGGCATTACAAAAGTGCACTTGGAAGACGTCATTCCATGCAGATGTGAATGGGTTCGCTCACGGGTTATATTCATTGGTTTTCGGAACCTGACAAGGGCAAGCATATGAGTTGCCTGGACTCCTGGTGTGCCTTAAGAATCAGTCTAGCTGTTTCAATATCGTGTTGTATTCGGGGGCCATGGAGAGCCTCTTTAAGTAGACCAGACAGGAACACCTGGTCTTTCCTGAATTTCTAATGTTAACGTATAATAAACTATTGCGAAGAGGGCGATCCTCTCATATAGTTTCGGAAGATCTCTCGGTGAATAACGCCATTTAGTATGCATTAATAAATTTTGGTAGTTGGGGTGTTGTATCGTGGGTGGCTGTCTATTGGTTACGCCTGAATTAAGCCTGCCATACTACGCGATAAGGAGAAGACAGAGAGCCCCATCACGGCTGTATTGACAGGACAAATATACAGATCCTTTGTGTATATATATAGGATGACTAAATGACCAAATATGGTCATTTTGCACAGCAAATGATGACGTTGCTGCCATGAACAATTTCACATTCACTCCGCTGGTCGCATGCTGTTCCGCCAACGCACCCCACACGCACACGTGTGGGACCGATGGTACCCTCGGGGACACGTCGTTCTCTGCACATGTGCTTATTTTATATCTGAACGCGTCCCGAAAGGGCACAGCAAAGTTCGTTCCCTAAGGGCGTCAGCCAGCCCTTCCTGCTCACGTTAATACGGCACCTGAAACATCTAAACGTTGCGATTCCAGAAATGTTCGCTGTGGCCACACAGGCTGGTCAACGAACGTGTTTGTTTTAATTGACTTTGAAGGCCACATGAAGTTGACATCACAGGATGACATGGAACTTTCTACCCGAAGACCTGTGTTTGGTACATGTTCTTGCTAAATTTGAACAATGCCGTCTGTCTTATACAAGTTCAGTTACACGTTGTCATCGGGCTCAGTTGGGAGGCATTGTGAGCACAGACCCAACAAACACCGTTGGAATATTCGGATCTTTTCCAGATAAGTCCTGCCAATAATGCAAAAAGTGCATGTGCGAAAAGTTAAGCCCCGCCACTTCTTGCCAGCTCCAATTTAGTGTACGCATACAACCTTGAACTATTTTTGACGAAAACAATTCCTTATTGGCATCTAGGCTCATTTCGCGCAAGCATTTTCTCCGTTCGGACGTAAAACCTCAAATGAACTTTCTGACGCTTTCAACTCTCACTCATGATAATGAGACAGCAATACGTTTTTTGCAAAGGCACGGAGTGATCCATCAGCAACGTTTATGCAAGAATGGCCACCAAATGACACTTTCGACTGTTTCTGACAGGTGGAGGTGTAATGCCCAACAGTGTCGGTAAGAAATTGGTCTTCGAAAGGTAAATTGGCTGGAGCGGTCTAGAATGAAGTTTAGGACAGTAATTCTGTTCATTTAATGCTGGTTCAAAAACTTGGCAAAAATCAAACTCTGCTCAGAGGAATTATCTATTAGCCACGGGAGCGCTGTTGACTGCAAGAACTTTCTTCGCGAAGTTTGCGCCTGGCGGCTTTTGCAGACTCCAACAATTATGGGCGGCCCAGGTCTACACGTCGAGATCGATGAAACGGTAATATCTCGCCGTAAAAGCCACGCAGGGCGAGTCCTTTCCCCAACAGTGGATTTTCGGAGTGATCTGCCGAGAATCTAAAGCGGGGTTCATCTAAGCACTGCCAGATCAAACCGCGGCCACTTTGCTAGGCACAATCCAGACCTGCATCGCTCCCGGCTCAATCATCATCTCCAATATGTCGGCATCATACCAAGGAATTGAAACGATGATTGACATGAATTATACTCATGAAACAGTCAATCATACCACAAACTTTGTGGATCAAATGACTGGAACTCACACACAAGCCATCGAATCTCTTAGGCACGTCTAAATTAATGCGGCGGTCAGCTACTTGTGTGAGTTCGGTTGGAGGCAAAGGTACCGAAAAAGGAACCTTTTAATGCAAATTATTAATGACACGCCCCAATTTCACCCTCTTCAAGAAAAACTAAAAGTACAAATTTCATATCCTCTTTTTTCTGATCTTTTTGGGAGGTAAGGGGTTAATTTTTTGGTGGGGCTTATCTGGAAACGATCCGATATTCAACCAAATCGCCCAAAAGGCGGTTAAACCAAACCGAAAAGTTGTGCTTCGAAGTCGCAAGCTGTCGTACAGCTTTCGAAACCTCTTCAGTAAGAAGTTTTCGTAGGCCAGCAGATCAGGTCTCTTCAAGTTAACCTACGAACGTTCCACGAGCCTCCTCATTCATTCGTATTGATTTGAAACCAGAGAAGGTCCCACCGCAACGAACCGTATGAAAGCAGTGTGTCTAATGCTACCAACTAGTTTCTAAAACTTTGCATTGTGTGGTACCTTTGTTTACTTGTGTGCATCACCGACTATGAATTTTTGATTGTTCCAAACCAATGGGAGCGCCTTGAATTAGTTTGTAACATTTGTCGCTCTAACCTGAATAGGCAGTCACGTGTCATTAGTTAAACAAGCTTTTTTTAGCGAAGCCACCGCCTCGCCTCTTTTACTACTGGGTTACATGAGATTGTAGAACGCTCAGAGCGAGCCGCTCGAAGCCAATCCGGAACCAGTTGAGACAGCAAACATCATCCTCTGTAAAAAGTAATTGTGTGCCTGATTTGACAGAGAATGTTGGATTGTCATGTTGACCGATGTACATGTATTTTTTGCCGATACAAATCAAGCGAATGCATACAAATGAGGTTTTTATTTGTAATGCTGAAAATCCGTCGACAGCCCACGACCGGTTTCGCCCTTTTTGGGGTTCATCAGGTAGGCGCAGTCCCCGGGTTTCCGTCAGCCTTATGTTCTACTTGAAATCAAATTGCACGAAATTCGAGAATATACACTCATTTGCATTTTTTTATTTTTTCGCGAAAATGGATCTGGAATTATTAGGTAGATTATCATAATCTTGATTGCCGTTCATTTGACTTAGCAAGTGCAGGAAAGGGGTACATAATCAGAACCGGTCAGCTTCCGGATTTCGCTAAAGCAAAAGCGATGAAAGATTGTTTATTAGCTGACAGCCCGCTAAGTTTCGCTTGACAGCTACACTACTGATACGCGACCTCCAAGTACCATTAGTGCGGTAGGCTGCTGGATCTGGTTGACTTACTCAGATGGTTGTACGTTCAAACTTCTAGAGAGAAGAAAATCTCCGCCATCGTTTTCGAAAAAGTTTGGTGAAAATCGGTATTGCTGGGCAACGTTTCGTCTTTGACACCAGAGCTCAGTTCTGGTGCAAGTGAAAGATCCCTTGCCAGTTGGAATGACTAGGGACTGTGTATAAAACTAACTGCATGTGTATAAACTGCAACGATTGCGCGAAGGCTTATATAGGACAAACTGCCAGGGAATTGCACGCCAGAATTGGTGAGCATAAAAGAAGGAAAGGATAACCAACAAGGAATGCAGAACAATACCAAACGCTCGTCAAAGACTCAGCGATGGCGGTACATGCCTTAGACACGGGACATAGAATAGATCTGGAGAATGTGGAAGTCTTAAGACGGGGACTGCGATTCACACCACAACGGCTGATAGCCGAGGCGGTGGAAATCACTAAGCATCACAGCGTGAATAGAATCGAGGGTGTGGAGCTAGCGAGCGTATGGAAAGCGGTCTTAGATAAGCCGAGTTGACACGTGACGGTGTGGTTGTCAATCCACTTAGGATCATTAGAAAAAACCGGGGGGTAGGGGTGGAAACCCCAACCGACCAAAGGTCACAGCATCCCTCCTACACAACTCTCTTAGCACTAGCTCACCCACACAGACTAACAGAAGGTTCAAACGAAGTTCAAGAGGAACCATCAAATGAACCGAACCAGAAGAACTAGACCCTAGGCAGGACCCAAACACATGTAGGTTTCCCCACCGACCCAACACTTGTTCAACCACTCTAACACACTAAAATCCCTCGGCCGACACCCAACAGAGATTTAGCTCGACTTAGCTGATTGGTTCTCCTTCCGCCTTAAATCTCGATCAACCTCGGAACCTAGTCACTTGACCTGACGAAGCTTTTGTGTCAAAAGCGAAACGTTGCCCAGCAATAAATCTACCGATTGTCACTAAACGTTTTCGAAAACGATGACTACCCAATCGGTTTCAAGTATTTTCCACGTGATTCAACATACCTACGGACTTCAGGTTCGAAAAATGTCAAGCGAGTACGTTCGATTGGTGGGACTGGAGGCAAAATGGGAGAACCATCGCGTATTCAACATTCGACGCTTAAAGCACAACATCATTCCCAACTCCCTGATTGTGAAACCACCGGATACGTCAGCTGCTTCTGCTAAAATTGCTTTGTCAGCGGCCAAGTCATTCCTCAAGCAGAGAATCTACCTAACCACCCAGCGTTTAACCGATGTACGCCGCCACGCCAGTCAACTCAGCCAAACTCTTCAGACCGCAATCTCAACCACCGACTTCCAGATGCTCAACACCAAAGCCACAGAAGTGAAGCTTGCACAGGGCCGGCAATGCAAGGATAGGCAGATCCCTAAGTTCGAACAACTGCTTTCCATGACTCAGGGCCCCAAAAAAGTCATAGAAACAAAGAAACCATCCACCAATTACTGTAGTGTAGTTAATTTGTCAGATAGACCACTGAGTGAAGACGAACGCTGTCTGTTAGAAAAGGGGCTAAACTTCGCTGTGAGCAAAAAAGTAATAACAGCGGAGGAGATAATTCCTAGTGTAGAGTCAGTGTTTCAAAAGCTTCCTTCAGCGGAAGCTGAGAAGCTACGGATACAACCGGTCACAGTCCTGAAATCCCAACAGCCGGGAGCTCCAAATATTGCACCATCAGAGCGGAGAGCGTTGAACACACTGAGACAGGTAGATAGTATTGTCATTACCAAGGCCGATAAGGGTAAAGCCACAGTAGTGATGAATAAGAGCGACTATCTTCAAAAGGTCAGGCAACACCTCGCCGATGGACCCTACCGACAAACTACCGGTAGCAGTATTACTTCAATAATGAATAAGAGTAAGGTTGAAGTTGGGAGATATTTAAGATGCGTAATAAACCATTTGGGGCAATGTAAGTGGTATCGGTTGTATCCAAAAAGTGCGATTCAACCGCGACTCTACGGACTGCCAAAAATCCACAAGGCAGATGTACCGATAAGGCCAATAGTGGATGGTATAGGCGCGCCGCCGCATGAACTGGCCAGATTCTTAGCTAGTATACTAAAACCGCTCACGGGGAAATCAAGCACCTTCATTAGGCATTCGTATGACTTTGCCAACAAGGTCGCAGGGCTTCCTTTGGAGATGGACGAAGTCCTCGTGAGTTTTGACGTAATATAAATGTACACAAACACCCCTAGGGCAGATGCTCTGGAGGTAACTAAGAGGTTGTTACTGACAGACACAACACTCGGGGAACGGACACAGCTCTCGGTGGATGAAATAGTTGAGGGCATAAGAGTGTGTTTGAATCTTGATAAGTTTGTTTTTGACACAACTGTTTACTCACAAGAACAAGGCCTTGCAATGGGATCTCCAATATCCCCAGTTTTAGCCAGTATTTACATGCAGGACTTCGAACAAATAGCTTTGGCCGGATATCATTGTCCACCCAAAGTTTTTGGCGTTATGTTGACGACACGTTTGTTGTGATCAAACGAGACAACGTAAACAGCTTCCACGACTATCTCAATAGTTTAAACCCACACATTAAGTTTAGCATGGAGATAGAGTCCACATCGGGCACATTACCCTTTCTGGACTGTATAACACATAAGGTTGGTGGGAAATTGAAAACGACTGTCTACCAGAAACCAACAGACACGGGAACCGTCTTAAGCTATTCATCAGCACACCCAAAGTCCGTGTACGCCAGCATTGTCTCATCGATGTTTCGTCGAGTTAGAGCGCTGTGCACAGAAGAGATCGACCGGACGGCAGCTCAAATCGAGATTGCCAACAAACTTCAAGAAATAGGATACCCAGTGAGTTTGATTAGGCGACAACTAAGGAAGATATTGGTTCCAGTATCTAGACCCAGTAAAGAATGGATTGGCACAGCAGTCATTCCATATAAAGCAGGAACATCGGAGGTTATTCGAAGATTGTTGAACTTAGCCAACATTAGAGTAGCTTTTCAGAAGGGAAAAACGCTACGCTCAGTTTTGGTGCAATTGAAAGATCCCCTGCCGGCTGAAAGGACTAGGGACTGTGTGTACAAAATTAACTGCAACGATTGTGCTAAGGTTTATATAGGACAAACTGCCAGGGAATTGCACACCAGAATTGGTGAGCATAAAAGAAGGATTAACAAGCCACCAAGGAATGCAGAAGAATACCAAACGCTGGTCAAAGACTCAGCGATGGCGGTACATGCCTTAGACACGGGACATAGAATAGATCTGGAGAATGTGGAAGTCTTAAGACGGGGACTGCGATTCACACCACAACGGCTGATAGCCGAGGCGGTGGAAATCACTAAGCATCACAGCGTGAATAGAATCGAGGGTGTGGAGCTAGCGAGCGTATGGAAAGCGGTCTTAGATAAGCCGAGTTGACACGTGACGGTGTGGTTGTCAATCCACTTAGGATCATTAGAAAAAACCGGGGGGTAGGGGTGGAAACCCCAACCGACCAAAGGTCACAGCATCCCTCCTACACAACTCTCTTAGCACTAGCTCACCCACACAGACTAACAGAAGGTTCAAACGAAGTTCAAGAGGAACCATCAAATGAACCGAACCAGAAGAACTAGACCCTAGGCAGGACCCAAACACATGTAGGTTTCCCCACCGACCCAACACTTGTTCAACCACTCTAACACACTAAAATCCCTCGGCCGACACCCAACAGAGATTTAGCTCGACTTAGCTGATTGGTTCTCCTTCCGCCTTAAATCTCGATCAACCTCGGAACCTAGTCACTTGACCTGACGAAGCTTTTGTGTCAAAAGCGAAACGTTGCCCAGCAATAAATCTACCGATTGTCACTAAACGTTTTCGAAAACGATGACTACCCAATCGGTTTCAAGTATTTTCCACGTGATTCAACATACCTACGGACTTCAGGTTCGAAAAATGTCAAGCGAGTACGTTCGATTGGTGGGACTGGAGGCAAAATGGGAGAACCATCGCGTATTCAACATTCGACGCTTAAAGCACAACATCATTCCCAACTCCCTGATTGTGAAACCACCGGATACGTCAGCTGCTTCTGCTAAAATTGCTTTGTCAGCGGCCAAGTCATTCCTCAAGCAGAGAATCTACCTAACCACCCAGCGTTTAACCGATGTACGCCGCCACGCCAGTCAACTCAGCCAAACTCTTCAGACCGCAATCTCAACCACCGACTTCCAGATGCTCAACACCAAAGCCACAGAAGTGAAGCTTGCACAGGGCCGGCAATGCAAGGATAGGCAGATCCCTAAGTTCGAACAACTGCTTTCCATGACTCAGGGCCCCAAAAAAGTCATAGAAACAAAGAAACCATCCACCAATTACTGTAGTGTAGTTAATTTGTCAGATAGACCACTGAGTGAAGACGAACGCTGTCTGTTAGAAAAGGGGCTAAACTTCGCTGTGAGCAAAAAAGTAATAACAGCGGAGGAGATAATTCCTAGTGTAGAGTCAGTGTTTCAAAAGCTTCCTTCAGCGGAAGCTGAGAAGCTACGGATACAACCGGTCACAGTCCTGAAATCCCAACAGCCGGGAGCTCCAAATATTGCACCATCAGAGCGGAGAGCGTTGAACACACTGAGACAGGTAGATAGTATTGTCATTACCAAGGCCGATAAGGGTAAAGCCACAGTAGTGATGAATAAGAGCGACTATCTTCAAAAGGTCAGGCAACACCTCGCCGATGGACCCTACCGACAAACTACCGGTAGCAGTATTACTTCAATAATGAATAAGAGTAAGGTTGAAGTTGGGAGATATTTAAGATGCGTAATAAACCATTTGGGGCAATGTAAGTGGTATCGGTTGTATCCAAAAAGTGCGATTCAACCGCGACTCTACGGACTGCCAAAAATCCACAAGGCAGATGTACCGATAAGGCCAATAGTGGATGGTATAGGCTCGCCGCCGCATGAACTGGCCAGATTCTTAGCTAGTATACTAAAACCGCTCACGGGGAAATCAAGCACCTTCATTAGGAATTCGTATGACTTTGCCAACAAGGTCGCAGGGCTTCCTTTGGAGATGGACGAAGTCCTCGTGAGTTTTGACGTAATATCAATGTACACAAACATCCCTAGGGCAGATGCTCTGGAGGTAACTAAGAGGTTGTTACTGGCAGACACGACACTCGGGGAACGGACACAGCTCTCGGTGGATGAAATAGTTGAGGGCATAAGAGTGTGTTTGAATCTTGATAAGTTTGTTTTTGACACAACTGTTTACTCACAAGAACAAGGCCTTGCAATGGGATCTCCAATATCCCCAGTTTTAGCCAATATTTACATGGAGGACTTCGAACAAATAGCTTTGGCCGGATATCATTGTCCACCCAAAGTTTTTTGGCGTTATGTTGACGACACGTTTGTTGTAATCAAACGAGACAACGTAAACAGCTTCCACGACTATCTCAATAGTTTAAACCCACACATTAAGTTTAGCATGGAGATAGAGTCCACATCGGGCACATTACCCTTTCTGGACTGTATAACACATAAGGTTGGTGGGAAATTGAAAACGACTGTCTACCAGAAACCAACAGACACGGGAACCGTCTTAAGCTATTCATCAGCACACCCAAAGTCCGTGTACGCCAGCATTGTCTCATCGATGTTTCGTCGAGTTAGAGCGCTGTGCACAGAAGAGATCGACCGGACGGCAGCTCAAATCGAGATTGCCAACAAACTTCAAGAAATAGGATACCCAGTGAGTTTGATTAGGCGACAACTAAGGAAGATATTGGTTCCAGTATCTAGACCCAGTAAAGAATGGATTGGCACAGCAGTCATTCCATATAAAGCAGGAACATCGGAGGTTATTCGAAGATTGTTGAACTTAGCCAACATTGGAGTAGCTTTTCAGAAGGGAAAAACGCTACGCTCAGTTTTGGTGCAATTGAAAGATCCCCTGCCGGCTGAAAGGACTAGGGACTGTGTGTACAAAATTAACTGCAACGATTGTGCTAAGGTTTATATAGGACAAACTGCCAGGGAATTGCACACCAGAATTGGTGAGCATAAAAGAAGGATTAACAAGCCACCAAGGAATGCAGAAGAATACCAAACGCTGGTCAAAGACTCAGCGATGGCGGTACATGCCTTAGACACGGGACATAGAATAGATCTGGAGAATGTGGAAGTCTTAAGACGGGGACTGCGATTCACACCACAACGGCTGATAGCCGAGGCGGTGGAAATCACTAAGCATCACAGCGTGAATAGAATCGAGGGTGTGGAGCTAGCGAGCGTATGGAAAGCGGTCTTAGATAAGCCGAGTTGACACGTGACGGTGTGGTTGTCAATCCACTTAGGATCATTAGAAAAAACCGGGGGGTAGGGGTGGAAACCCCAACCGACCAAAGGTCACAGCATCCCTCCTACACAACTTTCTTAGCACTAGCTCACCCACACAGACTAACAGAAGGTTCAAACGAAGTTCAAGAGGAACCATCAAATGAACCGAACCAGAAGAACTAGACCCTAGGCAGGACCCAAACACATGTAGGTTTCCCCACCGACCCAACACTTGTTCAACCACTCTAACACACTAAAATCCCTCGGCCGACACCCAACAGAGATTTAGCTTGACTTAGCTGATTGGTTCTCCTTCCGCCTTAAATCTCGACCAACCTCGGAACCTAGTCACTTGACCTGACGAAGCTTTTGTGTCAAAAGCGAAACGTTGCTCAGCAATAAACCTACCGATTGTCACCAAACTCTTTCGAAAGCGATGACTACTCAATCGGTCCCAAGTATTTTTCACCTAATTGAAAATCTCTAACAGTTAATGGGGGTTATTAATGAGCCGAGGAAAAATTTCCAATGAAATGTGAGATTACTACGTTTTTGACCTGATTTTTACCCGACCACATCCGAATTAGTTTAAAGTCTGGCCTACCAAGACTGGTGAATTTGCTGGGAATCAGACTAACACATCATCTGAATGTCAACTACTCTTCGTATCGGGCCTGGATTCGCCGTGTTACACCTGAAGGCTAAACAGACCGAGAAGATAGAAATTCGCTAAAATGTTGGTTGCCTCGTAGTATAAATATCACCGAATGTTTCGGGAATGGTCACCGAGCTAAGTGCTTGAAAGTTTTATTATTAACCACGTATATTAGGATTTCAGCTTGGTTTTACAGTGTTCACAGTGTGCAGAATCAGAAACACTTGGCTTGTTAGCCGTAAATTCTACTGCAATCGGAGCGCGAGCAACACCCTTAAATGCTTAGAGTGAATGCACTGCTTGATAAATGTGGACAACCCAAATTCGACCGGTTACATGCGGGTTTTTGAAGACTTACACGAAGAACGAAAGAGCAGTTCGTTGCTTCTTGGCAAAAATTAGCCATAACACTGGTGGGAAGAAAGAGGCCTTTGCTGCTCATATGCGCCTTGTTTAGAAAAACTGAACATTCATTTTCTCTTGAACGCGTCTTTCTGAACTTTCCTGCATATTCATTGACAGTCGTTCAAGTCCGAGCAAATGCTACAAAGCAACTCCGCAACAGTCCTCTCTTTTCAAGAGACGCAAAGTGAATTTACAAGAAAATATACTACTCGCATGCCTCCCTATTAGTAGTATCACCGTTACACCCGTAACAGATTTGAGTGGAGAGTACCGCTCCACTGACCATCGGAGTGGCCATTGGTCCAATGCTCAATGGGACGGAACAAGTTGCATAAACTTTACGCAAGGGAATATACTTCAATCGCTTGGTTCCTCCATTTTCCTACAATCCGATCAAGTGACGTTCCAAAATTTCCGAACCGACTCATCATCTGCCGGGCAAACTAGTGGGGCGTTGTTTGGTAACATTTTTCGCTTTTGCCCAACTTGAGGGGGCGGGCTGGTCGAATTCAGTGGCTGCAATCACATCAACAACATCTACAACACATAGAAGACCCAGCGTGATCCTGACCGATGCGATGCCCGCAGAAATTTGCACGACATTCCAGCGAAATAATGCCCAATTAATGTATTTTTGTGAAGCCGTCTAATTTTATTCGGTTTGTGGGACAATCTGTTCTTTATGGTTGAAATTCTCTCAAGGTAGAGCGGGTTTGTCGGTCCAAAATTAGTGGATAGCCTCTGAAATATTTTTCTGTAGAGCAGGCACAAGTGCAAGGAAGCGCAGAACGAATGTCCATCAGTCACATCTAGAATTTTTTGCAGAGAGATATCTACTTTTATTCAGGTAAAATACAACAGTAGATACGGATTAGGCTCGACTGTTAGACTTGCCCATGCTGATGTGCAACGCCTACATAAAAAGATCGTGGCACAGTTCAAATGGACAGCAAACGGTCATAACGCGGCGTTGTGTAACCCAGCCCAAACTAATTCAAGGTAATTCAAGGTTTAATGGTAAAAAAAGCAGTTAAATTTACAACGACCATAGGGTGAACGTGTATGTATATAGGGACACAAAAATATACGTAATGTTTGCTGAGTATCACATGGAGTTAAACAGTTACAGGTTCGGTTTGGACATAAGATATGCATCTAAACTGTTCTTGAAAATGGTTAAACTCGGCGAATGTACAACATTGGGAGGTAGGGAGTTCCAAATGAAACATACTCGGACCGCAAAAAAGTTCCGTCGACAGTTCACCCTCGAGTGAGGTACCGCGAGCGAAAAGTCATGCCTCCTACCTGTTCGTGGTCGACGTCGGACAAAAAGATTTTCCAGCGGATGATTAGGTGTCTTCAGTATATCATATGTTAGAATTAGGTCTCCCCTGATGCGCAGATAGTAGAAGTCAAATGGGTTGAGACTGGCAATCCTGTCTTCGTATGGTTTATCATGCAGCCCAATTACCAGCTTCGTGGCTCGAGGATATATTCGCTGTAGAAGAATTATGTCTTTTTGAAGCTATGGTGACCAAGCTTGTATAGCGTACTCCATGGTTGGTCGGATGTAGGTATTGATTACTCGGGGCAGTGCCAGTCGAGTGAAACGACCAAAAATCCGTTTTAGGAGCGACAGGACTTGTGAGGTCCTCTTGTAGACGGCTGTGCATTGCAAGGAGTTTTTTAAACAGCTGCTGACCCACACGCCAAGATCTTTTTCTTCACTAGTCCAAGAAAGTGGTTGTGGACCCAACGTATAGTTATATGCAAAGGGCTTCCCTACACGGAGCATTTTACATTTTTGGAGGTTAAACGGTAGTCTGTTTTTCAGTGACCAATCATAAAGTGTATCGAGATCTTTTTGTAATCGGTGACAGTCTTCAATGGTGCGTATGCTTGACCATATCTTGATATCGTCTGCGAATAAAGTGATTTTACTGCTCACGAGCTCAGGTATATCGTTTACGTATAATAAAAATAAAGTAGGCCCAAGAACAGAGCCTTGGGGTACTCCACTTGTAGCTGCAATTGGCTTGGACAGAGCGCCGTCAACACATACACGCGCGTCTCGGTCAGCCAAATAGATTTCAAGCCAAGCCAGCAGCTTTCCCGTAATACCATAATGCTCGAGTTTTTGTAACAATATGTTATGGTTCACGCGATCAAATGCCTTGGAGATGTCTAGATAGCATGCGTGAACGGGATTTCCATTGTCCACAGCTTGCGTCCAGTCGTCTAAGGTAATGAGGAGATTGAACAGACAGGATCTGTATTTTCTGAAACCATGCTGGGCAGCCGAAAGCAATCCGTTTTCCTCTAAGTGTTTAATGATTTGGTTTGCCACCAGTCACTCAAGCACTTTGGAGATCACCGGCCGGTAGTTTGACACGACCGAGCGATTACCACCTTTGTATATGGGAGTGATAACGCCCTTCTTCCAGAAAGACACTGTTGTCTGCTTTCGATGACTCCGAATGAGTTGTCAAGCTATAACACTCTTCCACTCCCTGTTGGCCACAGTCAGCCTGCCAGAGACAAAGCTATAAATTGATTTTCCGTGGTTGTTAGAACGGTGGGGTTCTAAATAACAATTCGACCATTTCTGCCTGCTGTAGCCAACTGAACTGGAGCGCTCTTTACCTCACTGGCTCATTCCCAGTACTTGAGATTTCCCACTCAAGAACTTCGACTACCGAACGCGATAGAATAGGTTTCATCAATCTCCTGAATCACTCATCTACTATGGAGTTACAACAGTGGCTGGGGTCGTGTTGATTCGGATTCGATAAGCCTGACTATTTGGCTCACCTACCTTCCTGTATTGCCTTCCTCCACTGTGACATCAAGCATCACAAGTATCGCCCGACCAATGACCACCCTGTTTGTACCCTTGTGACATCAAATGTCCAGCCTATCATATGTCATATCAATGCAAAACACACCAACCAAACTGAAAGCATCAAGCAGAATTTATCACGCTTTGTTGTGTAACTGAAAAAAAGCATTGGGATGCAATAGATAATTTGTTTATCTCTACCCAATTGCTGTCAAGTTGAAGGACAATGAAACTTCAGTCAATTATCCCAAGGATGTCTTCCCAACGAGACAGCATAGTGTACCTCTGAGAGATCTTGACGTGCATAAAAATGATCAATAAACCTCAAGGGCACTCAAATTAAGCCTGTCACCGTTTCAGTGCAGGTTCTCCGTTTGAAATCTGGTTGTTATTCTGTTTCTGGGTGAGCTGATAGCGAGTTTTTTCACATCTAGACCCCAAATAAACGGTCTTTCGGTTACCTCGGGTGAAAAGTTTAGCGAGACGAAACGCCGGGATCAGTATAACTTGTAATTTCATCGATCATAATTTTCCTGTTCAGAATCATACGGGAGAAGCTATCTTTTTGCGCTGAATCCCACTGTAATGCTTTGATTATGTTAAACGTGTTGAACCATAGGAATCTATTCCGTTTTTTGTTACTTTTAACTTTCAAGTCCAATAGAGTTTCTCCTCATACACCTATCAAGACGTTGTTTTGGTTTCTCACCAGAGCCGAGAATTAGAGGCCAACCCGTTCACTGGCACTGGCAAGCTGCTACACGATCGATAACATAAACAGAAATGAATGATTCACTGCATGGCTGCATAAATCCATTTAGTTGCTTGTACAGCGAGACCGCTGGAGCGGTGCTAGACCTGTTCTCAAGTTTAGAAAACTTCAGTCGTTGCGTGTTCACACACCACTTCGAATAATGTATTCTCACATAATAGGGACAAAAAACCACATTGACGTGAGAATGATTGTCACAGCGACGTCAAGATATAAAAGTGAACATTTTTCAAAGGTGTAATACCCGTAATTCCCAATCAAGGGGCCCAAAATTCTGCACTCAAAAGTTGTTTCCGAAAATGAGACTTCGGCGTGCTTCACAAGGGATTCCAGGAGAATATGCTGTACAATAACGCGGACCGCCGAACTGCTCACACCGATAAAGGGCATTCGACGCAAACACATTAAAAATCCATTGTATATTTGTAATGCACTATTCATAAGGTTGCTGAAGATTCGTTGACAGGCCACGACCGGTTTCGCCCTTCCTGGGGCTCATCAGGTAGGCACAGTCCCCGAGTTTCCGTCAACCTTATGTTCTACTTGAAACCAGATTGCACGAAATTAGCGAAATACACTTACACGAAAACTAATTTGGTTTTCCGAAAGACTCACCTGGAACCCTGCTGAATCCCTCGTCTGGGTAGTGCATTACGAATATATATGTAACGCGAAGAATATCGTAGCGACTGAGACACGAGGCGGCTTGGTGCAGCACATCCAGTTATCTGGAAGCGTCACAAACGAGGGATTCAACTGGGTTCCAGGTGAGTCTTTCGAAAAACCAAATTAGTTTGCAAATGAGTGTATTTCGCTCAAAATTCATTGTATTCTTACCAAGTTCGACAGTTGTGTTGGTTTGTTGAACGGATGCATTACCTACCAAGTCAGTTATACCTGACTTACGGAGTAGTCTACAAGCTTAGTACCACACACACACACACACACACCGTTCATCATTGGAAGGAAGTTACACAAATTTCCGCTGGGTTATGAAGTCATGTCTGGTGCTTCAGAATATTCGTGGATCTCAATGGGCTTTTGGTGCGACAGAGACACAATAGACGGCATTCAACTATTATGTTCTTGGTACAAAACATACTCATCATGTGGTTTAATCGATCGTTCCACCCCAAGCTGCCTCAGGTCATCCAGTACGAATTTCGCACAAGGCAACAAACACCAAACGATACTGTTTGTTTTGCCGAACAGCAAAAGCCAAATCTTTGGTTTCCGCAATTAATAACTGTATGGGCGCCTTGGATGGAATAACTAATTCATTGAGCAAGCCTATTTTACTATGTGCAATCACGGACGTTGACTTTTCAAAGCTTAATGGCCCTTACGCTAACACCAGTTTACCGAGAAGTGCGTGGTAAATGCTTACCCTGCGTGGCAGTGCACATGGTTCCGTTTCACAGTTGTGTTGTAAGAGATTCCACGATCGATGGTGTCTTCAGCCAGACTTCAAACACGTTTGTTTGCTGGGGTATGAACCTAAGTGACCAAACACAGTTCACCTGCATGAAGAGTAAGTGTAAAATACTTTACGTCCGAAACAACGACTGAGACTTCTGGTGGCCATGTCTTGGTAACTTAAAAGAGCCGGTTATCTGGCATGAAGATCTTGAGTGGAATAGCCGCGCTTTATGGTCACCTTTCCTCTTGTAGGGACTGTTCTTCGTGAACTTCGTAGGTGGTCCTTATACTGGGCAGGGGGACAGATTCCATTACAGATTTGGAGTTATCCTTGGTTTATTTTGTGTCACCATGTGTTTATGCCGATTTGATCAGTAATTTTGTCGTAACGAAGCGATGTCGTGTACTTTGGGTTCTAGTTCGACGTTCCAGATGGACATTGTTGGTGACTCTCAAACGATTTGAACGAGTCCTCACCCCACCCACGTGAATATCGCTTCATTGTCCAGTAAAAAATAAGTCGACGGATTATATTACAACACTCGATTCTATGAGACATGCGAAATACACGGTGAAGTGTACGGCGGCTGATTAAGCCGAGGTGTTCAACTGTCGGACGAATGGAGTAGCGGAATATGGTAAGTATCTTATTTGTCTTACTTCCTTCCAAAGCGTCCTAATTGTGTGCAGTCCCGACGGATAAGATCAGAGAAAATGGGTTTCTAAACCGCCTCAGCTAACCTGCTACAGCTGACCACATTTCGGGAGGTATCCTGTGCTGAAACTGTAGTGATAGTGGACCGTTCTTGGGTGAAGAAATATGACGTGTGGAAGTGTTGAGCCCCTGGATCGTAACTGCTCTGGTTGTTTACAAAAAAATAATACCCGATCGAAGAATTTTCAGCAATCTTATCAACAATGTATCACATTTAGGCAACACCTTGTCAGGCTTGATACTTCACTTCGTCTTTCGGCCCACTGATGTGTGCGTGTGACCTCAATTGACGGTTGGAGCAGTTGTTATCCGGTTACTCAAGACCCAATAGGTGTCTCCACGACACTCCCATCCCATTATTCCTGCTCACTCACTCAAAATCCACATCTCCACAGCTTTAAATGACTAAAGTCAGTACAATTAGGAAGCCACATACACACCGTTTTTGCAGTAACAAAGTCCCGGCGAAACGTGTGACAACGACTATGTGGATGTAGGGGAAACATGAGTAACCTCATTGCCACAAGCCTCCTGATACTAAAGAAGGGGAAGAACTGGCCCTCCTAGCCTTCATCTCATCTAGCCGAACGAATGTGCAGTTGGTGGAAGATATGTTACTGCGGCGCAATACAACACATACATAGGAAGTGCCTCAACGTTATCCAAACATGTGAAAAGTGACTGTGATCTGGGAACAATATCGGCAGAGTGAACTCAGAGGCCGAAACGTGTAAGTGATAATTTACATGCCCAGTTCACAGCTGCACCTCCCGCAGTTAAAACTTCCTAGCATTGGTTTCTCTACACACACGGGACTAACTCATGGAGCGCCTGGTCTCACCTGGTGTCAGGAAGGTTAGATTCCTGAAGATTATCCCTGCTGAAACCCTCAAATTCGACTAAACGCCCATCAGACAGCCTTGGATCAACTTACAGGAAGCACTTGGACGTGAGAATGCTAGAGCTGAATTCCATGAAGAATGTCAAGTACTGTTGTGGACAGAAACTTTACCGAATACCCACAAAACTCGCTGTAGAGTTCGCCTATTCTTGGGTAGCATTCGGCTTAATTATTGAAACTGGTCATCAGTGCATTTAGTTGGCAAGATATCAGAATATTGGTAGTCCGATTGGCTTTTGATTCATTTATGGACCTTGACAATTTGCTTGCACACTGTTCGTCACTAGTTACGGGGGTTGTTCACCACTGCAATGGCCGGGCTGGTACTCTCTACCTGCGCTTATTTAAAAGAGCGTTCGCTACCTCTTGACACGTTTGGCTAACGGAGGCACAGATTTATCATGAGTAAGTAAGTCTAGAAGTGATTTCTGCCGCGTTGTGATCCGCATTCCTTGCATTCGATTAGTTCGTTGAACAGATTTCTTCCTGCAGACATGTGTTATGATTGGTCTGTTAACAATTTAGGGTTTGAGTTCCTTAAGTTGGCAGCACTACCGGCTTCCATACGGTGGTCAAACCAGGCGAACGAATCTGTTTTTCTGTGGAGTTCAGAGTTTTTTTTAGGTCTGGAGTTTCACTGTCCTCATTTTCGGGTATACTGGATCCACTTCAACACTTTTTTGACACCGCTTTGGTTGAGTACCATGAATGCACAAATTAGTGTCCTTAATTCGTTCTTTCGCTCTTTCCAGTTAAAATCATATCTTTCCTGGCATTCACGCGCTGGAGAAAGAATCGACAACTAATGTGTTCATGAATCATGCAGACTGAAGCCCGCAGTGACGTCACCGTAACTAAAACGTAACGTCCTTAACCAAGGACTTCGGTTCTCCGGAAGCTAGCACTTACAAATAGACTCTTCATTGCATTGGAAACCACAGTGAAATTAAATGGTAGATGTAGGAACGGTGAATGAATGAGGATAACTTTGAATGAACTCTGAAGCTGACAAAGCGCACGTTTCAAACACCATCAGGTTGAAAAACCTTCACGGAAGCAGTGAGAGAAAACGAACTTTGAGTTGTCCAAGGCAAAAACAGTCCATGCACATTGTTGGACTGTTAGACGTCTTTGTCTAGTGTCTGCTAATAAAATATAAGGGCCGTGGAGATTGCCAAACAGCTCTGCATGTATGTACTCAATGCGACTGAACTATTTCAGTTGGCGTGTGCTAGCCGCTAGCGCGTCATAAGCGCCTGTTGGAGCGTGGATTAGAATAGGATATATCTGTCGACGCCAAAGTAAAGCCTACGAAGACG
>NW_008751755.1:1507774-1522107 GCF_000715545.1 Opisthorchis viverrini
GTGTGCTAGCCGCTAGCGCGTCATAAGCGCTTGTTGGAGCGTGGATTAGAATAGGATATATTTGTCGACGCCAAAGTAAAGCCTACGAAGGCGATAAGCCCTATGAAGGGAGTGACTTATCTAATCTTTGAACTACAGTATTCTGGGAGAACAGATGCGGCAAGTTCCTGTTTTGAAAAACGCGAACACACGGATTCTGTTTAACTGCATATGACTGGGTGACGCATGATACGTTCCACAATTGGTTGGAAAGTCGCAACAAAGAAATACATTTGGAAGGACAAAATATAGTGTCGTCAGATGGTTTGCTTTCAAATCACCATTCTGAATTCAGTGACACCAAGATTGACTTTTTGCCTCCGTGCTCCACATTACCTTAACAACCGCTGGACATCAATCTAGTCAACGCACAGCATGTTGCCAGAAAATTTGGACGTTCAGTAATTGTAACCCAAATAGTCCTATACTTTAGCGAACTCTTCCGAACAGGTTACGGATTGTATCGGATGTGAGGACCATACTGATTTAGGTGTTTCGCTGTAGCTTCATACGTAGTAGTGGTCTGTGAAACGCAGAAACAAGAGTTTGGACACTGTCAGTTTGACTAAACTCAGACAGAAACAGTCGAGATGCTGAGGTTGGGTTCGAACTAAGGACCTTCCGGTCCGTGAGCCGGCGCCTTTACCACTGAGCCATCTCTTGAGCAAAGCCCTCGAGGAACGATTGGATGCCGGCTAACTGAACATTACAACACTCAACTCATTACGAAGAGATCCTACCAGTAGTGGCAGAGTTTGAGGCCGAACTGGTGCAGCAGAGGAACCGAACTAGCTCAAACGACGTTCTTGTTACTACTGGTTCATTCAGGAGACGGGTAACTGTTGTCGCCTTATTGATGAAGTCGCAGACGGTCAGTTGTTCCACAATTTGCAACCGACTTTCCACAACTCTCGTTCATTTTGAAGGAGTCATGAAAAACCGTTGTTGTGAGGTGTGCTTTGACAGTAAGACGTTCGGAACATTAGTCACCAACAGCTTTCGACAAGGCACCTTTCGAAAGTGATCTTCGTGGAGGGGTCGCGGTTACCCACAGGCTTATTATGAGCCAGTAATGTTCCAAGACTGTACGTCCTACAGCGTGTGGGCGCGAAGCACACACTGAACGACTGGATCACTTTGGTCAGCTTCCGAGTACTGATTGCTCTTCATGCTGTTCTTCAAAACAAGAAAATTGTTGTCTGCGCATTCTGGGTCGACAGGGTTCCCGTCCTGACAGACTTGAACACCGTGGTTTTGGAGATCTTTCAGTATTCCGCCCCGTCAATGACAAAACTTAACAACAATGGAGAGGAAAGCTTTTGAAGTGCTCCCTATGCGCTCTCACGACGCCGCAAGTATGCGAATACAAACAGTGCACCACATCCACGAAATTCTGCGGCATACCCTGTCGGAAGAATCGGATGCAATCTAGAAGTTAAGGAATACCAAGACTGTAGGTCCTCCATACGCATGGGGCGAGATGGCCCAAGTGGTAAGGGCGCGAATTTACTGACTGGAAGGTCCGTGGTTCGAATCCGACCTCTGCCTCTCGACTTCCCCTGTCTAGGATTGGGCAACCTGGCAGTATCCCAGCCCTCGTGCAACCTTCGGGTGGCATGGCAGCTAGGCACCGAAAGGGAGCTACAGCTGAATGTTTTTTTTTATTTTTTATACGCATGCCACTGCTATAGCACTTGACGGAGTGTAAAGATGTGGTCCACACAGCTCTCTCGTGGCCGGAATCTTGCTTGTTGCTGTCAATCATGTGTTCACGCTGCTACGTAAGACTACGTAGAACGAGCGATATAAGTTTGGTTACGACTATGGTTAAGCTAACTCCTTTGCGATTGCAAGCACCAGTCTCTTTCACTCTGATAGAGGCACATAAGCTGCACAAACTGAGGAAACATTAAATAAGACGTTGAGCGAGCTGTATTTGAGGGAAAATCCGGACCATACTAATACAGAAGTGTATCTTCTCATTGAGAGGAAACCTTAGAATCCAGAACAGATAACCAATCATGATCCGAATTCCGTTATCCTAACGGTGACAAAAGTGAGGACCGAAAGCACGCTCGCAAGACAAACCAGGCCTTTGTTTCTGACCTACATATGGACTGTGACTGGCAGCTCCAGCCAATTGATGGTAGACTGGTTAAACTAGGTGAAGTGACCCAGGCTCTCCGTAAACAGTGGAGATACGACTGATGGATAGAATCAACTGTTTATTTTTGCCGCCCAAAACTACCCTACCGAACGAGCCCCACATGCTGTTTTGCAGGCCGCACAGCAAACCGCCTCTTTGATGACTGCATTTTGTTGATCCTCTAAAATCCCTACTGTTCCGCCCTCTCGCTCATAAGCAACAAGGTTCCGACTCGAATACCGAAGAGCGAACAAAATATTCAGAGTCGTTCGCTTCTTAATGCATGGGTTACAGCCCTCCTACGTCCACTTCGCTGTAGCGGGATTTAGTGCACCTTAGTGCTCAGGGCGCTGCTCAAGACAAACTCACAAACTTTCACGAGAAACCGGCACATGCTTCCAACGATGGCCCCAGTAAACAAACAGAATCGGTCCTACCACAAGAAAAACACGGAGTGATTCAAAACGCCATGGATCAATACGAAATGCACTCATCGTGGTTATCAGGACAGATCGGTTAAAAAGCACATACCAAACAGCACTGCTCGCATATTTCCAATGGTCCCGACGCACATTTGACCCGCTGAACACTTTAGCATAGATGACGTAGCATACTTTCGCAGTCTGTTTGAGTACAATTAGTTCGCTCTAGCTGAAAGAAAACTCAACCCTTCACAAGCACACCGGAGCAGCTTCTGACGAAGCATCTTATTTAGATGCACAGAATACTTTTGCGGGGAGGAGGATGGTAACAAATGAGGACTTTGAATAACATGCCGCCATTGAACAATACCCATTTAGAGAATGGCTCAGGGGGATGCAAAGTCAACCTCAATGAGAAAAAGCACAACAGAAGCTTCACTACTCAATGTAATCGTTAAGAATTTTGGGAGTGAACGTGCGCCGCTGCGCCTTTGATTGTGAGTCAATATATATTGTAGTTACCGACTTCGGGGAACCAGTAAACCTTGCTAAACGTATCATAAATGTTAAATCGCCAAAGTGGAATTCCGCACCGATAGCGCTTGCAGCTAGGCGCTGCTACGGCCAAAAACCTATCCCGCACGCGATTGGCCATGGAATCGGGCCGCTCGCCGGTCCAGCATCAAGGCAAGCTCTGATTGACCGAAAGTCAGGACCCAACAGCCAATCAGGGTCCAGTATCCGGTGAAAGCCGGTTGCCAATGGCGCATTCAGGCTTTAGAATTTCCAGAACGTAGTCGCCGCACGCAGTCTATAAACGCATTGGATGTGTTTCTGATCCGGTTTTGGGCATTAATACACATTGTGCAACTTTGGTGGTTGTTTTGGCGGGGACGCTAGCCTGGGACGTTTAGACCGAGAACAAAGCTGAGGAAATACTGTTATTACACCCAATGATCCAACGTCAACAAGGACTGTAGACCAACTGGTTTACGTAATCAGGCGGCAATCCCACACAAGCCCGCATATGGAACAGTCACAAAACCAACCTGAAAATCTAGATTTTCAAAGATAACATAAACTGAATGAAGTACATGTAAAATGATCATACATGAGTCAAAGAGCGCAAGAAGTAGGCACCCAAAAAAAGCATAAATAATTACGTTCTGTCAGTGCCAGGTTAGAAAATTAGTAAGGAAGACACGTAAGTACAACCATGACCCCATATAATAATAATACAAAACGGGGGTGAGACATCACAGCACAGGCGATAGACCATCACAGAATAAACCGAAAAAACATTGCTGCGATGAGTATTCTTCAGTTGGCATGTCGACCAGGTCAGGGAAGGGTGATGAAACTGGAAAGGAAATGAGGGATGTCAGAGGCTAACATCATAAACCTAGTGTTACTGAGACGTAAAAGCGGACCTCAGGCCAACAAGCCGGCTCAGTTCAGATGGGACATTAGATAAAGTCAAAATAGCTAAAGACTGCTGTAAAGTCCCTGTTACATGGGATTTGAATGCGCCCTCGGAACTGCACACGTGGTTTCCACGTTAGCTCCAGTTAATCTCCGTAGTCACGAACGATGTATCACGTGCACGAAGTGTTTCATTCTAACACGCATTCATTCATCGGTGAGAATGAATTCGTCGAATAATACTGTGACGATAAATTGGCATGGGGATAGGAATGTAAGAATCTCACTATCCCTCGGGAGGCTCACCGGAAATAATAGCCTTTTGATAACTGTTCGAGAGTTCCGATCCAGCAGAACCCTCGCCGCCAAGATAACTAAGTAAGTTGGCCTATAACCTAAAGACAATTCAAATGAAGTACCTTATCGCAATAAGAGTGGTGGCCAGATGAGAGGAAGGCCGATGTTGTCACTGCGATGTCAGTTTGCCTGACAAATGTCAAGTTTAGAACATTGAAATACGCTTCACCCAGTGGTAGAAATTTTGATTATGACGAGCAGAAGTTCGAACGTTTTCAGCATTCAATCACCGATACATAGTCTGGCCAAGACATTGGAGCACTGTTTTTGAGGTAGAACAAATGATAGAGAAAGAGACCCAAACTCCGTGACGCAGCATAGAATGAACCATAAATTAGCTTAGCTATGTAGTTCATTGATGGACAGAATAGACATGAATCAGAGATGATGAGCGAAGTGGTCAAGTCATTTTCTAGAAACCTAATCAACCTGGCAGTTTCCTAGATGAGAACGCCAGAACAGAACACAGCGGTCTTACAGACACTAGCAACTGCTTCTCGCCGAGCGCCCTGTGGCGTTCATGCATTTACTTCAAAAACCACCTGTGAGATCACTTTGTGATTAAGGTTTCAAGACTACCGACTACATCTCAGACGCTACACTTTTCACAGCCAGTTTTAATACAACAGGTGTACGAAATCCTGGCAGTTAAAGACAGCTGATAAGCACGGTACACCGCCTGGTACGACTGTACGGCCATGAAAGTCCACCAGTCGTTTAGCCGTGACACTCCTTCAGGGTTGCCATGCCACCCGAAGGAAGCACGGGGGCTGGGATACTGCCAGGTTACCCAAGCCTAGTCAGAGGAAGTCCAGATGCAGAGGCCGAGTTCGAACCGCGGACCTTATGGTGGTCAGTAAATTCGCGCTCCAGCCGCTGAGCCATTCCGCCATCCATCCCATGAATTCGATATTTTTCCGAAGCCATAGTAGACGGACAATACCACGTGGTGGATTGGTATTGCCTGTAATGTCGATTTAAGCCGGTGACCCTGGGCATTTGGTTTGCCCTGAGCCACATGTGCAGCCAACTGAACTCTCTGACATACTCCTACTGACAGGAAATTGCACACAGGCTGTTTACCATCGGTTCGACCATGAATGTGAGTTGCATATCCTCACGGGGATTCGAAGCTATACCTGGTCGACCAAGTTAACTTAGTTCACTGACGGCCGGCCACGATCTTCTCAAGCCACTTTCAAACTACAGGGGCCTGAAGCATAGCAAATTGTATCCACCATATCGATTGTTCCAGGTAAACATACGATTTCACGTGGTGTCGTCCAGATGAACTAGGAAATTGGAGATAATGTCGTAACCAGACGGACACAGTAGAAAGTACAAGGCAAACAATAACGTTACCGAGCGAGGGAAAGCCCTATTCAATGACCCTTCACGCAATGGTACGAACAGAGATAGAATAGTTAGATACCCTGAGTAAGTCCACTACGGAACTGAGGTGACAACAATTAAGTACCACGATAAACCATATACTCTTGCCTATCGTATGCTGATATGTTGTGCTTTTTGTCCACCTAAGCAGGTATGCCTATCCATTGCCGGCAAACTTATATCCAGTGCACTAGAGTCCGCATTGGTTCGTTTCAGCAGCAGTCTGAACGCTTGTACGCGGGATGCAGCGATGTGGCTTTCACACTTGACAATAGAGGTGACCGCATTTTACAGACGTAAACATCATCATTGTCAGCTGTTATAACTGAGTACTCGTCGTACAGTGGTTGTAGCTGTCGCAGTTTTGTTCACCGATGATTTGGGGAGGAGTGGTAGCGCGCAGCCGAGTTTGCCGGTGATGGCTTTGATACTTCGCTGCCAAGTCATTGTTTGACCGCCTCTGGCTCTCTTACACTCTTCACGTGGTTGTGCGAAAAGCGCTTCGAAGAAGTCGGTCGCCTGGCATACGCAGCACGTGGCCAAGCCAGCGCAACCGATGCAGAGTGATCAGTCCATCTGTCGAGGGTGAGTTATTTCTCCAGACGCACTTCAGAATTGCTGATCCCGTGTTCCCACCAGATTCGGGCAATGCCACGAAGACATCGATGGTCTTTTGACGTCTTCGGCAAGCAGCGGCCAGGTTTCTGATCCATATAGTAAAATGGAGCGCACCGCAGCATTGTAAACTCGACCCTTGACAGAGAAGTTAATGTCACGCCTAAGCCACAGGTGACGCAGGTTCACAAAAGATGCTCTGGCCTTCCCAATCCGGATAGAAATTTCATCTTTCGCCAGACCACCGGGATTGATACAGCTACCCGGGTAAACAGATCTGTCTACTGCCTGAATCGATTCATCCGCAAATATGAGGCTAGGTTTCGAGTCCACCCAGTCTTGCAGTAGCACTTTACACTTTGTAGATGAGGCAGAATTGTTCAGATTATTTAATATTGTTTGCATTAAAACGGGGTGAGTTCCCAGAAGAGCTATGTGGTCTCTGAAATCCTCGAGAGCCCATGACGGGTTTTGCAACCTCATGAGTAGGGTATTACGCCTACATAATGTATTGCGATATATTGAATATAGTGCGAAATGAAACATGGGGTGGCCTATGGCAGCACATTCAGCTGCTTAAAAGCATCAGAAAAGAGAGATTCGGCTGGGTTCCAGGCGAGTCTCCCGTGAAAACCAAATTTTTATGCAAATGACTGAATGTATTTCGCATCCCACTTCACATCGTATCGGTTTCGTATCAAGCTGCGATGTGACTGACTTTAGTGAAATACAACTGGGTGGCAAGAGAACAAGGCACAGGCTACTGCAGTGTGCTCCGACGCCTGTAGTTTGAAGAGGTTAAATGGCTAGCGTGATAAGGTCGAAGATTCCCGTGATATATGTTGTTTACACTTCCGTAATCCAGTTTGGTGTGCATTCCGATGACAAATGGGGATTGTGTGCGTTTTGGCGAAAGCCACTTCCATTCACAGCCGGTTGATGATTTGCTTCTTCAGTGAGGCCAAGTTTCAGTTACACCAGAATTCAACTTGGAGGATAACCATGTGAGACACTACCGTTCTGAAGTACCCACGAGCTAGTGAACGAACAGGGCTGATAAAATCTGAACTGTACTTAAATTGTAGAGTGCCAACAGCATACGCGAACAAAATTTCGAGACACTGACATGAGGAACTGTCCGCACTCGACATGCTTTGTTCACACAAACATGCTCCATGTTGCTACTTACTTTTTCGAGTGCGATTTTGAACTGGAAAGTTTCAGAGGTGACTGAAACAATGAACAGAAATGAACATAAAGAGAATGTCTATATTAGAAAGACGGTCCGCGGTATTGAAAGCGACATATTTATGGAGTCAGGTTCCTCGAGAAATGTCAGCCGTAAGCTCGAACACGACCGCCTGACTAGGTACTGGTTTTACTGACACAAGTAAACAGTGGGCTGTACGTAAGGCTAAATTAGCACAGTTAGAGCCGGCCTGAGAAATCATACACACGTATCGCCGATACGCAGCTTGTAGAGGGTATTGTACCCCTGACTTGTTTCCGAGTAAGGCTAATGCCGAGTGGGCGTGCCGGTTGTTAATTCGCACCAAATGGATTGGCCGGTTGTGTCCTTATAACCTGAGAACATCACATGAGCGTTTTAAGTGACCTGACGTCAGATCGATGGGTATTTCTAGGACAGGTCTTCTCAAACGCAAAGCAATGGTGCTCCCTGCAAATAGCGCATATTTGGGACACGAGCCGAAATTGAATACGTGTATTATGGAGGCCAAATACTGTCGCTTCTGCATAATTGTTGGCTGCCAAAATGAGCATTTGCATACAAGAGTTTTCGGGAACATTCTATATAATGTTGAGCTGAGAACCAACAGTATCCGGTTACCCACGACAACCATACAAGAAGCATTTGGCTCATTCATTTGAGCTGTGAGTGAGTGCCCTTTGAGATGGTTCGGAGGTTATGGAGTGAACTTACTGGCTGGAAAACGCGTGGTCCGAACCCAACCCTGTCATCTGGACTGCCAATTTTAGACTCGGACAACCTGGTAGTATCTCAACTGTGTACAGTGTGGGTTCAAGTAAAACAGGTTGATGGTGTCTACCTGATGAGTCCCGAAGAGGATGAAACTGGTCGTGGGCTGTCGATAAGCCATAAGAAAGCAGCTTATGAGCAGCGTCCCGCCAACAAATAACCAATTGTGTTGGGCAGTCACATTTCCAAAATCTGGTTGGAAATATGATCTACCGTGGCAAATTAAGCTTATTTCAATCGTTCAAAAACGTGGATTACTCATTGGCTGCATTTGGGGACAGTAGTTGAAAACACGCTAACATGTTCACACGTAGAAACATCGGCTTTGATAACAATGTTTCATTGCCCCAAGCTGAGTGTCAATGAATAGAGTATGAAATGTTCTTCGTCACATTGCCAAATCTAACCATGTCACAACTCGGAAAGTGAAACTTCAACTGTGGCTCTCATCCACCTGACCCTCAAACCAGGGACCCAATGGACAACCCGGCTGCACCGAGTGCGAGTATTGTGGGGCCAACTTTCTCGGAATCGGGCCGGAGAGCTCTTAGCTACTGATGTGTTTGTGAAGAAGAAACATACTAAAAGACGGAGGATGGTCGCCCACAAGGGCATACAGAAGACTTACACGGAAGAGAATCTAGCAAGCACATTTGGATTGTTTCGGTTTTTCACCGAGGTCAACTTTATCCAATTCACCTGGCATCACTCGCGGTTTCGTCACGGATGCTTCGATTCGGTGCATCACGGCATCCAGTAGTTTGTCAACCGCTGCAGTGACCTGGAATCCCGTAGCCGCACTCGTCTCAATGTAAGGTATACTACAAAGAGATAAACAGAACGATCGAAATAAGTCAATGCACCAGGAATAGTTGATACGATAAAACACAATGAGCAAATGTGCATTATTACTAACGAAAGGAAAAAGGCCCCATGAACACACGGAGGGCGGTGATAGATTACAAAACTTTCGCCTGTAGCAAACCAATGGGGTTTCGCGCGGACAAAAAGGAAGTGGTATCCACTTCAAGTGGAATTTGTTACTCGTCTACTCCATTCACAGCGACCATGGAAATGATCGTGTGGCAGTTGATGACCTGCGTGAAGCCGACTCATATAGAATCCAAAGTTTAGCTCATACCAACATTTAGGTGACAACAGAGACCAGCTTCGGTTGGGTGGGAATCAACTTGTTAGAGTAGCAGTGTGAAGTAACATTGGTTCGTAGTGGGAAACGCGGCTCGAGCCTCAGTGCACTCATCACCACTTGGACCAACGCCTGATATCCACCACAGACTTTCTACAACGGCCAATTCTGGCGTTGAATATCTGCCGTGGCACTTACAGAGTGAGTTCTCATCACGGATACAAGAGAAATGATTTGTCGCTTGCCACAATGTTACTTCCGCAATCACGCGTTATGATATTTCTTATTCGAAGGAGTTTGTGATTTTGAATCAACGACAAGCCCCGAGTTACTACACTTTTATACTGACCCTTCTAACC
Source organism: Opisthorchis viverrini (assembly GCF_000715545.1). Taxonomy (NCBI): domain Eukaryota; kingdom Metazoa; phylum Platyhelminthes; class Trematoda; order Opisthorchiida; family Opisthorchiidae; genus Opisthorchis; species Opisthorchis viverrini. The sequence continues at coordinate 1,517,673 of NW_008751755.1, forward strand.
GGTGCCATGAGGGGTAGGTAAAACGTCATTTACCGTACAATTACTACTTACTAATCACATCACAGCAGTTGATTATTAAGAGGAATGTCATGCACTGCGGTTGACCATGTGACGGACAGCTGCAGACCGGTGCTCCACTACTTTAATTTCTCAGATTTGTTCGATTTTTGTTACACTACAAACAAACCCAACCACCGGGCAGCGTTCAAGGACGCTGAACCATATTCCGTCGCTCAGTAAAGTGACAGATTAGTTTCAGTTCATGAGGGAAATGACTCATTGAATGTATCATACCAACAACAATGTATGTGTGCTCAGAGAAGTGAGTCACTTAAAGTATGAGATGTATGACTGGACTTTGGATCGGTTACACACACGGAAATTCATCACTCGAGTGACTGGACCAAGCTAGGCGATCGTGATTAGAGTTCTACACAAATTGTCAAAAGGAATCGGACAGCGTTCGCAGCACAAGTATTGTCAAGATACAATCCATGAGAACGACCTGAGACTCACAGTCTGAAAACTCAGCGTTCTTCGTGACTGATATGAGTGGCGCGTCAGCAAAAAACATGCGTCTCTGGTTGATGGAATAACCCATAGTTGTCGAGAAATGCACTAATTTGCAAATCAACTTGGTTTTCACGAGAGAATCAACTGAATCTCTCGTTTATGATATTCTACAACTGAATGTGCTGCACACAGGCCACCTCACGATTCAGTTGGCACGATATTCGAGATGTCGCAGGATATTTTCATAAGGAAACTACTCCCAAGGTTGCTGAAAACTCTTCGACAGCCCAGGGCCGGTTTCGCCCTTCTTGGGGCTCATCAAGTAGGCGCAGTCCCCGAGTTTCCGCCAACCTTATGTTGTACTTGAACCCACCTACCTGATGAGCCCCAAGAAGGGTGAAACCGGTCGTGGGCTGTCGAAGAGTTCTCAGCAACCTCGTGAGTAGAACTCATAGTTGTATTTTTGAGATCTTAGCAGCATTGGCTGAGAAAATTTCGGGCCAAATAGTAGACGAAGCCAATGAAACCAAAGCGCACCTAAAGTGTCCAAATTAAACTATCAAGAAGTTGCAGACAAACTTGGTATGAAAAGAACTGGCCTCATGCAGTTCCAGCGGATAATCACCCAGCCTAAGAATACGCTTGTCTTCTGTGTAACGTCGCATTCAAAGCTTTAGGTTCAATGGACGATCAGATCAGGCTCATCCAGTCTGTGAGCCAATCTACTTTTGCATTAAGGTGTATTTCTATCCGACAGTCTAGCTCGGTTTTTGACATGTCACGTAGCGCCATGGGAACTCCCCTTACGGACAACAAAACAGGTGCAAAACTACCCACTGCGGACTTATTGCCCCCCCCCCTAAGACATCCGAATTAAGGAGCAAAGACCAAGAAGTACTTTTCACGTGAATGTAATCCACGTGGTTAACGGTGATAAAACTCAGCTTCTGGATGACTGTGATCCCGATATTTGGATACGCGTCCTCCATGAAGAAGTCTAAGTTGTGGCCATCGAACCCCGCCCCTGCATCTCGACTGCTCCTGTCTAGGCTTGGGCAACCTGGCAGCACATCGGCCCTCGTGCTTCCTTCAGGCAGTAAAGTGCGAAAGAGTGCCGTAGCAAAACCACTATATTTATTATTTATTACATAGCTACCGCTGTCGATCAATTTTGTCGTCGATAGTTGTGTTTCGTCCTTCGGCGTGTTCCTCACTCTGCACCATATCCGCAGATAGGCTATGAAGACTTTGACAGGTATGTTACCAACATAGTTTTCCGGGACTGTTTACTATAGCTCCGGAATCGATCTAGAACACGTGTCGTACTCACTAGATAATCCACCTAGCCAACAACATTCATATCACTGTGCTCTCGAAAACCATTGAATGAGTACTAGTGACTGCCATTCTAAAAAAAGAATTAACATAGATCGAGTAACCCTGACGCTTCTTGCATATTTGACGCCAGGTCAGGCATTTTTCTTCCGTAAGCTTAGTTCTCAATCCACCAAATGCGCAACTGCGTGAGATCGGTTTCACCACAGCGTTTAGGACTGCTCCGGGTTTATCCACCGTAAAACACCGCATATGACTTTTTGCAGCTACTTCATTGCGATAAATATTAATAACATGCAAAATTTCAGCTGTCGGCACTTCAGTAAACTGCTGTTACTCCGACATCAAGCGTAATTCGTTCTCGAATGAAACTGCTGCGAAAATTGCATTATTTCACCAGTTCTCATGAAACATCAAGTATTAATCGGTGGATTCACATCGACGGTCTCGCTTGAAAAACTGGACCCTTTCAGCCCCAGACGAAGCGGTCGAAAACACCGTCAGCTGAAACTAAAAAAACTGAGGACGACGCGGACAGCCTCGCCAAATGAACATCGCAGCATCATCCGCTGTCGTTATTTCGTTTACAAGTGCAAGATGCTGTGGAATAAAATAATCGTTACATTTCTCACTTGATCTCCACTGATCCGACAAATCAAGCGGTACAGGTGATGCAACTGTGAAATTGCTAGGTGAGTTCTTCGGCGGTGATCCAAGATAGTCTTAAAGCCGACTCACTAATTCCGCACTAAAGTAGTCAAGAAAGAGGCGGACGCGTTGTGCTATGGGCTGTTAGCCTTAGTAAAGACCAGACAGCACGGGCGAATCAGAAAACAAAACTTAGTGTTCTCAGAGTCAAAGTGAGTGATACATCAAAAATCACTTGTGTCTGGTGCCCAGTGCCCAAAAATACCAGCAAAAACGTTCAGTCTGATCAATCCAGTAGAGTACAACTCACAGACGGCTTTACTTTGCCAAAGTGATGGTGTACAGTCGATGGTTATGGTGTTGCGAAGTCTGACAGCCATGGATCCAATTATCTCGTTTGTGTACGACAGGATTATTACGGGAACGACCTCACTAATTGGTGAAGGTGTTCACTCTCACAGGAGCGACACTTTGCTTCTCAAAGCTTTGTGAATGTAGGAGAATCGAAGAAGAGCAATCAGACAAACAGAAGAGATTCCTCGTGCTACGGGTGACAATGGTGCTGCCGTGAAGGAGGATTACAGCTCGGGAGGTTGAGCCAAAGGACCAGCAGCAGCCGAAATTGCACGGGTTATAACCCGTGAAAACCACTCCTGACAAAGATGGACGCGACATACCCGAAAGGTGTACTGTACCGACATAACTACCCTCAACTCTATCCTTGACCGATCGAGAAAGGTTACGAGAAGCTGGATACACATCCTACTGATCTGGAAAACCACAGACGGGAACGGGGTGCCGCAGTGGTCGACCATATGAACGGATGGATATTGGATGAACCGATTTGTATCAGTGCGAAGATAGTGACTTAGGCAATAGATCCAGGACACCGTGACGGGACCAACGATAAAGAGACACTGCCTGTTTGAAAGGCATGCTTCCCAAAATTACTTAAAAACCCATCTGACCTGGATTTGGACTAGCCTGCATTCACCTTAAGCCCTTGTGAAAATGAACCTTTCCAACCTAAGAAGGCCGAATACAGAAGGGTGAACCACAGAATGGCGCAGCTGCCGAGAAAGACGGAATGCCTGCGGAAATATTCAAATCGAGCGGATTCTTATTGGGAGAACTTTTTTCACCTGATCTGCACAATCTGAGAAGCTGAAAATGTCGCACAAGATCTCAAGGATCCCACAATAGTGCCAGTGTCCAAATGAAAGGGAAGCCAACACACAAAGAGTAACTATGGGGGAATCAGTCTCTTCTGAACTGCAGTCAAAAGCTTAGCGCGCATCGCACCCAGTTGCATCAAGGCTGGAGGAAAATATCGAAGAACAGTAATGTAGATCCCAAAGCATATGTATTACGGCTGATCGTAGCTTTTTAGGGCATCAGCTGCAACGGAAAGCAGGCAACATAAACGTTACGACATCCCTGACTCCATGAACAGAGGCGCTGTGGATCACTCTGCAAAAGTTCGACTGTCCGGAAGAAACTATGAACGAAATCAAATCCCATCGCTAAGGCACGGGTGCCTGAGTACGCAACTGTGGGACCAGTTCTAACGAGAGTGAAGCAAGTCGCGTATCAACTTTCTTTTATCTGAATCTGACTGAGATATTGGCAAAAGGAGTTCGTGGTTCTGAAGATGGAGCACTGATGCAGTTCTGTCTGGACGTCCAACTCCTCAGATCAAAACGCTTGTGGGCGAGGCGAAACTGTGCAATTAAAAAATCTGTACGTCGCTTTGCGCGGATGACTGTACTTCGATTACACATTTGAAAGCGGGATTGAAGCGAAGAAGTAAAGCATTTGCTCTGGCAGAATCTTGCTTTGAAATAAATATGGACGATCGGCTAGTCCAATGTACCTTTCTCTGCCTCATCATCTCTTTCAATTATAGGCGTATAATATATATATATATATATATAAAGAT
>NW_008751755.1:1523906-1532209 GCF_000715545.1 Opisthorchis viverrini
GAAAACTGTGATAAAAAGGTAAAGTTGAGGCCTGCAGCTCTGCCGTTGAGAACATCATGTAACTCACTTGAGCTCACGAGCAACCGCTGTGGCAGTTGACAGGGGAACCTGTCGTTCCGAAGTTAGATCGGTTTTGTTCCCGACCAAAATGACATCTGGACGCTCACAGTAAGCATGTTGACATAAGAGTTGCATCCAATCGCGACAGTTGTACAAGCTCTGCTCGTTCGTCAAATCGAACAGGAGTAGAAATCCCATGGCATCTCGTAGAAGCACAGTACACAAACTCCGATAACTAAGAACATAATGGAGATGAAATGCAAAAACTATGACTGATAGGGGAAATGGAGTTCCCCAAAATATATTTGTGATAAACCATGCGACATCTGTGAAAATAAACCGCACCGACAAAACTCTTATACTACAACCTGTCCAGTGATTGTGACCTTTGCCTGTGTAGTAAGGTGAGCGGATCCCCACCCAACAAAAGGCCTACTCGTTTAACAGTCCGCGTTAGTCACAAGCTACCAGACAGTCTTTTCAAAAGAAAAACACTTCTAAGAAAGCTAGCTGTCTCCTTTCGCTGTGGCAGAATTGTATGAGGGAGCAGGAGCTGCTGTGTGCAGCCGTCATGAGAGTTAGAGCCATTTCTGACAAACGATAGTCCGTAGCAAACTAAACGCGTGGCAACTGGTTGAAAGTAAGTCGTTCCCCCGAAAAAAACTCGATTTAAAACCACTTATGTTGTACTACTAGTATCTGTTCCGAAATGATCTCAATAGATCATGAAAACGTCCATTTATACTGGTGAACAGAAGTCACTATAGCCGTACATCAAAGGTGGTCACCATGGAAAAAAGGGACATTCTGTTCTCAGGGGGATCGGATAAGGTGCAAACTAAAAGGAAAACTGTTGTGAACACACCAGGAGGGAGTTCCTGGTGCATACAGACACTTTTGAGTACGGGCGGAATTACAGTGCAAGTTAGCTGCACTGTTAGTTTGCCATGAGTAACTCAAGGAGTGCCCAAACTGCATGCTAAATGTCCAGGACTCGAGTCTTTCGTTAGGGTTCATGAGATGCCAACGAGACAAAGATAAGTGGCTTCTGGTGTGACACAAATCGAAATTGAGCAATTTCATCAAACATATGATCTTCCTTATCCCATGGCAGGCTAAAGCTTACGTGATAGATTTATCCTACGATCATGTCGTTCTGAGGTATGGGTTGTTTGTTCGCCGGTGTTTGTGATCTTTCCGCACTGATGCACACGTAATTTTTCACGTGAACTGTGTGGAGCTGTGTTCGATCCGCTGAAGTGATATGCAAACATGCGGCCCCTAGTGTGCACCTAATGCACCAGGAGAAGACGATTAGCGTACACTCCGATGGCCTCAGTATACAAACATCCGATTGGGTTTCTACGGCCCTGACAAATGCGAGGGCTGCATATGCAGGTTCATGAGAAGCACCGCCACATTAAATCACTCAGCCGGCGTGCCAATAACAGAGTTACTGGTCGTTTAGGTGCTAAATACGGCAATTAACTGGAAAAAACGTGTGATTGTCGGTCATTGGAAAGGAGTCAGTAGTTACATTTGATAAATGTTGGACTTGTGAGTCGAAAGCAACAAAAAGCGAAGCTGAGTGTTCAATTCGAGACGCAGAATGTATCAAAAATGCAACGGGATGGAGTGCACAAAAGGACGAACTATTAACAAGAACAAAGCCTTCGGTTATGATTAAGGTGGAGGCATCAGTTGTGTCAAAGCTCCTCCTGATGTCTGCGTCGAAACCCATGAAAGAAAAAATCTCAAGGAAGCGTCTTTGGGTAAATACCCAAGAAGAGGGTGGAATCATTAATGAACGTGCGCACTTGAAATCACGCTGAATCGGATTGAGTACATTGAGTGTTGTCCAGTTCCACATGTACTCAGGCCGAGAAGCTGGAAGATAAAATCACTACGGTTATGTAGTTCGTCAAATGAACAAAGATCAGATCTGACGCGAATGGCTCATGCTCAACTGGCCAACCTGTCAGTTCTGTTCTCCAAGCCTTCCTTCTGGCTTGCCGTCTGCACTTAGCTGCTCAAAGACAAGAGGTGCACTCTCGGACAAAGGTAGTGTCGATCATACACAGTCTCGTGCTATTTCAAGAATATATATAAGATGGGAAAGCTCCGTTGATGCTATGACGTCTTCGGTAAGGGACGCTTCCGACACTGGCTGAGCCATTGTGGTGATAAAGTTTAAGTTCCCCGAAATCAGGAACGCGATGCACATCGGGTGCGGGAATGCCCGTACTCTGCTTGATGTAGGAAGCCAGTCGCATCGTACGAACCCTCTTTGAATACCAAGTTGATATTGCAAGCTTCTAAGAGATATGAATTCCTGGTTTCGATTCCCAGCGCATCAAGACATCAGGAATGGGATATTCAAACTGACTGTACTATTGCGGCCCAAATAACAATTCGGACTCTTGCTCTTACACACACTTCCATGACGTCTTGGTCTCTTGGGAGACAGTGTTGTCTGGGATTGCGTCAGTTGGTTTCAAGGGCTTTCTAAAGTGTCATCACTGTATGCTCCCCCCACCCCTTCATCGGCCCTCTCGGTCATTGACGATATCTACGATGAGCTACAATGAGTGGCGAGGTGCGATATCCTGGTTTCTGCCGACTGGAACTTGATTGAGGGTCTGAACGACGCCACTCATCACATCCTTGGAAAGATTAGCTCATGAGAACGCTGAGAAAACTGCGACTGATTGACCAACTTTCCCCCCTCGACTGACTCATACTATCCAATACACGTTTGCGGGCTTCTGCTAACTTGGTATTCCAATGGCGGTAGCACAGCTTCCCGTATAGACCATAGCCTCGTGGCAGCCTCGAAACCGTACATTTCATCGTGGAACAGAAACCGGTGAAGGCACGGTTCAGACTATATCCTTGCGGATTAAATTTCTCCTTATCATCCAGTACAACTCACGACCTACGAATCCGATCGATGGGAACAGCCTTGGAGAGCACGAAAAGTGCATCCGGATATACGGGAGAGACCACGACGTTTGCTTCAAACTCCAATGTTCCACAAGGATGTCCAGTTTCACTGACACCTTCCAGTAATGACTCTCAAGCGACTTCTCTGGAATATCCGTAAGCCATAGTACATGGATCACAGACCCATACACTGGATGATATCGTCATTCGGAGTGAAGATTCAACAGAAATGCAGCCCATCTTTGATCATTTCGGCCGCTAGGTTTCGTTGGTTGGACTGAAAAAAACATGGAAAAAACGAAATTCTTCACCACAACCATAGATGTCCAGTCTAGCTCATCCGGTGTTAACCGAAAGCTCATAAAACAAGTCGATTCATTCCAGTACCTGGGTCCGGTCATCCTACCAAATAGTCAAGCACGATAACGAATGGACGTTCGCATCCACAACGCTAGAAAGACGTTTAGGTAACTCCTCAACGGAAATGCTTTGAAATCGGCCTTCGAACGAAACTCTGTGTACACTGCGACCGTTCCATGTGTACTATCATACGTCTGAGACGCGGCCGCTCTGGACTGTCAACCTTCAAAGACCGGAAATACTTTGCCACTTGTGCTAAAAGAAGATACTCAAAGAACGTTGGGAAGACAGTGTATCCATATGTGGTATTGTTACAACACCCAACGGCTCCCTTAATCAATTCAGTGGCGCAGACTGGTGGTTGGGACACGTCTCCCGCAAACAGACTACTAAATGTCCAAAGTTTCGCTTCGCCAGTGCTCTGCTCAGAATGGCACTGCCGCATTGGAAGATAATTGAAAATCTGGTTGTTTACAGTTACGGCCAACGTTGAAACACTTGGTCTGCAGATGGTCTACGGGGTGAAACAGCGGAACGTTGTATTCGGACTTGGTTACCGAGTATGCTACATGGGCAGCAGTGATTCGGGATATTCTTGTGGCAGACTCATTCATCTCCGGAAGAAAGTTGTCATAAAGGTCCTGTAGTGACGATAGAGTGTTTAAAACCATACTGAGTGTTTTTTCAATCTGCGACTAACATTGACGGTACACACATGGCCGAGAAGCTGTGGTTCATCACTTAGTCGGAACAAGCCAGACGAATCTGGATCCGATGCAAGTATCAACACATAGTCTGTGACTCAGAGCCAGCCGAGATATTTCAGCAATTCCAAGGTCCTAAGTACTATTATTGATCTGCAGAACTTGGTTTCACCGGCCAAACTCAACTGTCATATTGGTGAACACAAAAGGCGTCAGTCGTCGTAACGATCGATCAAACATTGGAAATTTCGTTCGATCACGAGTACTATTGTGAAACAAAAAAAGCCGAAGTCCGAAGCGGATTTCGGTAACAGAGGAATGACTCATCAGAGCTCATAAGTGATTTGCACTGCACTCGACGTGTAGTTGGGATCTGGCATTGAAAGATTCCATGCGTAGTGGGGCAAATCCGAAATGACACCGAGGACTTGATGTGCAATCCAATCACTTCTTTATTTATTACAGCCCATTGCGAAATAGACAACGAAAGAAATGTTGTAGCGGGAAGATTGCGATCGCAAAAAAAGCAAACCCAGTACTCTGGGCAGGAAAAGTTGCATTCTTAATTCCAAACCGTTCATCATGTTTAGGTGAACTGCACCTATCTGAAAAAAATATATCCTTACACTGCTACATTGAGAACACTTGTACACACGCGGTAACCAGTTCATCTTAAATGGACCAATGCTTGATGGTTTACATCTGCTTTGCAGTGAATGAGTTAAAACCCGGTGCCTTGAGCCCTTCGAGTTCAACCAAATACAGGAATCGAATTATCCCTGAACCTTTCAGGCTTACATACATAAAAGTGAAACTGGAAACCATACATTCTGTTTTTCTGCCGCCCTCAGCTGTTAGCCATTACCTTCTAAATGTCAAACAGATTACCAAAAAGTCAATAACGCCAATGTGATTCAAGCAAGTCAAGCCAAGGGGAGCTTTTCTATAGTGTATCTCCACCGTTAAAAAAAACTGCAGCGGAGTCAGTTAGGTAGATAAAAGCACGAGAAAAAGCATACGGAAATTCAGTGCAGAATATTCGGCTAGAAGCCATAGCAGGTAACGGGCCGTGTAGAGGAGGATGGAGCTAAGGGAGGTACGAATTACGAGGAAAGATGAGTTTGAACTTCGACTGGGTGTTGAGAGTTGATAGGGCATTGGATAGAGAAGGCTAGAGGAGTTACTCAAGGAAGATTCATGACAAACACCACATGATCACAAATCTTACCAGAACATCCCCCAATAATCCATTGCATCTGGAGAGATGCTTCAGGAGTGGCGCAGTGAAATAGCCCGAACAGTAAGCTCAATGTCGGAGGACACCCGGAGTGGCAAAGATGAGTTTATATATGAGTACATGCAAGATCACGAGTTGCAGATGACAAACACTAGTCTTTGAACTTTCTTGAAGACCACCAGCTGATGATGATGAACCACTTGAGGTGAACCCCTTAGGCTAGTTTACATTACTACCGTAAGGAACCCCGCCGTGGAGGATTTAGGAGTGCGAAAACGATCAAAAACGAAAGAAGTTTACCGATAAGGTCATCGTAAGGTTCTCTTGAATAAAGGGGAATTATGTACATTAGGACAGTGGTGCTGGAAGCCCCATATAAGCTTTCGGCGTGTCACAAGTACAACCAGTTGCTACATCAGAACATCTGTGACGGATGAGAAAAACGAGAACAGGCAGGCTAACAACGTACAAGGAAAAGCGAGGAAAATAGCCCTTTAGAAGAACATCTGGGTTTTAACAACCCAGGCTTGTAAGTTCGGCCCGATTTGTGACTGTCTTGAAAAAGTGGGGTGAAATCAAAGTGCCCACCACTTTCAGAGAAAAGCCCAAACAGAACCTCCCCGTCGACGATATCAATGGAAACAAATCACTCTTCCGGTGTAGGCCATCGTGCAACTCGAAGGAAGCATGAGGATTAATACATTGCAAGGTCGTCTAAAGCTAAATACAGGTAATCGAAAAGCGCGAGGGAACTTCAGCCAGCAGTTTCTCATCCCCTCTGTCAACAAAATAACACACCGAGCTAACATGGATTCGGTTCACGAAAAAAAACTGAACCACCTCATCACTATGGTCAAGAGAATAAATAATCTCGTGCACCAAATAAGAAACGGCATCCAACTTCGTACACGATCTCCAATAAGCAAACTGATAGGAGTATTCAAACAACAAATCAATCTTTATTTTCATGAAGGAAACTACTCACAAGGAGGCTGGAAACTCTTCGACAGCCCACGACGGAGACTCGGGGACTGCGCCTACCTGATGAGCCCCAAGAAGGGCGAAACCCATCGTGGGCTGTCGAAGAGTTTCCAGCAACCTTGTGAGTAGTTCCCTTTATGAAGATATACTGTGATATCTCGAACATCGTGCCAACTGAATCGTGAGGCGGCCTGTTTGCGGCATATTCAGTTGTAGAAAACCACAAACGAGAGATCGGAAGATAATTGAAAACCTGGTTGTTTACGTTTACGGCCGACGTTGAAACACTTGGTCTGGAGATGGTCTAGGGGGTGAAACAGCGGGACGTTGTATTCGGACCTGGTTACCGAGTATGCTACATGGGCAGCAATGATTCGGGATATTCTTGTGGCAGACTCATTCATCTCCGGAAGAAAGTTGTCATAAAGGTCCTGTAGTGACGATAGAGTGTTTAAAACCATACTGAGTGTTTTTTCAATCTGCGACTAACATTGACGGTACACACATGGCCGAGAAGCTGTGGTTCATCACTTAGTCGGAACAAGCCAGACGAATCTGGATCCGATGCAAGTATCAACACATAGTCTGTGACTCAGAGCCAGCCGAGATATTTCAGCAATTCCAAGGTCCTAAGTACTATTATTGGTCTGCAGAACTTGGTTTCACCCGCCAAACTCAACTGTCATATTGGTGAACACGAAAGGCGTCAGTCGTCGTAACGATCGATCAAACATTGGAAATTTCGTTCGATCACGAGTACTATTGTGAAACAAAAAAAGCCGAAGTCTGAAGCGGATTTCGGTAACAGAGGAACGACTCATCAGAGCTCATAAGTGATTTGCCCTCGACGTCTTTTGTAGTTGGGAACTGGCATTAAAAGATTCCATGCGTAGTGGGGCAAATCCGAAATGACACCGAGGACTTGATGTGCAATCAAATGGCTTCTTTATTTATTACAGCCTATTGCGAAATAGACAACGAAAGAAATGTTGTAGCGGGAAGATTGCGATCGCAAAAAAAGCAGCAGTGCTCTGGGCAGGAAAAGTTGCATTCTTAATTCCAAACCGTTCATCATGTTTAGGTGAACTGCACCTATCTGAAAAAAATATATCCTTACACTGCTACATTGAGAACACTTGTACACACGCGGTAACCAGTTCATCTTAAATGGACCAATGCTTGATGGTTTACATCTGCTTTGCAGTGAATGAGTTAAAACCCGGTGCCTTGAGCCCTTCGAGTTCAACCAAATACAGGAATCGAATTATCCCTGAACCTTTCAGGCTTACATACATAAAAGTGAAACTGGAAACCATACATTCTGTTTTTCTGCCGCCCTCAGCTGTTAGCCATTACCTTCTAAATGTCAAACAGATTACCAAAAAGTCAATAACGCCAATGTGATTCAAGCAAGTCAAGCCAAGGGGAGCTTTTCTATAGTGTATCTCCACCGTTAAAAAAAACTGCAGCGGAGTCAGTTAGGTAGATAAAAGCACGAGAAAAAGCATACGGAAATTCAGTGCAGAATATTCGGCTAGAAGCCATAGCAGGTAACGGGCCGTGTAGAGGAGGATGGAGCTAAGGGAGGTACGAATTACGAGGAAAGATGAGTTTGAACTTCGACTGGGTGTTGAGAGTTGATAGGGCATTGGATAGAGAAGGCTAGAGGAGTTACTCAAGGAAGATTCATGACAAACACCACATGATCACAAATCTTACCAGAACATCCCCCAATAATCCATTGCATCTGGAGAGATGCTTCAGGAGTGGCGCAGTGAAATAGCCCGAACAGTAAGCTCAATGTCGGAGGACACCCGGAGTGGCAAAGATGAGTTTATATATGAGTACATGCAAGATCACGAGTTGCAGATGACAAACACTAGTCTTTGAACTTTCTTGAAGACCACCAGCTGATGATGATGAACCACTTGAGGTGAACACCTTAGGCTAGTTTACATTACTACCGTAAGGAACCCCGCCGTGGAGGATTTAGGAGTGCGAAAACGATCAAAAACGAA
>NW_008751756.1:0-35672 GCF_000715545.1 Opisthorchis viverrini
ACAGACCATGATTTAAAGTTGAGCACTTCAGTGAACAAGAGTACGCATGTACCAAGCTTTAACAGGTCATCTGTGGCTGTGGTGGGACGGTTGGTAATCCGCTCAGGATTGAATAGCTATGATGTCAACCAACTTATCCAGACAAAATCTATCACGCGCTCGTCGAAGCTCAAATCAGCCAAGTGAACACCACAGTAGCGTAGTTTAATGGTTGATCCAGTCTGCACTGGCTATACAGGCGACTTCGATTTCTTTTTCGCGTCAATCAACAGACAGTTGAAACAGCTGACGAGGATTTTCCCTTGGGTGGGCTAAGTTCAAAACTACCGTCCATCATGGGCTAAACCAACTGGCCTCAACAACTATACATACCCATATAACATTCAGTCTCCATCCAACTGTCGATGAGGCGCGGAGTAGTTCACTGTGGTTTCACGGTGGTTTCAATATCCTGAGAATTACTACTCCTTATATTGTATCATAACTTTTGAGAAAGCAACCAACTTTGTCCTCCTGATCACATGCACAAAGGGCGCTAGATTTTCAGCTCTTCAGCTTGTACGCCTCGCGATTCTTGCTGACTTTTCAAAAAAACACCACATATCTTCAGTCTTGACTATACATCCGTGAACTGACCGTGTAGTTTCATCTGTTATCTGGTATAGAGGCCAAACTTATGAGATAACTAGCTTCCAAGTGACGCTCACATGGCTTTCGGATGGGACACATTAAACTGTCTGAATAAAGACAGTGTGATTGATCAACTGAGGCAAGATTCCACCAAGTCCGGTAGTATTCGAGAGGCTGACCTTGAATGGTACGCGAAGACCCAAAGACCGGAATGAGAGGTTCGTCTAAAAGTAGTAATGATGAGAAATACAGGTGAATACCTCAGTTGATGAATACCACTACCAAACATCCAGCATCGCGTCAGTTTGAAATGAGGCAAAGGTCACAAATGAAACTGTGGAAACGTAAGTCACGGTGTATCTCAGCATAACTCAAAACTAAGAGGCCGACGTAACGTTTAACAACGAGCTCAGCTCTATTAGCAGAAAATACCCAGGCGTTCCACATTTGAAATGCAAATGAGAGGGTAGCACCTTTCTATCGGGGTTTGAAAATATGTCTGGGAGGGTGCTGTGTTCAACTACTTCAATGGAGGTCTTGTTCGGCCTAGGCGGGCCAGAGCGTTTGGTATTTTGAAGTCGACCAGGAATCGTGAAATCCATTCAAGTACTACGACTGTTTTCGGAAGGAGCAAGTCAGGATTGAGTGCCTTCAGTTATGGTCCGTCATAGTCAATAGTTCGATGGCTATGCACACCACGGCGAACGATGTTAACGAAGGGTAACCTGGAAGCATGCGCTGGCCAAAGAAGTTGGGAGTGATAAATACCTACCTAATTTGCTCAATTTCCATCGATTCAATAGTGAGTGAGTTGGTCAAATAATTCGAATGCCCCGACCCAGCTCGAATAATCATTTAACATGGCTTTCATGCTCGGCTCAAGTGGATTGTTTTCAGTTTAACACCACTTTGTTGGGTGTCCGGCTAGTTTAAATGAAAAGTTTGGCTGAGTGGTACGACACGCAACTGAAAGATAATTGTTGTTGTATTTCCTTTCATTTGCCTCTTGTTTGTCGTGTTTTCCCATTTGTTATTGCCTTGCCACTCTAATCATCAAATAACCCTGTCCACGTATGGACAACTTCGGTCGACCTGGTTTGGTATGTGCGCTGACTTGTGCATAGGCTATGCGCCTCTGCTTTACTGAATACTGACTACGTGACGGAATTAACGACTGGCGACGATCGATTGAGGTGCCCAAAGCCAGCAATTCAAACGTTCAGGCTGTCTGGTTTGCTGGGGTAGCAAAACGCTCAATTAAAGTAAACCAAACCTAAAGACCAGATTCATGTTCAACCATCGTGGGAATGAGACTGCCACTCTCATATCCATGACAAAGTCGAACACCTGTATCTGTTTTTCGACGAATAAAATAGATGTTACTCTGGGATGTTTTACTGTCCCTACCGTTCGCCACACCTACTTTCATTGTTGAGAGTGTGCGTGGAACGATCACACAGTGATTTTATCCGTTTATTGAATTAAAGTGGTACCGAGTAATCTAACAGCTTGAGCTGCATCTGCGCCTCAGCAACCGGCAAGATCGACGTGAGCGGTTTGGAGAGCTGCAGAAAGTTGACTTGACACAACGGGTTGACACAAAGGGTATATAGGTTGCTACGCTCTTACACAGAAACCATGATGAATCCTTTGAAGGTGTCTGTCACTTGAGCCACAAACACTTTTTGGGGTCATTGTCGTGAGTCCTCTTAACTGAGGATTCATTCTGCACCTGAAGTTAGTCCGTGCTGAAAAGCACTATCCAGTTAATCCATCTTTGTTTGAATTCAATCATTGGCGTGCATTTCAGGAACTCCTGTGACCTTCCGCGTAGTAGCTGAACGCTGTGCTATCCAACCACGCAATATGTGGCTTGATTAACTCGCGCAATCAACATCAAGTGATCGACACCAAGCAACAAAGTCGTAGGTGGAAGGTTTACGTGACTTGTCACTTTGATTATCAAGATATGGCCACAGTCTAATGAGTCCTTTGTTCTAAATTCCCTCATTCTTGTGAAGTAGGGTTCACCTTTAGACGGTGCTGTAAAAGAAAGTTGAAAACACAGTAGTAGAAGAGCAGTCCCACAAGAATCTTCTCCAGTCCTCTCACTCTACTGCTATCGTAAAAGAAACCTTGTTTATCTTGACGGAACACTACCTATAACCTTATCCTTTTTCCAGGTGATGCTACCACCAATTTTTGGATGTATGCCAGTTTACTGGTTATGGTCAGTTTCATTGGTTTCCTACTGTACGCAATATACAAAATCTGGTGAGTCAATTCTACATGGTTTGGTGTTCTTCTAATCCGATCGCTGACTTACGCTCTTTCTTGATACTGGATCACGTCCATGCTAAGAAGCACTATGCGACAGTCATCACTAGCCGTACACACGTCATTGGATTGCAGTTGGAGATAGGGTCCACGGCCTTCCAGATGAGAGTTGAATGCGGTATTGCGGCCCTGTAGGTAACTGGTCAACATTGCGATAAACCTGCATTTAGACAGGAATTACTGGCAACTCAACAGGAAAATTTCGAGTGAACCCAAAAGATAGTCATTTAAAACAAACAATTGATCCCCTTGGCGAACGGATGAACCACTCTGTTGCCGTTTGAACGAGAGCTGGTTGAGGCAAACATATGTAGCCTGAATGACGAACAGTCACCTCTCAGTGTGGTCATCATCATTGTCAGCTGCAATAACCACGTACTCGTCGTACAGTGGTTGCAGCTGCCGCAGTTTCGTTCACCGATGATGTGGGGGGTGGGTGGTAAGTAGCTGCGCATTGCAGGCGGGAGCTGGTAAATTGGTGCATAAATCCAGCATTGTCAATGGGCTGTCAAGTGGGGGTTTGTTGGAAAAGGAGCTATGCATTGAAGGCAATAGCTTGGATGCGCGAGCGCCATTGAGGGCGCGACTGGGCCATCTCTGACAATGTCTCCAGCCATTGATGTGGCCCGTCTCTGGGTCCCCATCCAGGAAGACGGCAATTATCAGCGCAGCTGGGTTTGCTGGTAATGGCTTAGTGACAGGTTTCAGCGTGGAGGGACAATTTTGCCTTCTGGGAATATGGTGTAATTCTCGGAAATATCAAAACAACGCACTGATTACTTCTGCTGTATTTCCCTTTCGGCGCACAGCTACCGTGCAACTCAAGGTAAGCACGAGGGCTAGAATACTGCCAGGCTGCCCAAGCTAAAACTTGAGCAACCGAGAAGATAGGATTAGGTTCGAACTTGCGGACAGTAGTTTCAAGCTTTAACCACCGACGATACACACCTTCTAGCCAGCACATTATGGTCTGATATTTTATGAACCGCATGTGCTTTACAGTCCCGTGATTGTCAAACAGCTGGTTTTCGGTCAAACAACAACCCTCTCTACTCTTTCAGCTGCACCACGCTTTCGGTGCCTGGCTGCCATATCACCCGAAGGAAGCACGAGGGCCTGGATACTGCCAAGTTGCCCAAGCCTAGACAGAGAGAGAGAGAGGCAGAGTTCGGGTTCTAACCACAGACCTTCCGGTCAGTAAATTCGCGCTCCCACACCTTGAGTCGTCTCGCCCCCTCAGTCGAACAACATACCATCCAGAAACAGGATAGGCTCCCTTCGGTCTAGATTTCTCACAACACTTTGTGTGCTGATCAAATTGAATTGTGGTGACTCCTGTCATCAAGCCGATCGTTGTTTTTTCGCATCAAAGGATAATTTCACATCGGCTGACGGATGGCTTCACCATTCTAGTGCAATACCCCACCTTTAAAACGATCAGATGGGAATCGCCAGTCTCTCAAGGATGGAATCAACAGCGGAATCATAGCTTAGTACGAAGTGTATGCTTATTGGTTGACTCCAGCAGAAGGATGGTTAACTGCTGATCTCAGTGCTAGTTTGACCCAACGATTTCTGTCATGAAAGTGCGCTCGCACTCTAAGAAGGACATCACACAACTTCGACGAGGCTGAAAGAAGGCAGCCGCTGTACTTTTTAGCGGTTAACAGGCATCAGTGATACGGAAACACTGCACTTCTCGAAGAATGTGATAGTTATCAAACAGCAGAGCCGGTCGCGTGTGCTCTGTTGTCGTCACTCATTGAAACTTCAGGCACGTGGCTGAGTAATTATCATGAAATATTTGAGGGCCATGAAGTTAGGGGCGATTGTGACCACGTACCAATAGCGCACCTGCCAAACCATCACTCTATTAAGGCTTCTGCTCAATCCTCATATATCCGGATATGAAGCTGGCATGTCCTCGATTGTGCGCAATGTTTCGGGTTGTATCCATCAAATTGGATATCCTAATGCCACAACAAGAGACTTTGGGACTGCAATCGAAACATTTTTGGCTTTGTATTGGGTTAGGACAAACTGTTGCTAATGGTGCCTACCACCGATGCCATTTGGCAAGCCTTACGCAATCAACATCAATGACAGCAACACCAGTTAAGACAGTGGTGCTTCACAGTCGTACAATCCTGTCAATTTGTTTCCACAAAGCCCTGTAGTCGAAAGAAGGAAGAAATAGACAAGGGTGTGGACTTTAGGGATAGGCTAACACAAAATATCCGACGTGCCTAGGCCTCCAACACTCAATCAGGCTATCTGGATAGAAACTGACAGCATGAACGCCACTGGCATCGATTAGCAGCCCCCCATCCAAGCATAGGATAAAATGGACACCAACGTGGAAGTTGAACAGCACCAAGTGAGCCCAAACGTTTCGCGACATACTTCATGCCCTTCTACAATGTCAAATTTTGTCCAACTCTAGGTTTCCACCACTCCGAAGTAGGTACGGGAAACAGCGCTGTTCTCGGCGTTCGTAGCACACGGCCCGGCCACCCTAGCCTGCAGTGCTGGATGCATTATTCAGGTAAGGTAACTTCTCTATCCAGAATCTGTCTCCTGATAGCCTCAGTGTGAATCCGCTGGTTCCAACCGACTCCTGAGATATCGGTGGTCAAAGACCTGACGATCCTCCGCCAGAAGTGGCCAAGTCTTACAGCCGCACACTAAAACAGCCAGTACTATAATCTGATATACTCATCCTTCGAGACCCAGTGACACGCTTTTTTAACGCCACAAATGGCAAAATTGGTACTCGTGCGCTGCCCCCGTCTATCACACTGGCGTCAGAGCTATGCGCAAAAACGCCTATTCCCCGTAAGCCAAAATCAAGCATTTTCTGGCTGAATGACCATCACCTTATTTTAATGATACTTGTGTATTCAACCCCCTGTCCACAGGCATGAACAACCGCCTTCGGTTTTGTACCACATTCAAATGACCCAAAAACCAGGATGCGAACGCACGTCAACGCAAGACTGCGAAACTCTGACTCAACGGAATCGAATGGGCTATGAATGACCGCAAAGAGCCAAGAATAACCCAAGCGACAGGAATGGGTCTGCAAAATCGACACATCACCCCCTTTAAATCCATTCTGTGGTCGTGATTCCAAAAAAGCCCACAGGCTGCACGCTTGAGTCTGTCTATGAAGGTGTGAATTTGAAGCAACCAATCACAACGCCGTGTGCCCTTCTTGCCTTGCTTCCGGGGCAATACCCTCAAAAAAGACGCTGCTGTACGGTTTGTTAGCAAACATTTGTCGATCGATTAGTCAGAATTTGGATTGATTGTGCACCTGGTTTGCCGACTCTTTTTCGAATGCTGACCTATCGCATAACACCAAATTTATCGAGGCAACCTCGATTCGTTGTATCCATTATCCTATGGATGACATTTTGTATATAAATCGGCATTTTGCAATGTATCGTTGGTTTGATACCGCTCGAAACGTTCTGCTTTCAGTGCTCCTGCTCTTCACATTAAGCATACCGGCTTTTAGGGAGTGCATGCGATCTGACCTAATACATTTCGAGTAACAGAGAATAAACAAGAACAAGGAACTTTACGCGTAAAACCGAGGCTAGGAAATATCCTTCTTGTGTGGGCCACCAGAGCAATCGTGCTCAATTAAAGGGGTGGTGATTTATTCGCTCGGTTACATAAATAAACTATACATGGCAAGACTCCTCGCGTGATATCACGAAAAAATCGTTCAGCTGCACTCTTGCGGTGCCTAGTTACCATGCCACCCAAAGGAAACACGAGGGCTGGGATACTGCCAGAGTGCCCGGACCTAGACAAGACAAGTCGAGAGGCAGAGATCCGGTTCGAATCACGGACCTCCCGGTCAGTAAATTCGCGCTCTAACCACTGAGCCATCTCGCCCCACATACGATACGACAGGCCGATAGAATCTCGGCTAATTCAGCAAGGCAATCCCGTCAACGCATCAATTTTTCACCCCTTGAAACGCACTTACTTATTTCAGTGACTTGCAGAATCCAAACAACCTATTTCATCACAGAATTGCTGGGTTTCCATATTATTCCTGATGTGCAACCTGCAGGGGGCAATGGCCTAAACATTTATTGATTACCCACGTGATTGAAGACACATCAGGTGGCACTTGTCCCGAATAACTTGGTTTCATCATTGGATGGAGGTGTTTCGCGCCCCAGCACCGCATTTCTAATGCTCCACGACTCGCAACATCTCTCCAACAGTTAATTGGAAAAGATATCCCGAATCGGAATTAATAAAAACTTCTCGTGGTTATTCAGTAGACAAGCGAGCCGATACAAAGAACTGAGACGTATAGTTTGGATAGAATGAGCTGATGGGACACGAATAGAGTTCTGAAATACAATCCAAGTTCAAGATGAAAGTTTGACGCAGCATCTTCTAGCTGGTGACGAATGTTTCCTCGAACTGGCAACACGTCCGCCGCCTTTTGTCTAAATTCCCTTTGTGCCTTTACAGTTACTTTTTTTCAAATCACTATTTCTCACCTTCACATTGGTAGATCATCCTAGTGGATGCACTTTCTACCCACACTATGCAAAACTGTTGGTTTCAGAGACGAACACCACTTGGGCATTTGCATGACCAAGTTTCCAGGAAACTTTATGAGCTGAAAACCTGCTGCCATTGCTAACACAAATGTAGCAGACCAATTGTGGGGAGATTGGCTACTATCTGGCGGGCTGAGAATGGTACACTATAACCATACCACAATGACCGAGCTACTAGTCAAAATAAGCCATAAACCACCCTAAGTAATATGAAGAAGACCGTAGTCAGATCAAAATTATTCCACGCTCTGGAGTTATGTACAAATTTGAGGGTGATAAAAGGTGCTGAGAACTGCAAGTTAAACTGAGTGGTAAAAATAATGAGCCGGTCGGCCTAGAACACACATGAACAGAAAAAGACTGTTCGAATGCTGCCCGTTTGTTGGTCATACTGTGTCGTCATCTTCACTTGATTCGCTGCCAACAGGTAAGGGAATTTCTTCCAAGTTCGAAGAGACCGCCTTTGAAGGTGTGGTTGGAACATAGCCATGGATTGAAATCGGTGCAGTGTAAGGAGTAGAAGTGTAGTCTGCGTCCAATCCGTTGTCAGACTCCACAACGGGTTGCGGGCTGTAAGCCTCAACACATGTGTCCAACTTGGGCTGAGGCGACAATTTGCACGACTCTGTTGTGGAAAAATTATAAACCGCATCTTCCGCATCATCGTCTTCTTGGATATCTTCAAGATAGACTTCTTCTGGATTTCGAACGGCTCCGCCAGTCTGATATTCATATTGTGTGTGCGGGTCATTAACAGATGTCTGATTTTGTGGAGACATGCAAGAACTACTTAGAGGATCATATTCAGTAGTGTCGGCTGATATACCAGAACATTCTGAAAGGAGCCAACTGGCATTAGGATCGGGCAAATGGGTGGCAGGCGGTGGCTGATCATATCGTGAATCCACGTCTTCCACATCAGCAAGCACCTGAGAACCTGCCTTTCCTTCGCCATCCACAGCAGAACGCTCATCATTGTCGTCTTCTTCTTCCTCATCCTCCTCCTCCTCCTCCAGCGCATTTTTTGCTTCAAGCTGAGAGGACAATTCGGAAAGACAGTAAGAGGCGCGTCCAAGGAGTAGGGCATTAGGATTTACTAGATCCAACATGGCACAAAGAAGTTCTGTTTGAGGGTTAGAGAAGAGGGCCTGTTTCGGTTGGACGGCAGCTTGTTGTTGCAAGCTCAGTGGTACGCCGCCCGAAAGCAGCCCGTTTGCCTCGTTTGGTTTGTAGGCAGGGGCGGTTCGTTCGAAGTTGTCGGGTATGGCAAACTCGTTACCGAAAGTCTCGTGTAGAGCGCGAATTTCCTCGGAAGTTACAGAGAAGTCGCACCTTGAGAAAGGATGGAACAAAGTAAACGGAGGTGGTGAGCCTGGTATGTAAATTAGGATCACGATGTCAAGACTGTTGTTGAACCCTGCAAAGTGAGTCGTAGTCCGGCGACTAACTACTCCAGTATAACTAATGCCATCTTCGGCTGTTGTATGTCAGCAAACAAACGAACAAGCAACAAACTGCCTACAAGAGAGGATCCATAGTCTACAAGAATGATATGTATAAAGCATGAAACAGTCCATAAAACGGACGACCAGTGAGCGCACAACAGTGCAGCCTTATCAAGGAATGAACAAGCGAATGGAAGACAGAAAGAGGAGGGGTATCCTAAGAGTTCTGGTCGGCAATGAGCATCTGGGTAGGGTCAAAACCTGATACGAGTGACTAGAGGAGTGAAGGTAGATCGGACCACTGTACAGTTGTGAGTGCGACAGAGAACCAGTTCAACAGAGTATTCAACAGGATGGTGATAAGGAACTATGGAGGGAGGCTATATTTAGACGGTGAGAGGGTACACAGACAGCTGTTCAGAATCACTCACACCCACGCTTACTCACCGAATATTGCCTAGGAGTGAGATATATAAAAGAGATCACCTCAAATATGACAGCGATATTCTATGACGAGTTGGGTAGGAGACGTGCATCGTAGAAGCTGGTATGAGGCGGGAATAGGTACGAGGGTTAAAAGAGGAGTAAGGCCCTCTGAAGGCTTAGATAGCACTTATTTCCACCTTCGGGAACCAACTGAGGTTGCTCAAAAAGGACACAACAAGAAGCTAATAGTAGGATGATTGAGGGATACGATCAAAATCAATGAAGAAAAGGAAGCTGACAAAGGAAGGCCGTTCAGACGTGGACAGAGAGAAACATACGCGGATTTGTTGGGGTTGAATTTCATCGCGTTCAATCAGAAATGTCTGTAACATCGGGTGTCATGCGATCATCAAAAATCCTAAATGAAGCATACCCTAGGACAGAAAAGGGTTCAAAAATGTTGTGAGAGATGCATTGTTAAAAAACGGCCTTAATGCAACCAAAAATAGAATGGAACAATTAGATCAATGTGGAAAAAACCCCAGGGAGCACTTGCATCGGTCTTGTAGATTCTAAAGAAGGCCGTCAAAACGGACCGGAACTGACGGATGTATGTGTGTGCGTGTGTGTGTGGAGGGGGGTCAACCCAGTTCCGAAAGTCTGGATGCGGTTCGTATAGTATCGGTCTGTAAACACAAGGTCGTTTCTACTGGATCAGAAAGCTTCGAGACATTAGGGCATAACAGTTCAGTTTACCATGAGACTCCACTTCAGATAACTGCAACTGTGGTAAGTCAACGGTAGAGTAATGGTGCCTGAACCCTCATTAGTGACCGCACAAGAGGCTGTTAACTTTCAGATCACGGTGTTTGACTAAGGTTGATTACCACTTTGGACAATATGTTGGTTGTTTTGAAGGGCTTTGGAATTGGATGTGGCGTGAGGAAACAAATCGGATGAAGTGAAAAGATGAAATATGGTTGGAGCGAATCCCGGAGCACAGGTACGTAGCGGAATAGGGGGCGGGGAGTACTGCGGACTAGGAAGACTAGAAGTGACTAATGACATGGACAAACAAATCCAGTTGAGTTCCTGGGCATGGGGAATAAGTCTGAAGCTAGAGTGGAACACAGGTTGGATATGAAATTGTGCAATCTGAAACAAAAGGTTGAGCGAACATTCCAGACTTTTTTTAAGGGAGCATCATAGAACCTCATTGGAGTCGCGAACAGAAGGATAGGATACTACCTTTGCGAGATTCCAGAAATACAAACTTCCGGAAAATTTACTAGACAGATGATCAGACGTGCGACTGACGAACCTATCCTTGGTGTTGTGGATGATGGTAATACAGAAGTTGGGCTCCGTAACATAGTCCAAGAGGGATGAAGGAGTGAAAATATCCACTTTTATATATTCAGGCGTTTCTTCTAACAGCAATATTAAAGCATTATAAAGATGAATTTTCACCTAGTTCAGAAAATTGGGGCCTAAGAGAAATGTATTACTGGAGACACTTGTGGGGTACCGAGTGAAATTTTTTTGAGACTCGGCAGTCCCTGACAGAAGCCGGGAACTCGTCGCATTTCACTTCAACCAGCAGACAGGTAGTATCAGAAAAAGGGGCGAAAAGGAAGTAAGAGACAGCGGAAGTGAAGCGAAAACAAGCAGTGACACAACTATCAGAAGAGCCGATGAGGGATAGAGCAGTCAGCCGAATAAAATAAATCATGGGTGATTTGGACAAGGTACAGGGTCTGTGGTGAGTTAACGTTGCGGTACGCTACTCGCGCGGGAAAAGAAACCATAAAAAGTCGTCCTTCAAGGCCATCTGATGATGATAGGAAAACTTTGGGCTAAAACTTTGATAATCAACTAAAAAACGATGGAAGGAGGTAAAAGAAGACGAACAGTAAGTTCATACAGTCAGGATAATGAGCTTCCATGCCTAAAATGGAAGCAATAACGTAAGGGGATCCGTGAGACTACTGTGACCGGATATACGAAACAGGGGGAGAAGACGATAAAAGCTGATGAAATGGGCTAATGTTACTTTTCAAGATGAAGTACGCAATAGGGGGTTCGAACCGGTTGGAACGGGGAGATTTCACTGTGTTGCGTGCATTCATGTTAGTTTGATGGACTAGAGACTGACATGCGAAATCAGGGACTTGGAGTAGCCAGCCATATAGGACTGTTGTAAGCTGGACGACAGTACTTTTCTGAGAGCTGGGCTAAGCCACAAAATACTTGTGAAGACGAATACTTGACTGGCGTATGAGGTTGGTGAGTGAGGATCCCTTCAGAATATTTGGAGTTTCAACTCAGTCCAACTAATACCAAAAGACAAAATGGAAAGCTGACTAGCAAACGATGGCTCCATGCTCGGTCCTTGCTGGTGATCACCGTTTATCATCGGCAGTGACTGGGGATACCCTAACATAACAGCAAACGGAAGTAACTTGATAGTGCCGTCTAGAAATCTTATATGCTCTTTTCGTAACAAATCTATGCGTGGATAACGAACCTCTCCTGTGCCGTTTTCTCTGGTAGAATACAGGGAACTCGGGAAGTAGTCATCAAATGGTTAGTTGAGCGCAGAATACACAGCCATTCGGGATCAAGAAAGAGTCCAGTGGAATCCTCCTCTGATTGTTTATCTGCCTCTGGATCTGTCACGGCCGAATCGTCCATCGAGGGATTGCAAACCGGCTCAGGAAGTGAGGACTTCAATGCAATACTAACAATGAATGATGCATCACAAGTGTCCACATCATCCAACTGCAAGGAAGAATCTGGCGACGGATTCTGTGGATCAATGTCCATGAATCGAATGTAGTCTCGTTTTGCAAGACATTTATCGAGAGCCAAGAAACGAGTCTGTCTCAACTGACCGTGAGAATAATCCTGCAGAAAGGGGTTGCAAATGAAGAGTTAGATAGATGCAACTGTCATCAACGGCAAGCAGACGTTGGAGAAACCAGTAAAGGACCCTTTTTAAAAGAGAATACTCCGTCTCAACTGAAGAATAATCCTGCAGAAAGGGGTTGCAAATGAAGAGTTAGATAGATGCAACTGTCATCAACGGCAAGCAGACGTTGGAGAGGAGAATAAAGGACCCTTTTTAAAAGAGAATACTCCGTACTTCGTGTTAGGTTGTCAGTTCAGCTTCCGTAAGACTAAAGCAACTACCCACGGTATCCTTTTCCTCTGCAAGTCAAAGAATCCAGTGATAAGAGGAAGCTTATCTATACGATAGAGATGTGCATTCGCGGATATTTCTTATTGCGAACCCTAAATGAACGGTATGACCGCTAGTGAGTTTTGGGGATGAACGTCGGACAAGCAAGATACGCTGATGCTGATCGGCTACAGGGCTCAGCTCTACCACAATAGAGTGCACAATGGGATAGGGTCGATTTGCACAAACCTAAATGTGAACACCGATGTTTACCGAGTCATGTGGTGAAATAACTGACCACTATTGGTTGAGTTAGCCCGAAACGAACACCATCAATTAGTCCGCATATTCATCCGCGAATTCGGCGAATTGCGTGAGAACACAACTTTGCAAGCAAGGCCATCATTGAACAAAACGAGCATACAGACAAACATTTCCCTCTCCCCGCAGGATGAATCCTACGGGCCTAGAGAGGGACAAGCACACAAGCAAACGTCATGACACAACGGATCTGGAAAGATGGTTTGTGTGTCTAAAATAGCAAGAATGTGGAGTTAGGAAAAGATATTTCCTGGCATCTGGAAATGCAACAGAAGCGGTGATAGATAACGTTAAAATGCATGCGAGTTAGAGCAAACAGGCAAACGTGACCACAATTCTAGAAGGGAATCTCTGAAATACGGGCAATTTTGGATCGAGTTCCAAGCATGACATCCATGCCCAGTTGGAGCACGTGCCCTCAATCTGCAATCTGTCAGGTCACTTCCCTTCGCTGGTTGGTGTCACAAATGAGGATAATTTCCTCATTCTCCGAAAAAAGATGGGGCGAATCAGGTAGGACGAAAACCTAACAAAGAATGGAGCAGGAATCGTACAAGATGCACTATAGTGGGCCGCTTTGTTGGACAGACAAATCAGTGAGCTAGAAGAATGACAGATAGGCTACAGCACATGTACCAGCGACGAATTGCATGAGCTGCACACCTGTCGTTTACAGCGACACGCAAGAAACCACAAACCCTACCATGTAAGTTGGAGTAGTTAATTCTCTCATTCCGAAATTTTGTTAACGCGACGCGGACCTTGTCTCCACACTGTGATCATTACTGAAAATTGAGCTGTGGGTAATTATTCTATTAATTCTTCTTGTAATTACTGAGCAACGGACTCCAATCTCCAACTTTCTCTCGTCCTCACACTTGTAACTATTGCTTTACAGCAACCAGTAGTGTTGTTTTCTTCGGTATAAAACGGATGATTTCAAAACTTAGTTTGATNTGATGAAATGGGCTGATGTTACTTTTCAAGATGAAGTACGCAATAGGGGGTTCGAACCGGTTGGAACGGGGAGATTTCACTGTGTTGCGTGCATTCATGTTAGTTTGATGGACTAGAGACTGACATGCGAAATCAGGGACTTGGAGTAGCCAGCCATATAGGACTGTTGTAAGCTGGACGACAGTACTTTTCTGAGAGCTGGGCTAAGCCACAAAATACTTGTGAAGACGAATACTTGACTGGCGTATGAGGTTGGTGAGTGAGGATCCCTTCAGAATATTTGGAGTTTCAACTCAGTCCAACTAATACCAAAAGACAAAATGGAAAGCTGACTAGCAAACGATGGCTCCATGCTCGGTCCTTGCTGGTGATCACCGTTTATCATCGGCAGTGACTGGGGATACCCTAACATAACAGCAAACGGAAGTAACTTGATAGTGCCGTCTAGAAATCTTATATGCTCTTTTCGTAACAAATCTATGCGTGGATAACGAACCTCTCCTGTGCCGTTTTCTCTGGTAGAATACAGGGAACTCGGGAAGTAGTCATCAAATGGTTAGTTGAGCGCAGAATACACAGCCATTCGGGATCAAGAAAGAGTCCAGTGGAATCCTCCTCTGATTGTTTATCTGCCTCTGGATCTGTCACGGCCGAATCGTCCATCGAGGGATTGCAAACCGGCTCAGGAAGTGAGGACTTCAATGCAATACTAACAATGAATGATGCATCACAAGTGTCCACATCATCCAACTGCAAGGAAGAATCTGGCGACGGATTCTGTGGATCAATGTCCATAAATCGAATGTAGTCTCGTTTTGCAAGACATTTATCGAGAGCCAAGAAACGAGTCTGTCTCAACTGACCGTGAGAATAATCCTGCAGAAAGGGATTGCAAATGAAGAGTTAGATAGATAGATGCAACTGTCATCAAGGGCAAGCAGATATTGGAAAAACCAGTAAAGGACCCTTTTTAAAAGAGAATACTCCGTACTTCGTGTTAGGTTGTCAGTTCAGCTTCCGTAAGACTAAAGCAACTACCCACGGTATCCTTTTCCTCTGCAAGTCAAAGAATCCAGTGATAAGAGGAAGCTTATCTATACGATAGAGATGTGCATTCGCGGATATTTCTTATTGCGAACCCTAAATGAACGGTATGACCGCTAGTGAGTTTTGGGGATGAACGTCGGACAAGCAAGATACGCTGATGCTGATCGGCTACAGGGCTCAGCTCTACCACAATAGAGTGCACAATGGGATAGGGTCGATTTGCACAAACCTAAATGTGAACACCGATGTTTACCGAGTCATGTGGTGAAATAACTGACCACTATTGGTTGAGTTAGCCCGAAACGAACACCATCAATTAGTCCGCATATTCATCCGCGAATTCGGCGAATTGCGTGAGAACACAACTTTGCAAGCAAGGCCATCATTGAACAAAACGAGCATACAGACAAACATTTCCCTCTCCCCGCAGGATGAATCCTACGGGCCTAGAGAGGGACAAGCACACAAGCAAACGTCATGACACAACGGATCTGGAAAGATGGTTTGTGTGTCTAAAATAGCAAGAATGTGGAGTTAGGAAAAGATATTTCCTGGCATCTGGAAATGCAACAGAAGCGGTGATAGATAACGTTAAAATGCATGCGAGTTAGAGCAAACAGGCAAACGTGACCACAATTCTAGAAGGGAATCTCTGAAATACGGGCAATTTTGGATCGAGTTCCAAGCATGACATCCATGCCCAGTTGGAGCACGTGCCCTCAATCTGCAATCTGTCAGGTCACTTCCCTTCGCTGGTTGGTGTCACAAATGAGGATAATTTCCTCATTCTCCGAAAAAAGATGGGGCGAATCAGGTAGGACGAAAACCTAACAAAGAATGGAGCAGGAATCGTACAAGATGCACTATAGTGGGCCGCTTTGTTGGACAGACAAATCAGTGAGCTAGAAGAATGACAGATAGGCTACAGCACATGTACCAGCGACGAATTGCATGAGCTGCACACCTGTCGTTTACAGCGACACGCAAGAAACCACAAGCCCTACCATGTAAGTTGGAGTAGTTAATTCTCTCATTCCGAAATTTTGTTAACGCGACGCGGACCTTGTCTCCACACTGTGATCATTACTGAAAATTGAGCTGTGGGTAATTATTCTATTAATTCTTCTTGTAATTACTGAGCAACGGACTCCAATCTCCAACTTTCTCTCGTCCTCACACTTGTAACTATTGCTTTACAGCAACCAGTAGTGTTGTTTTCTTCGGTATAAAACGGATGATTTCAAAACTTAGTTTGATGAATGTCCTACCACAAGAATACAGTGAGACCTGCCGACAGTAACCAGTAAGGAATGGATTCAACGCAGACGACGGTGAATTACGATGTTCTAATGTTCTTGATAACTCAGCAGTAAGTCACACAGAAAATTAGTTAGTGTCACAGAAAAACCGTTAAGAATGCAGCGGATATCTTCCGGGCTCTTCGGAAACATGTAATACCTCATTTGTGCGCGCGCCTGAAACCGTGAATTAAGGAAAGGGCTACAACCTTTGTCAAAATGCACGCGAATTTAATGCGTGCGCGTTTCGAAAAATTCGAAACACCGAAGCATCTTTATGAATCTCACAAATAAGGCAGAACAAATGAGCACCACCAATAGATTTACCTTATTTTCCGACTGAGAGGTGCATAAACAAAGTGAGTTATTTGAAGATATCAACTTATCAGTGAACACATTTGCACGCGGAGACTGACGTCGAAGGATTCCTATGGAATTTTCGGGTGCTTGAGGAATACACTGACGCTTCAAGTATTTTCCAATTTTTACAATTTACGCGTGGAGGCACGTGATAGAAGCACATAAAGGAAGATATATTCCGTGTCAGACTACAATGTACACTGGAGGTGACTTCAGTATATGTCGGTGGAAGGAGGAAACGTTTACCTGGACAAGTATAGAGGCATCGAGTGCCTTTTAGAGTACCACATAAGTTACAGAAAATTACGCCTCCATACACTGTGTGCAATGGGGTCAGTCAAGTCTTCCACCGTGGAACCAATCGTCTTTATGGTGAACTTTGTCCCATCCCACATTCAGTTCTTGAGAAAAAAGTTGATCCCTATTTCCATGATTTGACATACCAAGCTCCAGTTGAGTGACTCAGATCCAGCAAATGTATGTCCTGATTTTACAAAGTTTGAAATAAAGCTAACATGTTTCTGATGGAAAACATGAAGAAACAGAACCTCTTTTGTACGGCCTCGTAGGGGTTGCAAACCTAGGATTCTCGCAATTGTTGGAGGCATTAAAGCATTAGGAATGGATGTAAAACGGTACGAAAGAATCTTGAAAGGAACGTTCAATTTTTGGGGGTAGAAATACCATTTTCAAGACCGTCGAAGATTCAAAGAAGAATTTATGAGAGTACAATCCATCTCTTCTCGTATAAAAGGTGTACGAGCTGAAACAGCGAATGCAGGAAAGCTTCTCAGACTTGTACGAGACGCAGAAAGATATCCGACTGCTTGAAAATCTAATAAATGTGATTTGGAGGACCTTGACATTGGAACACAGTAGACTTATGAGCCAGATGGTATTCTGAAACAGAAATATGGGAAAGAATACCTCTGCGGATTTTTCTAGTGATTATTGTGCATTCAAATAGTTTGCCTTCGTGGAATGGTAGCTGTGTTCGGAATAAGGCACTCGTGTGAACAGACTTCCAAAAATGGAAAATGTGAAAACACGTTACCGCACTGGTTCGAACAATAACGGTCTATGAGCGGTTCTTATGACTGGAACTACCTACTTGATCGCAGATTCCACATGAAACTGGTGAAGGATTTCGTGGTTATTGTGTTACCAGGCCGTTTTTTTGGAGAGATCTATCAATGGAAGTCAGTATATGTCAGTATGCAATGCGTACACCACTCTGTAGATAAAGTTTGTTCTGCTTGATACTATTTCAGCTCCAATCCAGTGCGGGGTTGCAGTGACGATGTCACCTCAATTGGTGATGAAACGTTTGCCATCCAACTGCCAAACTCGGTGAATAGACCAACAACCAAGCAGTGCAACCGAGCTACCTATATGCCACAACATTACAGCCCCTTCAACTAAGTTCAGAGTCAGACGCGATCACTGATAAGGAAAAAGAGTGGTTGATAAACTATGAGTAATACGTGATTGAGGACCCATGACGACAACATCAAAAAGGCAGACAAACGACAAAAGTATAACCGAATTGGAATCAAACTTCTGTTTCATGTAGCCCATTGGAAGTGTTGAGAAATGAACTGAAATTCATCTGAAGGAAGCTTACCAGGTGTTGAACGACTGCAGCGAATTGGCAATGCAAATGTGCAGAGAACCAGTATCTGGGTCGTAGACGACACAGGAGCTGTTCCGCCGGTGGGCTGCCCAAAGCGTCCTCCCGAATCTCTTCCGCAAAGTGTGGCTTGTAGCGAATTAGGGCTCTGGAGTTGCCGTAGTGATAGATACCACGTGGCCAATCATGACTGAGCACTATGTCCACGGGTCGACGGATTTGACCTAATCGAAAAACCTCTAGATTGCGAACATGGTACACTGATCTTTTGGATGATTCGGAGTATGGAGGGTGCTCGTAGTGCCCCATTGTGTAGTCGTGTTGCTTATAGATACCCGAGAGGCCTGCTATCCTCAGACCTCCGAACTGGACAACACCGGCATATCCTAATGAAGGGTGAAGCGTATATAAGGGGCAAAACGTTATATCCGAATCAAAGGACATTTAGAAGCAAGTGCCAATGCAGAAGAGATGAGCAAAAAGCAAAAGGGTGTTACAAGGAATCTGAAAATCTGTACAGAAGTACTGTAAGTGGACTCTCTGGATGAACGAGTACACGGTGAAGTGCATCACTGGAATGTGTTACCATTGTTTTAACGGAGTTAACACCCACCGCTGAGTTACACTATAATAGTACTTCGTTATACGTGGAAATGGATGGCAATCAGTCCATCTGCTGCCCAAGGAGGAAGATGTATCCCGAAATCCTGGATGACCGACATTTGCAACCAAGTCGCTCAGCTCGGCAAGAAAGTCAGCGCACATTTCTTGACACCACGAAGCCTCGCAACCGGTGGATGTGCGTTGCTCAAGTTGCTTAGCCTGTACTGGGTTCTCTTGATCCGACTTACCGCTTGCTTCATATCTGTTTAGTTGCTATTTTACTCTTGTGGTTCTATTAGCTTGTTGTCTGCTCAACTGCGTTCAAACAACACGAGACACTGTAATCGCAAGCCGCATTTAGAGCCAATAAGTATGTGTAGCACGAAGCATCCGCTGCCGGAAACGAACTCGTGGTAGGCATCTCACCAAAGAAACAAGAAGGATGAAAACACAGGTGTCAGGTGGAATGATGACTCACCCATATACCATATGTTTGGCGCAACCCAGCCACCATAGGGCAATTCTTGTAAATATGCAGAGGCCTCGTGATTGCCACCGATGAACAGGGTCAACACTGGAGCACGTCGTTCTTCCGAATAGTATCTACAGTAAGTGAATAGTGTAGTGTAGAAGTAGAAAACGACAGAGTCGATTGGAAGCAACCCTATTATGACAACTTGCGCTAACTAGTCGAGAACGACCCAGTCCGTTAAAATATCTGAGGCCCAGGTCAAACCGTGCCCTTACAGTGCCAACGATAATAACTAAACAACATACAGTGAAGAAATGTACTCATTCGTAAACTATAGTGCTGTTGGCGAAATTCAGAGCTGAATCCCGGCGGAAATATGAGGTTCCTCAATTGAATGCGCTGTACAAAGGCCATCGGCATTCGAGATGTCGGAGCATATTTTCTTGCCGTAACACACTACTTGGAAGGTTTCTGAAGACTGTTCGACAACCCACTAGAGTCTCGACTCTCTTTGAGGTTATTAGGAGAACCGGGTCCGAACGTAACTGCCAATGGAACCTTTTTTTTCGTTGAGACAGATTTCATTGGTTGTTCTTCACTCGCCCTTAACCGATGAGCTGTATTCTTAGTATCACTTTCGACCGCTTGCACGCGACAGTGATCAGCAGAGCAGCTGGCCCTCACGTTCATTGACTTTTCTGGTTTGGCCAAGCGCACCAGGCGGTCAAGCGGCTATCCAGACCGGGGTTCACGGTAATAAGAAAGCACTAAGGGATTGTGGTCCACAACAGAGATTCATCAGGTAGACATAGCCCCGACTTTCCATCAACCTTATTCCCTGCTTGAACATCGAACTAGACGCAAATGGAGAAACATACTCATCTGCAAATTAATTCAATGTTAACAGGAAACAGCTAACTCCCAGAGGAATCTCTCGTTTATGGAACCCAACAAACGAACGTGAAGTAAAAGACCGCCCCATGTCTCAGTTGTTACGATATTCGACACATCGAAAAACAACCATTGTTTAACATACCAAGCACGATAACAAGTTGAGGCGCGGTTTTTAAAAACTACACCATGCCGTTATAGGGCATATCACATGGCTTTTGGGTTGGGCTCACATCAGTCACACAGAAAAATTATAGGTAACGTATCCAACTTGGTATTCAAGTAGAACGATGGAAGCTCGGAGACTAAACCTATCTGGTGAGCCCTAAAGAGGGCGAAACCGTTAGTGGGCTGTCAAAGAGTTTTCATTAACTTCTTGTCCATATATTGAAGTTTCAGATGGCACTTTCCTAATTCTGTCAGGTAAACTTTGCCTGCGTTCTATTCATCCAAATGAGTAAACTGCCACCGCGTGCAATCAACTACAGTGCTCTCTCTGTAATGTCCTAACTTCACTTGAAGTGAGGAAAATTCGGAAGGCAGAGTAGGAGTAATAATTTCAAGAGAAAAAAGACAATCATCCTAATCCTATGCATTGATTCTCATCACATAAAAACAGCTGAGATGACGTCCAGTCGTTTTCTTACCGAGCATGGTACATACAGAACATCCCGCCTGAGATTAGGGAAGCCACCAGGACCAAGAACCAGTTAACATGCATCACATAAATGCGGCTGTGAAGTGCGCAAGTGTCCGTCATGAATTCGGAATGCCTACCAGGCGGCTGTCCTGCGTAGAGCCAAAAACACGAGCTCAAACGATGAAGCATGCGTCAAAAACAGTACATTTGACTGCTGGACTAATATCATGCTAATCTGTACCCACAGCAGCAGCGAATGTACGTCCACACAAATGGAAAGGGTGTATCCGTGCTAGACAAAGTGGACACATTGGGCATGCATGCTTAGCCTCAGTCGAACTGCTGGAGTAGCATGAATGTGAGCGTGTCTTCACCAGTGTCAATGTGGTTGAGAGTAGTACTGTGGATCGGACGCGTGTTATTTTGTCACCCGCTAAATGTTAGTCTAATAATAGAATAGAATTGCAGTATCCTACAGAATAGTGGTGGGTACAAATTTACGGCTTGCTTAATTAATTCCATCCACCAAATTTACGCTTGCTTAATTAATTCCATCCACCTAGTCCGACGGAATAGAAGTCAAATGATTTTGGGTAAGATGTGATAGGACTATTGTTAGTACGCGAGATGTCCAGATAAGAGTGTAGGAAAGGAGTACTCGAATCCGTAGTATGGGGTTTCAAACACTCAGTAAGTGGAGTGTTTGTAAACTCTTCTGTCACAATTGACCAATGGTTATGACGTTATTCTCTAAAATCAGAACGGGTAAAAAAGGCCATCATAACTACCAGCTTAGAAGTTTGAGCTGGGCTTGTTGTATCTAAATGAGCGACGTTACGGTCTGAGGCTTCGGTGAGGTGGAACTTCTTAGCTCAGTTTGACGGAGGTCGAGGACTCGCGACAGAATTATCCTATATCTAAGAATTCTCATCATCGTAAGCTGTATTCCTTGACTATTGACGGCTTCAGCTGGCTGAACAGTGCAGCTTGGAAGGTCTGAATCGGCTGAAAAAGGACTGCGAGCTATCATCGACAGTTCCAGGGCTTTAACATGCTCTGTGCGTGGCCAGACATTTTATCCACACTCTGGTTGGAAACCTACGAATCTCATTCCAGTAGTTTGTCGTCCATGATGAGAATCGGTCACTGAATCATGCGTAAAGAAATCGAAAAAAATTCGTTCAGCTGTAACACCCTTCCGGTGCCTAGCTGCCGTGCTACTCGAAGGAAGGGATACGAAGGCTGGGATACTGCCAGGTTACCCAAGCCTAGACAAAGTGATTGGCTTTCCAGCTCTTGTAATTATAAGTCCTTTAGTTAAAGTTAAAATGGTACAGGCGGTATAGTTCAAATGATATAGATCCTACCTAAAGAAACCAAGATGAATACGGTTGCATTGGAGGACATTATATTTCGAAGACCGTACACAATCATGCGGTCGTACGAGACACGGGATCGTTACGGGAAAAGCCATTAGATGGAAGAACCGCGGTATGAAAAGAATCAGCTTTGAAAAGTCAGATGTGTCGTGCCGATCAGTACAGGCACATTTCTAAGGCTACGGGGTGGATGGACGGCGGAGTGTGAAAAAATTATGCTAAGTCGAACTCACCTCCAAAAGTCACCCATTGCATAGTACTTTGGTGGGACACTCATCCCAGACAAGTCCACCGGATTGCGTAGGGACTGAAAGTCGCCACAACAAAGGACCAAGTCAGTTTTGAACCCTCCAGCTTCCTCCGCAGCAGCAATGTCCGTGTAGACTCGATCCAATTCTCCATGAAGGCAACCGACGACGCAAACCTTCACCATTCTGATTGAATGTAAAAGTGATCAGGTCGTCTTAGGAGAATAGCTACAAAAGGCAGTAAAAAGCCCCCACTTTGATTGTAAAAGTTATGGAACACGATTTGGCCCAAGATATAAAAATACAGGTTGGTCAGCCACCCGCACACCCGATAGTCAAGAGACTGTCACCGCCTAGCTGTAACAGAAAATACGAGCCTCCACTTCATCTAGGTCTCACTTCTGCAAGCAATTTCATGTGCACTATATTAAACATTAAGTGGGACTTTAGAAAATTAACATGCTGATTGACAGTTTTAATGTGTGTCTAACTTTTGTCATAGGAAACGGACCATGAGATATCGTACGCTATAGTTTCTGTACCCTTAAATTGTCAAAGACCCAGTGAGCTCGAGCATCACCGGAAATTGAAACAAATCAGGCGTGTCACGTGTACAACTGGTTTCCAGTAGCTGTTAGAGTTGTTCGCTGGAGCAGTCTCTACCGCTGGTACCCAGGGTAACAGACAACGATACAATTTCGGGATCCATAAGTTACTCATGAGTAGGTAAATGCAAACGAATTAGAAATGACAAGCCACCGATCACTCTAGATCACCAACATCGGACAAATGTGATGATATCATGGTCACGTTGACTGGATCGGTCAAAGTGACGTTTGACGAATACCGATTGGAAATTGCACAAACTCACCTTGAAAGACGTTCGACTCACGGACAGCCGTCTGGTTGGAAGGATGCTTGTACCCTTCGCTTTTCAATGGACAGGCATCTCCGAAAGCTACTGTAAGGAAAGCGTTGGTAGGTAGTTGCTCTTAGGTAGTGTTGTTTGAAAAACGCTCGCGATTCTAATGTTTTGATGGTATTCCAATCGTATGACCGATATCTAGTGGAGAAGACTGACTTGCCAAGGATCAAGGATTCGTAAAACAATCCCTAAAAAGCTGAAATCGTAGAAACCCAGAAGACTCTTCGGTTAACCCTAAGTTGGTGAATTTAACCTAAACACTGTACAGGCGCAGACTAACGAAGAAAAGGAAACGACAATCACATTGCGGCCAAGTCCAGAGTCAGAACTCCATTCGGCGCTTCAGATGACTCTCAAAGAATGCCTGAGATCGGTAAATATATTAAGAAATGCACAAGGATGCATTATACAGACCAGAACTCTAAGCGGTAGGAATTCAAATAGCTAATGCGTCCCCGTGAAGCATGAAAAGCCGTTCCCCAACACTATATCCCTAAAATTGTCAGATTAGACTACCTTCAATGTTATAGTAGGTAAGGGCCAATCGCAACGCGTAAGAAAATCCTTCCACAAAATTTTGGCATATCCAAGTAGTACTGAACCTCGTTGTTTTGGACTTTGCATGTACTTTCGGGAGTTGTGTTGTATCCTAATGCGGTGTAATGAATGAGGTGAGTGCTCAGATGGTGTTTGCCAGTTTGTGAGAAAAATGGCGACAAAGTGGTATATATGTGAATCCCAATGGACGTGCAAATCAGGCTACAGTAGGGGGTTGTTCTGTTGTGTACTTGAGACGTGGCCTCTGCAGATACCGAAGCTGAGACGTTTCGCGGTCTTTGATAACTACTGTCAGCGACTAGAAAGCGCGTCAGTGACTTCAACCTAAGATTGTATCCAACACCGGTGGCTTAGTTATTTATTACACGTACCGAGCCATCATCTGCCGAGAAGTGTGCATTCATTTCGTGCTCAATTCGGAGTGGCGTGAACAGAGACAATCGACCTTTGACCTGGCAGAAGGGCACGAAAGCGAATCCGAAAAGTCTAGATATTGTTGGCGAGACCTGTCTCCCAACATGGGATGCGGCGACCTTCCGCGTGCTTGACTGAAGACGCCGCAATATGGGGATAGGAATTAATGTCAACTGCGTTCTCGTTGTGCGCTTCTGTTTAGACTGAATGTGCACACATCTGGGAGCTTTAACACCATGGCGACACCTTGCCTTTTATTCTTTTTTTATAATAACTTATGGTTGTGTGGCAGTAAAACATTGGTATTAAACATTGAAGTACTGTCGCTGACACTAACGGTTACTGGTGTCTCGGATAGAATGCGACCACGTGAACAAACTCAACTGGAAACCGTAGTTACTAGAGTAGTCTGCTTAAGTGGCAGGGAATTCTCAAGACAAGCAGAAAATCCACTTTGTA
The DNA here is from genome assembly GCF_000715545.1 of Opisthorchis viverrini. NCBI lineage: Eukaryota > Metazoa > Platyhelminthes > Trematoda > Opisthorchiida > Opisthorchiidae > Opisthorchis > Opisthorchis viverrini. The sequence goes on from NW_008751756.1 coordinate 24,814, forward strand.
TAACTGATATTTCCCGCGACTACTTTACTTTACTTTACTGATCAAAAGTTACTGCTGTGGTGCTAATTCTTTAAACTATTCGCCTACCCTGATCCCCGATTCATCGGAGATCGGTTCATCGTTAACTTGATATTAACGAAGATGGAGCGAAGTGACATCTAACCACCGATCCACATTGTTAGTCCAATGAAACCAGTCGCCCCCCTAAGAAATCCCATGATCACGACAGAGTGCTGAATCCTCCCCAAATAGTGAAACAGATCAGGAAATACAGAAACAAACGGAAGACGCAGCTGACCGCGTGTTCGGAAAAACATAAAAACGAGTCATTTTCAAATAATAATTTACTTTGGAAATTCATAAAAAAACAAACCAGAATCGACTGCACAACGAACAGGGAAAGAAGGATCGACACTTCAGCGTAAGGGTCAGTGGGAATCTAACGCGGATAGTCCTTGTGTGGTTGTTGTTGTTGTTGAGGATAACGTTCATCCGGACCGGCGCCCAGAAGATGCATCTCAGCAACTCGACTGGGGGTGGGACCTCCACTGAACCTACTGCGACCCGGACCGCGACCAGGTGGTGGACCCTGTCAGGGGAAATAGGGCGGGTTACTCGTTAATCTTTCTCGGGAGAAACTAATCCAATATAGAACCAGGTAACGTTCCCAAGTATTTTTTTCTCTCTGGCTCATCTAGGTCAACACCTGTATGAATACCAACGAAAAACGGCACTGCAGGACTAGATAACGAAAGAACCAACTACTTACGAAAGTACCTGTACATCCAAGACTATCGCCCAAAAACGCACTGACGATGCCACCTCGATTGGCGATGAAACGTTTGCAATCAAATTGCTCAGCCCAGCGAACAAACCAACAGCAATATATATATATATATATATATCGAAGTTGTAGATTGGTAAACTGAGAAGCGGAAAGGAGAACGAAGCTCGCTGAAGTGCGGGCCTGACACCCCGCTGGGTGCCAAGTAAACGGTCCATCCAAAACTTAGGTCTATCATCACCATCCACACATACTCCCAAAGCAATTGGCTGCCGGTGGCATTTAATATTTTCACATATTCCGAAAATGATGTGCGGTAGTATCGAAACAGCATTGCCATGCGTCCACATGGTAGCGTAACTGGTTTTTCTCCGGAAGGGATATTTATGGTCAGGGATACGAACTACCCTTTTCTCAACCCGAATTAGCCACCTAACGCCGTAGTCCGTTCAGTCCTTGAAGTTAGCTGGAAACTGGTAACCGTATCCTAGCATCAAAAGAAGCGATATTTGGTTTCCGGATTTTCGCATTGTGAGGCAATCACCGTTTATCCATAACCACGTTTTCCACAATAACGGCATGTTAACACTGTAGGAAAAGTCGGGTGTAGTAAGTTGATTGGTCAACGATAGTTACGGTCATGAGTTAACCGTGGAGACAAAGAATTACACTTATCCACCCTAAAGTGCCGCACACAAAAAGGTGAAGACTTACCGACTGGTAGCCTCCACCATAAGGCCTCATATCACCACCAACCTCAGCCCCACCGCCAGGCGGTCCGGAAAACCTGCTACCCGAACCTCCAACCCGAGATCCGGAGCCGTCAGGACGACTGCTCCAACCCCGTGGTGGTGGATTACTATCCATTGGGGCATTGTTGTTCGGAGGTGCGTTTTTGTTTGCATTGAGAGAATTAGTTATGGACGCAGCAACGGCCATTGCCGCGGCCCTGGCTGCCATTAAGCTGCTGCTGCTGAGGGAACTGCCACCGCTTCCAATACCACCAGGTCCAGGAGCTGAAGTGAAACGAGCCATCGGAGAGCCAGATCCACTGCGCGACCGTGACCTGCATAGAAAGCAAGAAAATACTGAACATTGTTAGGAGTTGAAGACAGTGTAACCTGACAGAAAACGAAGCCCGTAATGTCAGGCCGAAAGCAGTTAATGATCCAGAGGGACAGGACAAGCAAATAAGTAGTATGGTGTGTATCTGTAACAGTGATCACAAATCGATGGTTGCAAGCCAGAGGACAAAATGCGACATCCGTCTGAATTCCGAAAGCATTCAAACTCACACAAAACCAATCTGTTACTGAACGCACTCGAAGCCGTTTTTGTTCTCAAAAGTCTACAGATATGTATATGATCACCAGATAGGAATGAATTTCGGCTAAATTAGTATGTGCTGTCCCTAGAAAGTCTCATGTTACTAACACGATCAGTCGAGCGCAGTAACACTATACTTGGTTCTCAGTCTCACTTCCGCTCTCCGGGGGAATGCAGTGAGGCAGGTACTAGCATGAGTTCGAATAAATACTGCAGAAAACCCCAGACTGGTGGGTCGAAAGTTTCGTCCGTTGAATTAAGGACGGAGTGTGGAACCGATATCAAATGAAAACAATAGCTTTGAAGGGGTGAAGCGGTGATTACGTGAACGACTCATCTTACAGCCTCTCTAGCCGTTAACGGATTCTACCTAAGAATGAAGACACAATAACTCGTAGGATTGTGGCAGTACTCATATTGACCATCACGGGAGAAAGGAGATAGGCACGCGACCGATATTTCATGGTCAAGTTCTATAGCACGTACACAAATTAACGGCAGAAGCACAACTATGAAACTCTAACTTACCGTCCCCTTCGAGTACTCCGTGAAGATCCGCGTTGGACAGAGTTTGAACCAGACCCATTTTCATCAGCATTGCGAGAGCTTGAGGGTGAACGGGAGTTGGAGCGTGACCGTGAGGCACGTGATCGAGAACGCGATCGAGACCGCACACTGCGTGATCGTGAGCGGCTCGGTGATCGGGAGCGACGAGAATCAGCAGAGCGGGATCGAGACCGGGAGCGCGTGTTTGATCTACGGAATCAATCAGAAAAAGTCAAATCGGTTAAAACTAACAGGAACAAACTAATTGGCCTGGAATGTTTACATAACACGCTCTAGGAGAACAAAACACACTCGATACCAAGGAATTACCTCGAACGAGACTGCGAACGCCGAGCATCCTGCCGTACGCGAGATGCTGAGTACCCAGGTCCTCCACCTTGCGGTCGTTGAATAAGTCCATGTGGCAAATCCGGAGGTGGTTGTGACATACTTGGAGGTGGAAACTGTAGAAATGCGGGTCCAGGAAACCCAGGCGGGGCAACTCTTCCACCAGCAGGCATCAGTGGCGCTGCACCTGGCGGCGGAATAGTTATTCCGGGACCCTTTAATCCTGGAAAGGCAGTTTGCATTCCTGGCGGAGGGACGTGTGTGAGCGCCTCGGGGCCGGTACGAATTCCCTGTCCGATGGCTGCGGTTGGATAAGCAGTGATATGCGACAGATGATGCACCGGTCGAGAGTTTCCACGCGTTGTGTCCCGACTGAACGGTTTGGCGTACTCTGATTCGGGATCCAATTGTACGGCATCGTTACCTGCTGCAGACCCAGACTGAGATTCACCATCGGACACGCTGTCAGCCGCGCTACTACCACCACTATGTTTTCGGCTTCGGCGTGATGAACCGCGATCACGCTTGAAAGAAACGGGCGAAAAGTAAATTGATAAGAAGGGAAGACATTTACTCAGTACGTTAGTTACGGAAAGAAAATGAAATAACTTGGAAAACAGAGTGCTAATGACCAGTGAAAACCCATCCAAAGTTTTAGTGTGCAAGTGAATTACTAGGCTCTGCCTCTGACCAGTCCCCTCCGAGGAGAACCCAACTTCTAAGTGAGACAACTTCGCTGCAGTCTCGCGAGGGTTGAATTAGAAGTGAGACCTTATACGGACTGCCCCCCAACTCCCACAAAGGTCACCCTTCCTTGCGAAATTTGTGCACCTTTATTTCGGTGCCATTCACATTCTTAACTAAACTCTTTACAGCCAAGCTTAAGTTCGGAGTGGTCACGAGTTTCCATGATTTTCACCTCTGGAAGGACCGTGTGGAATGACCGTTAAAAACTGGTCTTTTTTGTTTGGGTAAAGCGTCTGCTGCAGAGTTCATTTCCTCATCGGGGTGCGGCAGTGTACACCACAGTGCAGCTGCACGTTGGCTAATGAGACTCTGGCTGTAGTTCTAACATAGAGTGACAGATGCACAACTGGCAACTGGATCTTCTACATAATGCTGCAGACCCCGTGAACAAAACACCGAGCATTAGCTCACCATGCGGTTAGTTTTTGCGTTCGGTGCGCTGCTGTTTGCACATCCGTCTATTCTGGCTGTCTAAAGCCATGGGCAACAAAAAGCTCTTCTTGAACCAATAAGAGGACCCATGCAACTGGCGACCGGTCCAGTCAACACACTAAGGCCATTTTTGGTGGTGGCAGAAAGGGAATTCTCAACAGGTGCTACGTGAGTAGTTCATGAAGGGATTCAATAGACTAGAATTTCAACTAGCTCACGCATCAGGAGAAAAATAAAGTCACAACCGGCGCGAGGATCAGTAAACTGAATATAATGCAACTTGAGTAAAAAAACAAACCAACCTCCTCTGAATTATTATTCCGCCTTAGCTTGTCCAATATATCACGCGCATTTTCTTTCTTCGTGTAGAACTCATATAACCCTAACCGTTCCCACCCTTCCCCGTCGCGCGTCCGATCATGACTGGGCGGTAAATAGAACGCGTCAATTGCAACAAGAAGTCGTTCCGTTGGGGCTTTCGGGGGAAGTAGTCGCATTTTAGATCCATCCAATGGTGTATAATCAAAATCGCACAAAGGGATCAATGGATGCATAAGGCCCGCAGGCAGTTCCCACACTGGGCATTTCGGTTCGAGGTCTTTCGGGTCGATAGGGATTTCTGGGGGTGGTTCGGGGATACTTGCATCATGATCGCCAGAGGGGTACGGTCCACGGGACTGTCGAGGTCTGTGTTCTTCTGGTGCTTCCTCACGAGAACTTTCACGCCGCGAGGAGGCAGAGGAGAAACGTGAAGGACGTGACCGATGATGGTGGGACCGATCACTGCTACTGCGATTGTCTCCACGCATACGATCATCATACCGATAGTAATTATCGTACTGGTTATCATATTCTGAAAAAAGGAAAAAAGGTTTAAAAAGCTAGTTCAATGCTAGGAAGGAGACGATCTCAACATGACTGTTGGGACCAAAAGAGAATTTCAGTTTACGAAAGTACCCACCTCGATCGTAATGTCGACCATAATCCCGGTCATTTTCCTCCCCCTCTATGTAAGGCCTATTGTTCATTGGTTCCCCACGCATACGAGGATGACCATATCCCTGTGGAGGGTAGGGATGAAATGGAGGCCGACCCCAATCGCCACCGTGATTCTCTGGCCAGCCACCGCTATGGTGGTATCCCGGGCCACCACTGTGAGGGCCATCCATATGCGGTGGCATGTAATATCCCCCAGGAGGCATTCTGCGTGAAGGTTCACCACCATCGTCTTCACCCTCGTAAGATGGGATTGGCCGAGGACCCGGTGGGCCCCACATTCCATAGCCTGGACCACCGCCACCCTGAAACGAATAAGGTCCAAAGGAGTCAAGTCAGCGCTAGAGAAAGAGAACTGATTGCAGTTAGTTCAAAATGCCATAACAGAGATTTCGGGGTAAGTGTATGATAAAAACGTGTCGTCCAGTAATCAAGCAAGTACATGAGACTGACTCGCATCATGTGGCCAGAATTTTCCGTTTTTTTTGGCGGTTTAAATCGAAATGACTGATGTGTCACTCATCTCAAGATGTCAAAAGCTTGATATTGGTTTGATTAATCGACCTCTAGAAACAGGTGAACAAAAACTAACGGATAACTAAAAAAGTTGATTAGATACTCCTGCTGAGTGAAAGACCGCGACTGCTTCAAGGTTATTCACGACTGTCATGACCTATCAGTCAACAGTTAGCTCAAGCTGAAACAATGCTGCACAATGCCGCCGTAGGTAATGACTACAAACAGTGCAGAAGAAGTAGCGTTGAACAAGCAGTTACTATTGCACTCTGAACGTCTCTCCTGTTTGTGAATAGGAATGACAGTGGTAGCGCCACATACAACAGATGGTTTTTATATCCATACGACGAGTTTTTACAAACAACGGATCGTCGCCTTTGCATGATCCCTGAATTGGTTACCGCCCTGGTAACCGCACAGGTAGTTGTGTTGATGGGCCATTGAGTATTGATGGGGATATGATTAGTTAGGGTGGGAATCTGGAGCCAGTGGAATCTCGCTTGGTGTGCACTATCCAGACGTTCAATATGCTCCAGTAGGTTGACTACTAGTTAGCCTCCTTCACCAACTAACCTTCGTCTTGATCCCCTGATTAAGTAGAGAGTTAACGGACACCCCCATTGGTTGGCGCGACTTCTAATTCTGATGTGTATCAGACCACCATTGGGGATATCTTGCTTCAGAGAAGAGGCAGAAGCACTCGTATTTATAGGAATTCGTTGTCGGTTGCTCAGTAAATCGGGTGGGCGGATGAGCGTCAAGCGATTGTCTGGATATTCGACCACTGATCTGTAATACTGTCTGCCGACTTGGTCTCAAGAGCAGATTCTGAAGTTCACAAGTCTATTCGCGTAAGTGTAGTTTAGGTACACCAGATGAATGCGTTCAGGAAACACACAGGGTGAACTCACCTGCATTTGATGAAGTGGTGGTTGTTGGGGTGGTTCAAACTGGCGCTGGTGGTGCTGTTGCCGCGATTCAACATCCTCGCGCAAAGTCGCCAACTGCTGCCGGACGTGGTCAGCGAACTCCTGGTGTTGTTTTTCCAAGCTGGCGTATTGTGCCTCAATTTTGCTCTTAATTTCCGAAATGCCCGCCGCATTGACCTAAGATCATGGAATGAGTAAGATGGATAATAGGAGCCGAGTGAAATTCACTGGCAAAAAAAACTTGTAAAGGCCCCTGAGTGCGCCGATGGACAATGAGTCCACACATGGTTTGGCATCACGTTGTCTAATCTGGACCTGCACACTGTCCTCAGCTTCCAGGTCACATAGGGGTAAACACACGTGACCATGGGGCACTACCAGACCTCACGGCTAACCAGGCTATGAAGTATACTAGCACTAGTCATTCGGAGTTAAATGTTTAGGTTAAGCGAGATACTAAGCAACCCTCGGGTGCGGCTTACCAATAACAAGGATGAAAATATCGAGTCGTTCAGCTATGATACTTTTCAGGTAGATCGTTGTCATGTAACCCAAAACAAGCACGAAGGCTGACGCATTGTCAGATTCATCAAACCTGTGGAGAAACAACCGGGAAGTCGGGTTCGGGTTAAAACCAAGGGCCTTCAAGTCGAGCGATGCTTACGATACCTACATTGAACCCCACTAGCGGAAACAGTCAACTGTAAGCGGCATTCGCACATCGAGACATGCTATATGATTGGGCAATTTATTCACTATGAAATGGAAAAGACTGGGTTGGAGTCCCCGCACAGAGTATGGAGAGAGGAAAGGCAGCCGAATAGTTGAAACAACAAATAAGACATTGCATAGACCTCCCAGCTGCAGTGCGAAAAGGTATGCTCTCCTTTCACCTAAGCAATATATGACACTACACACACTTGAAATAAGTAAGGAATCAGACTGGTATGCACGATTGTGTTTCATGTAATGTGCTAACGGCATCACACTGCGCGAAAGCATTAGGAAGATGCCAAAATTGCCAGTGGGAAGCACCAGGAAAACTCTGAAGCGAATGTTTCGCGCTCTTGTACTAAAGAACCAAGAGACTCACTATACAGACTTACCTTCTCCCGTTCTTCCTTCCATTCGGTTAAGAATGTCCCCAGTTTCGGAGGTCGCATCTTTTCGAGTACAGTTGGTGGTAAGTAGCCGTTCGAGTCCCATAGATCCAAAACTCTGTTGAGCTTGGTCATCTTATCATCGTCAGCCAAATTTGCCGCCAGGCAAAAGAGGAGTGGTACAACTCGCTGAAACGCTTCCTATTTTTAGAAGAAAAAAAAACAGGTTGCATTTACAGTGGGGAATGTGAGAATGGTATTGGGGAATTTCGTGTGATGGACGAACGATAGCTTAGTGGAAAGCCCTTCGCTGTGAGGTCGGTTATTAGCAAACATAAACTAAGCAGTTACAATCCATTAGACACGAAAGTAAACATCTCATCTACAGAGTTTTTGAACATTCCTGGGAGTCCTCTTGAACTTTCCTGGACGTTGATTGATGAAAAAATAGAACACTGCAAAGCGGTCCTATAAGTTCCGTGGTAACCTTCACCTTCCATCGAATGCGGGGGCGAAGCTTGACACCAGATCATAGATTACTTGCATGCCTCATTGGTAGTATACACCGTTACACCGGTATCACAATTTTGAGAACCTGATTCCAGCTTGTAGTTCCGAACCCCTTCATCAGCTTGTTCAATCCAGCAGGAGTCTTCCAAAAGCTTCCGTACCTACATTAGTACCCAATACTTCCAATCCTGAATGAATTGTAATCCACGGTAGCCTAACTTTGATATCCATGCAGTATGAAGGCGGAGAACACGTGTTCAGTGCCTTGGCTCTCAAACCATTATCAATGAGAAACATGTCACAAACTGGTCCAGTTACTTAACTGGCCGGTATTTTGCTACTGCATAGTTCGATTTCACGATACAGTCTTGCGCACATTGTGAAAACAGTGAAGTCAGCTGATTGATAAAAAACTTCCGGACCAAAACGCCTCCGTCCAGATGTGCCACTTTTGACACTTTTGACTGCCCACTTCTAAGTTACAAACATAGTACGGACTGTTTTTGTCTCGCGGGGTACAGTCTTGAGCTCCACTAGCTCTGCAGTGACCATGGAAACCCATCCACAATTCACTGGGTTTCTGTAAAGCACGGCCATCGATCACTATTTCCCACCAAAATATCCGAATTATGACCATGTATCTGCATCAGACTGACAATATGCTCTCCACCCGATTTGCGTCCACCTACAAGCGGACTTTTTGGGGTAAAACTGCTGAAATTTTCAGGTGAAACATACGACCACAGAGGTCATTCTCTCGCCAGAGAGGAAGATGGAGACAGAAAAACGTGTTTGAAGAGGCAGTTTCTGGCCTACTAGACAGCTTTGCCCGAAATAAAGCGTAAACGGGTCAGTAAAATTCACATAGTCACACACAACGCTCGAGGGTAGTCGAAAAAAACAACCCTGCACTTCGTACAGCAAAAAAACTGGGAAGTTGTTTCGAAGTTGCATAAATGGGAAAAATAGGGACCCTAGGTGCACACCTAAAATTATTTGAGAGTTAATTAGAGGAACAGGGAAAAACCGTGGAAGTGAAATGCGACCGTAAGGGGAACAGTGCCCCCACAAAAAATCGATCCCTAAGAAACGTCTTGAAAATTATACCCGAAAATGCTGCATGAAGAGCATAAAGGGGGTAACGCTGTGGAAATAAATTCTTACCTGTAAATGATTTGGTGCCCCACGCCGCTTGCAGTGATGCAAGACGTCGTTCATCAGGTAAACCAAGTGAAGTCTGAGCTCAAAGGAAACGTTCTGATCAGCTGAGCGAGCCAGTAGGTAATCAAGCACAAGTGATGCCAGTTCGTCGGATTCCGTTCCACGTTCAATAACCCAACTTTTTCCCTTCGATATATTCTCTTTGGTGCACGACTCAATTAGTGGTTGAATTATCTGCAAGAGATGACGAACGTGCAGAGTAGAAGTCCTTTAGTGCAAAACATATAATATGCACATATATAATATAATAATGTATATATACAATATGGATAATAATCCCAACCGCTAAGGAAAAATGAAAACAGAAAGCAAACAGAACTAACTTCATCCATCTGTTCGTATGATATCCCGTGCTTGGCCCCTCGTTCTTTCACAGAATCAACCAGAACTCGGTCAAGCAGCTGGTCGATTTCAGTAGCCTGCTGGGACATCAATACCTCATGCTGTGCTTGAAGGTTCTTCTCACTTTGCTCAATATCTGATTCGCCAAGCTCGGGACATGCTTCGTCCACACCAGAACCAGCTGTCCCGTCACATGGGGGGCCTCCATAGTCACCAGCGGATGCATAATCGTTGAAGTTATCCGCAGGATACGGATATCCAGCTGGAGGATTGGGACCTGGAGGACCTTGATAACCAAAGGGGGGTTGCATGCCATATCCGCGACCACGATACCCATCACCCATGCCCAACGGTGGTGGTCCATATCCTGGTTGCATATTTGGCATACCTGGACCACCCTGATATGGAGGACCACCGGACCATGCCTGAGGCGGATACCAGGCGTTTTCCGATCCTTGAGGCCAAGAAGATTGTGCTGGAGGATAACGTGGCCCGTAATCCCTACCCGGACCATATTGTTCCCATTGGGGATCGCTTTGCCCTTGCCGGCCACCACCCCACTGATAGCCATAGTCGAAGTTCTGTTGCTGAATTAGAAATAGGAGTAAATGTATATAGAATCAGTTAAAGTTCGCAACAAACACAAGGCGAACTAGTCACGGTACGAATGATGAATACGCTCCCATGAAATAAAAAATGAAAAATGCGTTGTAAGCAGCTGTTAGTGAGTTGTATAACATTCCCCAGGGAGGAACACCTATGTATGGTGACAAAAAGTCCACTTGCTGAAGATCCTTTTAACGGAGGGCGACCAACATGACCATCTTAAGCAACCTCCGCCAGGTTGACGAAAATTCACTGAGTCATGCATTTTCGACGACCTTCCTCACCGTTACAACTTACCGCTTTTACTAAGGTGAGCGCTCCGGACAGCCCATAAGACTGCACGGGTTTTACCATTAATGTCATCATTATCAATCATCAAAGACAGCAGCATCAGTGTTGCCACTGATGCTTCACTGCCGTACAACCATAAAGTTCGTTTAGTTATATATATATATA
>NW_008751756.1:35758-44285 GCF_000715545.1 Opisthorchis viverrini
GACAGCATGAACGCCACTGGCATCGATTAGCCGCCATTTATTGCAACGTCTCCAGCCAAGCATAGACGGGGTCACGGGGACCCCATCCTGAAGTCGCACAACACCAACAACACCCAAACTCTTCGTGATCTCTTTCACGCCTTTTTGCCAAGTCATGTGCTGTCCACCTCGCGGTTTGCGCCATGAATGGTTTACCATGAATGGTGTACAAGTGTATGTTGGTTCGGTTTGCAACAGCAATTGGATACCCGCAGGTGTATGGATTGAAGATGGTTCGCAAGACAGGGCGAGTAAAAATGCGAATGTTTCGACAGAGCAGTGACCACCTTCATATAGGTGATGTAGATAATGCGCAAATATGCAACAGTGAAGCAGTTAGATCGGTTTCATTCAGCCACTTCTCGCTCAATGGAAATATATAACAACTGTTCATCGTGACCCACTCGATGAAGATACATTATATAGACTTCAGGTGCTACTATAGGAATCTCGCGTTTCATGTCCATAGGCCTCGCAGAAAAGCCATTTAGTTATCCAACATGGGTAGCTCATGCGGACTTCCGCTACAGATCCGTCAGTAACAGTGTTGCAAATAAAGTCCTGTAACAACTTAGCAACTGGAGGAGCTAGACTGGAGAACCAAGACTATTGTCAGTGTTGTCCCACATTACCCGTGTGCCACCAAGACGAGCGGAGACACTGCAAAACAGGTTGCTGTGAAAAGGAGACTAATGTCTATGAATGGCTCGTGGCTTTCTACCACACTCTGGAAGCCACCACTTTAGCAGTTGCTCCAATGTTGCATCTGTACTCGTTCCCGAGCCTGGAAACATTCCACTGGGGCAGAATAAACAGCCCCAATAATTATGATGCTTCATGTGACAAGACGGCCTAGAATGTAAATCCATTTATGCACTGAAAATACGGTTTCCCATCAGTAATCTAATCATCGTACTTCCCCCGGGTGGCAGTGGAGCCAGGAACCGAAAGAATAATACAGCAGAACGAGTAGTATTACCATTTATTATTATTTAGATGCAGATAATCTAAACAGGCGTTGGCTGAGGAATTCGCCGCAGTCCTTAGAGAGTGGAAGCTTCTCAGGACCAGAAGCACGATTATGCCTAACTAAACACATATGTTCTGACACTTCTAAGGCCGCGCTCTCCACATTCACAGTCTATGTATTTGTTAGAGGCCGAATTATAGCTAGCAGATGGTTAAAGTCGTTTATCGTTCAGCTGTAGCACCCTTTCGGTACCTAACTGCCATGACATCAGAAGAAAGCACGATGGCTGGGATGCTGCCAGGCTGCCCAAGCCCAGATAGGGGAAGTCGAGGCACAGGTCGGGTTCGAACCACGGACCGTCTGGTCAGTAAATTCGCGCTCTAACCACTAAGCTACCTCCCCACCCGATGGCCAACTGAACTGTTGTCCGATCCAAACGTTCTCCTTTGCTAAACATCAGAGAACCATTTTGGTTCCTGATAGTTTCGCTGACCCGAGGACCAATCGGGCAAATCATGTGGAGCAGCCTGCGGAAGTTTGCAGCGTTTTTCGCGCTTTCCATCTATTTGGCCTTTCAGAGCCGCCAAGCTTCATGGTCACCACAAACACCCAGTTTCGCCTGACGTCAGATGATGGGTCGAGTTGGGTTACGATTACGACCAGGAGGAAACTGTAGCCGAGCATCCAGCAAAGCCACGGTCCTATCAGGGATTTAGTGCTTGGGTAAGATTGGCTGGACTGTACCACAGGTAGAAGTTTCGGTTTTGGGTAGCGGTTCGGATATCCGTTTCTATGACCCTTAATATCCGACATAAAACCATCCGACAGGAGTTCGAGGAGCCGGTTCTGAAAGGTTCGTTTGATTTTTGGGTCAAGTAGCTTCTCAATTTTTGGGAAGGTGTGCATGTTTTGCGTAGACCTGAAAGTCGCAAGGAAAAGCAGCAGCTGGTAAATGCACGCCGGTATTCCAGAAGGAAGGATAGGCAATATCCGACCCTCGCCACCACCACAGTGATGTGGTTTATTATAAATCGGGCTGGTTTGCTGGTCAACACTACATCAAATGACTTCCGCTTTTCAGGAAACTGGTACTGCGAGGGAAGTCTGTGATCGGCACACATCTGCGGCTCTCCATTTTCTGTGTGCCTTGTATCCAATCCAAGACCAGCCAACTGAGTCACAGCAATGCTTAGTCAATCTACCGGGGCGTACAGTCCTCGTTCGAAAAAATTGAGTCTCCTTAACAAAATTATCAGTACGGATAGGGTAAAATTATAAGTAATCGGGAGTATTAATCACCTCAAGTAAGTCTGCGCTTGCAAAGTTCTACTGGAGTGTTTGATAATCAATACATCTAAAAGAAGGCCGTATTCCCATTGGATTCTTAGCCATGAGGCAGCTACGCGTTGGTAGGAATTACTAACACGGTCAACGAACAGATGGCAAAGTTCGTCGGAAGGAAAATAAGATACGCTCGGATCAAATGCCTGCGTTGGGGAAAACCGCAATATGGAGAAAAAACATCGCTGAGAGTGCAGCTTAATGGGTCATCACCCATGGTCATCAGGGGCGAGATGACTTAGTGGTTAGAGAGCGAAGTTGCTGACCAGAAGGTCCATGGTTCGAACCCAACCTCTGCCTCTCGACTTCCCCTGTCTAGGCCTGGGCAATGTGGCAGGATACCAGCCCTCGTGCTTTCTTTGGGTGGCACAGAAGTTAGGCACAGTAAAGGTGCTACAGCTGAACAATTTTTACGGCCATCACTTGCTTGCTTATGTGAGACACTCGTCTCGAGGAGATTAGACCTTATCGTGGTACAAAAATATGAAGTAAAAGAGTAATTATTCGGGTGTAATACCCTTTCGGTACTTAGCTGCTGTGCAACCTGAGGTGGTGTCATACCTCAGTAATCCATTATGCTGCGCTGGAGAGTGCTCCTGTAACATCCATAATGTCTTCAACCAAGCTGGTTAATGGACAGAGGTCTGATAAAGTCTCCTGACCCTCCGGATTGGAACAAATTTGGCAATTTGGTTCTTAGAATTTGAGATCACACCAACCGTCACTGCCGTGCAGTCAGGTCTTTGAGCCAAAGGCTTTGGTTGAGGACCCTGATCGTTCTCCTGTCTAAGTTTGAGCGTCCTGGTAATATCTCAGCCGACATGCAACCAAGGACGTTATATATAAAGGTACCTTCATGCCACTTCATGAAGTTTAGCACAAGCATGCATTACCGGTGTATTGCTGTCAATGATGGTGATCATGAGAAACTTTCGAGGTCCTTGGCGTAAGGATGAGTGACAGTAAGAATATCGTTAGTTGATTCACGCTGGGGTGGACAACTGGCACGTACAGTCCACAGACGACGTATTTCATGGACAACTATGTTTACCGTCACTGTTTAGGAAGGCGAAGTCTTGCGAGCCCAGGTCGTGGTTTAGTGAACGGATAGCGAACAGTCTTACGGTTCCGAGCCCAGGTCGTGGTTTAGTGAACGGATCAGGATATTGATCCAAAGCTGTATCAGAGCTGTCACCTGTCTCTTTGTGTCACAGCTCCAGATAACTCATTGGCTAATGCGCGAACTTACTGATCAGAAGGTCCGTGGTTCGGACACAGCCGCAACATCTCCAATATTCCTGTCTAGGCTTAGGTTACCTAACGGTATCCCTGCCCACGTGCTTCCTTCGAATGGCAGGGCGGCTAGGCACCAATTACAGCTGAGCAATTTTTCTTCGGCGTCAGGTCTCCAGGACACCATGACTTTTTCGATTATCTTGCAATCATAGTCGTTCAGCTGTAACGCCCTTTCGGCACTGCCATAACACGGGAAGCAAACACGAGGACTGTGATACTACCACATTGCCCAGGAGTGGTTGAGATGCTGTGGTTGGAGTGGGAAACCACGGACCTTCAGGTCAGAAACTTCGTGCCGAGCTATCTCGATAATCTTGCACAAAACTAGCCTGCAGCGAACCAATGTTATTGCCACGGTGAATGAGACCCCTTTTTAGTGAAAATGCCTGAGGGTGCCATTTATCATCACCACTGACGGCAACACCAGATGAGAATACCGGCGCTTGACTTACAATAATAATCGTTCAGCTGTAGCACCCTTTCGGTGCCGAACTGCCATGTTATCGGAGGGCTGCACAACCATGTGGATTTACTTCAATAAAGCCTAATAATCAGAAGAAACGGAGGGAGGGAAGGAGGCCTAGGACTCAGACAATGTGGATAGAAAGTGACAACATGAACGTGACTGATACCAGCTAGCTGGCATATCGTTCAGTGTCTTCAAAAAACACACGAAGGGTCGCTAGACTCTATCCTGGAAGCTGAGCAGTACTAACCGCACCCAAACTTTTCGTAACATCCTTCGTTTCCTCCTATCATTTCAAATTCTGTTTAACTCTAGGTTTCCGCCACACCAGATTAAGCTTGAGAAAACAGCATGCGCCCTGCTAGCCAATAATCCGGCATGTGTAACACGACCCCGCCCACTTAGTCTGCATTGCTAGATGCATTCTCCGAGGGAAGCGCGCTCTGCTTTGCCAAAAACCCGTCTTCCGATCACCTTAACCGAAATTCGTCGGTTCTAGCCGATTCCAGCTATATTTCTGAGACATGAGTCTGATACACGAGCCCTCTGAGACCCGTTGAGATGCCCTGTTGACTTCACAAATAGCGCAATTCGGCAAACGCAATTCTAACCTAAGAGATTCGCGTCCCACTACCGTCAAAGTTAATGCAGCTTCCAAGATATGTGCGGGACCTCCAGCGCTACTCCTGGAATTATCAAAGGCACGTCCAGGTAAACAAGGACCTCCGCGGAGGGATCTAACATAGGAATTTTAAGGTTTTTCCCAGTGTTAGCTTCATTATATCACGAATAACGGGATTAAACAAAAATGAAGAGTGACATCCTCGACAAACAGCAATTCCTGTAGCAAAACTGTTAGAGAGCTCCCCTCACTCTCACGCCCGCAATTATGTGAATACAAACAGCGCATGGTATTCATGAGCTTCTAGAGAATACTCTATGGTGCAAGCATGTTGAGAACTAACCGGTCGACTACATCACGCGCATTCTTGAAGTCAAGGAACACCGAAACTGCAGGGCGCCTGTACGCATGTCATTGCTCTAACACTTGACGGAGTGTGAAAATGAAATCCACACAGCACTTTCACGGCCGGGATCCTGCTGGTCGTTCTGTACGCATGTCATTGCTCTAACACCTGACGGAGTGTGAAAATGAAATCCACACTGCATTTTCACGGCCGGGATCCTGCTGGTCGTTCTCGGATCCCCTCTGCATGTAACTTCGTAAGACGACGTAAAATGAGCGAGGCAAACGTTTGACGTACAACGGGGTCAAGCTAATTCCTCTGTGATTGCCACTCATAGCGAACACCCTTACAGAAAATGGGTACCATTGTCGACTCAACCCAGTTAGTTGGGACGGTCTCTTCTTCAGAGACAGTCAAATAAGCCGGATGCCGACTATTCCAACTAGATCTTTGGACACCGCAGATGAAGGTTCATCCGGACCAACAACTCGATTATACTTGAGGGACAAAAGGCATTTATTGCCGAAGTCGTGAGTTCCAAGTTCGTTGTCCAGAGACAGCTGCTGCAGGTGGCCAACTGGATTGGTCTCGAACGTGGAGTTCCAAGTTCGTTGTCCAGAGACAAGATACAGGTTGGGAAACCGATTCAGCTGCTGCAGGTGGCCAACTGGATTGGTCTCGAAAGTGTTCAGCGCAACGGACCTTTTCTTTTTTGCAGATAAGCCGGCCTTAACTGTTTCGCTCATCGGAGGCTTCATTGGGTCTGTTGCGCGTAACAGCAGGAACAGTTTACATAAATTCGCTGTTTCTCGCCTATATCTGCTCAGCTTTCTGGATTCATTAAGCCTCTCGATATACGCAGAGGCTTTTTTCCTCTTAAGTCTGATAGTTCGTCAAGTGGTACTGTACGCTCGACCAGGAGAGATACGTGTCCGAGCTTAGAGCAAGTTTAGGGTATTACTCGGGATCCAGTGTCCAGGTCTGGTTGGTTCAACCATTCCATAAGCGGGAGGCCCAGCGTTTTGCAGGATCACGGACAGTACCTTAAAGAAAGGGTCAACATCAGAAGGGGTCTTGTCCGATTTAACTTCAGTATGTTTCACATCAAGATCTGAGAGCTCTTAAATGGCCAAACGAGGTGTGAACATCGTGTGTGCCCTTGAAAAACCCAACGAATAAGCGCCATCTATAGCTAATGGCGATGTTGTCTATATGTGTCGTGGGTTGCGCATTCATCCCCGGCCACCAGAACAATAGCCAAGCTCTTAGCTCACCGCAAAAGGGTAATCCAAGCGCCATAAAAACCACCTTTGAGTGTATCAGAGCTAAAATCTGTTGAAGCGTAAATAGATACAATGAACAGGCGATTAGCACAAAGTTTACGGGAAACTCCCGGGCGTTGCAAAACGAAACGCACAGAAGCAAACATCAGCGGAAAACCAATCAACCGGACCCTTCAGCTCGACGGCCTACAACAACAACTACCCCAGCCAAACCGTCTGTAACTGCTTCTGGATCACCAGAGATGCGGAACCAAAATCAAGCGGAACATGACGAGGGGGTCAGTTCAACAACCATACATGTTTTCAAACCTACATTCAGACAGGTAGGACACATTAGCAAAAAGGCGACTCCAGGCTGAATTAGTGAGCACCCGGTTATTTAAAATTTTACAGAGCGAAAACGTGAAAGGCTTTCAAGTGGACTAAGTGATCGGGTTGGTTGGCCGAGACAAATATATGTACTACAGTTGGCTGCAACGAGTAGCGGAAGAATTTGTCAGTCCTTAAGAATGGTCCTACTGAGATCTCACTAGAAATGAAGTGTGTGAGAGAGAAGAGCGAATGTGGAAGAGGAATAAGGTAAGCGTCAACAATGGCCTGTTTCCGCTTACTTGCCTTGCTGTAAGTAGCAGGCAAGGCTGATGGCACCACGTGATAGCCAATGCGGCATAAGGTCATTTGTGGGTTTGGTGGGGTTCATGGTTGTATGGGGGCTCGTACACAGCCAGAGCGCCCATGCCTAGATGTGGGGCTGTTGGGGCCTGCAACAGAGCATTTCGCTCAAAACCTTAACGGTAAACCGGCGGCAGTCAGAGAAGTCGAGGGTTTTAAGAAGCAGGTTGCCACAGACATACCAATTCTCAACCTGGAGGATCAGGACCACTGACCATTAGCTTGGTTACGTCTGACTGTAATTTTTATATCTACGAGGCAGCACTGTTGGCTGCTTTACGTGGCGGGACATCATCCCAGGGTTGCAGTCTACTTCGAACTCTACTCTAGGTGTTAGTTATTCTTGCTGCCTGCTAAATGGAGTCAGTGATGATATACCATGGATTTAGACGGTGACCCGGAGGCTCTGGACATCCACTAGGCTTCACTGATTTGATCGAGCCATGGTAGTTGCTCTGTGAAAGAAAGTCCGTACTAGGCTACCCGGTGAGCAGCAAGTCCATGGATTTTGATTTGAGGAGTCGGCGAATCAGCTGCGTTCCCGAAGGTATTGCGATGGTTTACGACGGTCAATCGGATTGGGGAAACGAGCCTCTGAGACGGTGAAACTCGGTGACTTGGAGTGTACCGCGTGAACACCGTAAATACTCTGGTATCATGTTACCTTAACTTCAATCGTGAAAGTTAAATTGTTAAAAAGCTAGTAACACGACCCAACCCTGCAATGAATGCAGAGTGATAAGGATGGCAGGGGATCTCCTGTGTTGTAAACAATTCAGTGATATCATCGAATCAAGTTTCCAAGCACTATGAAGCCAACTAGGATCACAAAATTTACCTGCTGGTAATTCTCCTTGTACGGTCTCTGATCTTGCCAATGCTTACGAAAATCTTCCACCTTGTACTTATAATAATCGTAATATTCACCTCCTTGAAGGAAAGCGAATTTTGGATTTTCACGCTGCTTCTCTTTAGTGAGTGATTCGAAGTCTTGACCGTTTCGAGCGACAAATTCAGCCAGCTTATCTATGATATTCCTCTGTTCTAGATCGCTGGGGGGAGCAGGAGCGGCCATCTGGAGGGTATAGTTGAACCCCGGGGGACTGATTCCAGAAGGGGGTTATTCGCAAAACGAAACACCCTATATGTTTAAACAACTTAAGGTCACAGACTCGGATTCATGGGACTTAGCCGGTCCAATACACGGATTCATGGATTGATAGTCAGGTTCGAGGCCTTCACCCAAGTTTCCCGGGTCTGGTTTGCCCCTGCCGCTCAGCGGACTCCGTTCACCTGAGAGGCACGAGCGAAAATGGGTATAGCGCTTCTCTTTATGTCCTCAGCGCTGGGCGGTATGCACGCCAGCACGAGGCCCCACATGAATAGGTATATAAAAAAAGCTTTGACTGGGTATTAGGTGCAGCGTGAAAGACTGTGAAGGGAGCTTATTCCACGCAACAACTACCCGAAACTCGAAAAATTGTTTTTTATA
>NW_008751756.1:44498-82670 GCF_000715545.1 Opisthorchis viverrini
GTCCTCGTTGAGTGTTCCGGTTGCATTTGTCGTCCTTTTGCACGTAGAGGTGCGTAAATTGGATCCATTTGGATGCAGCAAATGATTGAACCTGTCGTAGAGTACCATGTTTCCAGAAATTTTCTTCCGTGTCGCGTTTTCCCCGTATGCCAAAATGTTCGCGTTTTCCAGATTGAATTTGCGGCATTCCTGGTCCTCGTGTATATATATCAAGGACGGCGTGCATGCCTCCTGACAGTCGCGTTGTGGTCCTTTATTCGTGTACATAATTTCCTCCCAGTTTGTCCAACGTAGAATTTGTTGCTCTCGTTGATGTCGAGTTGCTAAATCACATTGTTCCTCTTGATATTGTCCCGGTTGTCCCTTGGTCTAGAGATTAATTTCCTTAGAGTAGCACTCGATTTGTGGGCCACGAAGATTCCTTTTTGAGCCAATAATCTGGTTGCAAGCTCTGATGTATTCTTGATGTAAGATAGGACTACCCGTCTGGTGGCTTGTTCCTGCTGTTGCTGTTGTTGAGATGTCTTCTTCAAGCTTCTCTTGATAAAACTCCTTGGATATCCATTGTTCTGGAACACTCTGAATAGATGGTTTTCCTCCTCCTTCCGCAGTTCTGTGGTGCTGCAGTATGTTTCTACCCTCTTGAACAAGGTGCAATCAACTGGATCCAATTTACGCACCTTTACGTGCAAAAGGACGACAAATGCAACCGGAACACTCAACGAGGACCGAATAATGGATTCACAAACGAAGAAACAAGGAACTCCTCGGAGTCAAATCAATAAAGGTTACAAGCCGGAAGTCGGAAGGACAAAGGTCACTCCGACATCGGCCAGACTACGACGGCGAGGGATGCCAAGTTCACAAGGCACGTGGGCACCGGCGAATGAGGTCACGGGGTAAAAAGAACGACCAATGGATCCGCCCGACCGATTAACTAATCGCGGTCAAAGGTCATCCCCGGCTACCAGCACGTATATCAACACACACGTAACACTACTGAACGCACAACCACTCGTTGATGATGTCACCCCGATTAGTGATGTAACGTTTGCAACCAAATTACCCAGCTCAGGAAAATTGTTGCCTAATAAAATTGTCGGCACTGAGCTTGAAAATCCACCATGTCCCTTCCAAGCATTGTTGGGTCAACGACGAGAAATCAGTTGACCAAACCTTGTTCAAAGAAGGCATAAGGAACTATTAGGTCTTTTGGGAGTCGACGGTATTCCAGGGAAAGGAGGTCAAGCACCGCGAGTCGTGTTTCATAATCAAGGGGTTTAATGCCAGCGACTAGTTTTGTGGTGGCTCGTTGGAAACACTCAATGAGAAGTGCATCCTTCTTGAATCCTGAGTACACAGCTTCGATAGCATATTCAAGAAGCAGTTCAAAGTGGCCCTCACGGAGTATTTGGAAGTCCGTGCGAAGTAGGCAGGACATGCCTGACGGGAGTCAGATTCGTAAATTCTTTTGGTATCCATCTTTACAACGTCTCCGGGTCCATGTTTAAGATATATGAGAAATGCGTTCACTGAGTCTCCTCCGACTGACATGCGGACGTGCTTTTCTTTATTCAGAAGAAGTGGCCTTGTGAAATTTGGATGAAGACCTGTGCCGGAGTAGTGCGGGAGAGCCTACTTTCACTCGGAATTTTTTTATGAAAGTAATGCATTAATCCAGTCTGGAAACATTTATCATGCTGACTTCCCAGGAACACGTATCCTACTTGCCCAGCACAAGTTTGTACCAGCTTCAGTGGACATGTTGGACCATTGCCCAGAAAATTCATGAGGCTGACGCGGTGTTCCCAAGGCGACCAGACAAAATCGAATATACCAGAAGTTACCCAGAACGTTTGTGCATTTTTTGAAAACTTGGACACGATTATTCATCAAAAGATAACCAAAGGTGGCACAGATGAGATCAGTGAAATCACCTGCCGAACAGATCAACAGGCTTCCAGCAGCCGCTGACTGGTACCTTCCTCCGAATGGTGATAAATACTTCAGTGTGCAAATTGGAGGATACTAAGAAAACACCTTTGATGTATATGGTACGAATGGACAAGGAGATGTTGTGAAGATGGATACCAATGAGGAATTAGGCGTCTGTTCCCCATCAAACATGCCGTTCTACACCGAAAATGGGGAATTCGCTCTCCCTCAAATTGGTGATTATTACGATTATTATAAGTACAAGGTGGAAGATTTTCGTAAGCACTGGCAAGATCGGAAACCGTACGGGGAGAATTACCGGCAGGTAAATTTCGTGATCCCGTTTGGCTTTATAGTGCTTGGAAACATGATTATATGATTTCACTGAGTTGTTAAAATGCTGAACTCACTCGATGCTTACTTCAGCGGTTCATAATATTCCTATCCGCTGGGACCCAGGTAGCGATGCCTGATGACAAATTTTCATTTCAGATGAAGAACTCTAGTGGAGTCATCCAAGAAAAAATTCTACAAACGGTCCTACTCCTGCTCTGTATCGAAGAAGTCCTTGAAGTTTCTACACTTGGTTTACTCCCCCTCTCTGCGGGCGACATAAAAATCTCCCGGAAATTTCCGTCTACAAATCTCTTATCTGTCACCAGACCCAACGAATAAGAGACCTTCTGACACGCTGGTCAAGTGGTCGAACCTCCTCTTTCGCAAGACCCCCATTCCTTTTCGGCCGCTTCCCTCCCCTGTTGATGGGCGTTATCTTAATTGAGACCTCGTCAAATTTTCTGGTGAGATCAATTTACTTACCCTCAGACACCCTTGCTACTTTCGTATATTTCCGCCAAAGTTCAGTTCCACGTTACCTGGGTAGCTAGACTCCGCTCCCTAATATTGCACTACTTTCAGCTTGGAGAAGCAAGAATCAAAGTTTTCAAGCAACGCGTGGGGTCGGTTATGGAATTTCTCTTTGCATTATCCAGGATTTGCTGCCACAGTCGAAGACAAGCAGCGCAAAACGTCCAGCGCTCGCACCCGAAATTCATGTCCTCTCCAACCACTGCCGCGCAATCGCTTGGGCCTTGAACTTTTTTGGATTTGCCGGCCTAGGCCAAATCTGAAACTCATTCCTTCCCAAAATGTCTTTACAAGCTTTCTATAGGCACAATAAGTTATTGCTTTCGATATAAGTCCCACAAATCAAGCAACCTTGTCGTAAGGCCTCCTGTGCCTATTAACCTTCAACACCTAATAATAATAATGTTTATTTCCCAACCGTTGGGCGGCATACTGTCAGGTATGACAATAATGTTACGGTCGGACTAAAAGAACGACTGGTGGGGACTATGGGTACGGGGGGATAGGAAAAGGGACAGCATCATTGGGGACGGTCATTATAAGAGGTAGGTAAGATCACCACAAACCCGACACAGGAGGGAAGCACAACTACCGCGCCTTATTGGGGAGAATACTCAGCAAGATCGGATCGCTAGTATTTGAAGGTGGCGGGCAAAAACAAAGCTAGGGCGGGCTAAAAAAGAGGCTTCCTGTATGACACATGACGAGAAAAGTGTAACGGTGAAAAACGAGGAACCAGAACATCAGATCGGATGAAGCAACGGAGCTGGCGTCATCCAGCCATATATGTTGAACTAAAACCTAAATCCACCGTTAAGGTTCCGTGGCCTTGGACTGTTGGACTCATGGCCAGGGTCAAGTAGTAGGGATGACGAGGTGGAGGGATTAGCAAAGCAGATAGGCGTTAACAGAAATCACAGAATCACGCTGTACCGCGAAGCTGTAAAGACTCATCAGTGTCGCTGTTTTGGAGCCGGGCATAATAGATCTTTTGAAGAGTGAAATGTTGGCAACGCGCAACCGGAACACGAACGGTATAGAAAATTATTGAATTTTGTGGGAAGCACAGAAACACAGAGATGGTTAAATTCGGAAGAATAGGTTAACAGGTTGGAATGAATATGTCATGGAGGCAGTTGATCAGGTGGGGAGTCTATCCTCTTCTTATTTTACTGTCCTGCTATCCGAAAATGTCTAAACAAACAGATTTTAAATAGCACATGTCAAGTATCTCTTCGGATTCCGAGGATGTCATGCTTTAATATGGCACTGCTGCCGCCACACTTCATCCTGAAAAACCCTCCGATTCCTTCGACGAGTCAGTCTGAAGTACACTTGGGTTTAATGTGTTCGTTGTTCTTTTCTCTCGTATTGCACTGTTGTTGTGCACGAGCTAAGATCATTGAAATTCAACGCTCAGTGGTATACTTCTCTACGCCTATTTCCTTGCACGAGACCACATAAATCCACTTCTCTCTCAAACTCAATGGAATTGACCTTGATCTGTCTTGTTTCTCCAGCTCAAATAGATCCATACAAAACTGCATATATGTGTACATACACCATAAAAATAGATTATGTGGTCCATCCGCCCACCAAACAAACACAAGTGCGTGTCGCATAATGTCCCGCTCCGAGCGCGTTCACACCGGGGCACTCAACCCGGTTGTTTATTTCAACATCGCACATTCAACAGATGTGCGTTATACTCTGATGCTTCCCACCCAGGTTGTCAGCAATGTGTGTGTTGGGGATGATGATGATGATGATGCATTATAGTTGGAAAACAGATCTCAACTATTTTTCAAAAGCTTGACTAGGGAATACTCGGAAGACGAGCTGCCTTTCCGTAAACTGTAGAACCGATGTAAATCGGAAATGCGGCAATGGAACATACGAAAAAACCACCATATTATGCCTTTACCGGAAAAACAGAAATATCCTGTTTAAATTCACGAGACACCGTTGGAGAAAAAAGCCAACCGCGTTTTTTTGATGGACGAGAACGGAGAACCCACAAGTGACACAACAGTGGTATCTGAGGTTTACAGACAACACTATGCAGGTCTATATGCAGCCCCGGTGTCCTCCCCAGTCTTGTCAAGACGGAACTACGAAATACCGCTCACTCACCTGGTCTTCATGGTGGAGGACATTCGTACTCTTACATGAGATCAACCCGCTCTGCGCGCTAGGGCCCGACGTAGTCCATCGAAGGACCCTGGAGGAACTGTCAGCAACAATGGTAAATCATTAATACCTGATGTTTCGCCAGTTGCTCAACAAAGGCAACCCTCATTTGTGCATAAGGAAGCGACTGTCACGCCAATCCACAAAACTGGTGACCAATGATCGCGGACAGAGACCGGCCTACAAGCCTCACTAGCTTGGCGTGTAAGGTGATGGAGCGCATGCTGGATTAAGCTGTCCTAGATGCTCTTACCTCCAACAACTTGAGATCTGCAGCTCAACAAGGATTTCTCCTAAACCGTTCTTGCGTGACAAACATGTTGGCGTTTATGGGCATTTTAACGCAAGCAAAGGACGAGGAACCCAAATCAGATGCCGTATATTTCGACTTCTCAAAAGCATTCGATCGAGCTCCACAAACCCGACTCTTACGGGATTCAAAGGAAATCCTACACTGGATCAAGGCGTTCCTATCGGACAGATCAATCCGTGTGAAGGTAGGTTCTACCCACTCTTCTCCAGCGCTAGTCTCCACTCGAGTACATCAAGGCCCCGTTATTGGACCACTGCCGTTTCTGATATACATCAACGAACTTCTAGATGTTCTTGCAATTTCAAATTCTACTTTTTGCGGACGACTTGAAATACCGAAGTTCCAATGCCAATATCATAAAAATGGATGTAAACGCTGCAAAGCAGTGGTCGTTGGACTGACATCTTCCTCCGAAGGACGAAAAGTGCGTCCATATGTCATAAGGAGGAGACTCAGCGACGCCTATGTCATGCATGATGAGAAGGGACCAGAAAACATCACGAAAGTAGATGCCAGAAAGAACTGGGACATCTGGCTCTCTTCGAAAATGTCCTCCTCACTGCACCATGAGAAATCGTCCCAGGTGAATATGCTAACCTACATTTCATTCGGTTCACCTTCTCCCCTATTAATCACATGGACTTCCTAATACACTATGGAGCCTATGCTCCTTGAATTTACCAACCATGTTGTCCATTCAGGTCGCAGAAACGATCTAGCCTCATTGGGCATGTGCAGCGAACCGCTACGAAAATGGTTGTCTTCCTGAATCCGTAAAATACGAAACGCGTCTCGTGGTGCCTGATCACTTCCTCTGGAGTATCGTGGCCTCTGGAGGAACCTAATTCTTACTTGTGCCCTGTTTTCACAGAGCTTGACCGACAGGTTTTTCACAATCAACCCAGAAAACACTCGGCATAGACATAGTAAGATAAGCGCACACACCTTCATTAGTTGAAACTGTTCTCATTTCAGACAGTTGGTACGTGGAATGACATATCTCTGACTGTTGTCTGAGCTCCAACCCAGTTCGAAGCACTATTAGACTCTTTTTATGCGAGTCTTCACTCTGGCCAGCATACTCCCCCGCGCTGGGAACTTAAAGAAAAGTGTCACACCCTTTTTTGCTTGTGCATTTCAGGTAAACAGCGGCAGCTGAACGACAAGAACAAATCGGCTCGGGATTCCTTGGCGAAAGCCTCGATCCTGTATACCGACCCGTGAGTTTGCGACTCATCGCCGCCTGGTGCTTGCCTGTAGCTCTCTATCAGCTAATTTTGAAATCTCAAGCTAGGCATGCTTCCCTTGATTATCTGTATGAACTACAGAAATGTAGTACATTGCGCTCTCTGCGGACTGAACCTATGCTGGCCTTATGCTGGGTCGTTTCGCCAAATAACCCCAGACGGTTCCTTCGGAACGTTTTTGCATGGACGACACGACGCGGCGATGATTACAGCGTTCCTGCAACATGCTATCTGGTGGCTATCCCGTTGTTGCCATGCCTTCGCCATTTCTTGTGCGCGGAAGACTTTCTCAAACTGTTGATTTTATTCCAGGACTCTGAACTACCGTCCTGATTATTGTGCTGATTTCTTATTCCGCCCATGACGCTACCCATCTTTCCCATCACGACCACCCGGTGCAATGCGATGTTGACGCTGTGCCTGCCCCGGAAAGTCCGAAAAGGACTGATTAGACACCCGAGAACCATAAGCCTACCTATTTCCAAATAATTACATTCCCGTTACAGAAAACCCGCTTCTTCATCACTCTGATCAGGTGTGGTTTGGCATCGTCACACTGATACCAGTGGCTTGAACTAGTGTCTCAACAGAGCAGGGTAATCCCATGTTTTATATCAGAGCTGCTAAGTATTTTGAAGCTGCCCGAGTGCTGCTCTTTACACTGTCCAAAAGTCTATTTTTTTAAAACCAAACTCTCTGTCATGCTAGTCTCGCACCACCAGCGTTCCACCGTTCCGAAGTTAGTTGTCTTTAGATCATGCGAATTTTGGTGAGACGCTATTGCTACTACATCTTGCCATTTTTTAAGCGACCGCATAGACTCCATGCATTGCCGCGCACTTTATAACTGGTGGCTGTCGTGCTAAAAGTTCAAATGCCTGGCAGCCGGAGCAACTACTCACTAACAAACCTTATAGTTATTATCACAAAAATTAAAACGTGCTGGTCGAAAAACATTACTCACAGCACCGTCGTTGGTGAGCTCGTCAAAATTAGTGTTGGAACAACACTACAAACTGGTGGCTGGCTAAAAGTTCAAATGCCTGGCAGCCGGAGCAACTACTCACTAACAAACCTTATAGTTATTATCACAAAAATTAAAACGTGCTGGTCGAAAAACATTACTCACAGCACCGTCGTTGGTGAGCTCGTCAAAATTAGTGTTGGAACAACACTACAAAATACATTTGTAATAAAATCCAGCGTCTTGACCTCTAGACAGTTTGTTTTAAACCGGAGTTCAGTGAAAAGTCAGTATCCGTCCCTATGTCATCCAATTAATCCACTCAACACAAATTGTGGCCTGTGAGTTCACATCCTCGTTCAGCTGATAAATGACTGTCATCTTTCTGCCGTTACGAAGGGACTGGTTTTGAATTCTATTGTGACGGAAAACTCAAGTACGTGCGACCCATCTGGTTGGGTTTCAACCTGGTGCTAGGTGCAAGCGGCACATCTTCGCGCTGCTTCAAACCATCGAGCGGAGCACTAGGCACCACCGGCAGGCAACTGAGGTATCCCACCGAAGCAGCCGGGTTCTTGGCTATTTTGAATGGCGGTATGCTTCACATATATTTGGCGAAAGGAACTACACCCCGAGGCTCCTTTCTGTATCCATCGTGTTTCGTAATACCGCACTTTAGGTGGTGTAAGAGCCTACAAACAACTATTCGAAAATTTCACAAAAATAGCGATAGTTCACAAGACTGCACTTTCTCCTTTTGTCTTCCATCATCGGCTTTATCGTGGGCCACTTGGCTTTAGGGATGAAGTTCTTTTTTGCGGAAAAGGTCATTCAGAAGGAACTAGTAGAGTTGGATTTAGCGGACGGGCCTGTTTCATTATTTAGCGGTCATCGATCTGTACAGCTTATTCATAATAGAATTCCAAATGGGATCCCAGCCTCGGAATGCAGTTGCGGCTTCAAATTGCAGGGCGTTGTAGCATTGATAGTTTTGGTAGAGTCATTACATTTTGTTGACCGGTTTGCACATCCAGTGGCTGCAATAGCCTAAAATGTGCCGTGAGAGACGAACTCAGTGCTAATATCGTTTATTCCCAACTTGCGGGCGGCATACTGTTGGGCATGATCATAATGTTACCGTCAGAATGAAAGCACGACTGGCGGGGATTGTGGGGAAAAGAGGGGTTAGAGAAAAGGACAGCGAGATAGGGAGTGGGCATTATTCGAAATAGGCGTGGTCACCAGTGAACCCACATGGATAGGGAGACACAGCTACTGTGCGGTTTGGGAAAGAATATCGAGCAAGATACGGTTCCAGGTGAACAGAGGCCGCTGAACTACAAGAACAAAACCGACGAGGGAATTATTTGGCGACATCCTTGACCCTGTATATCGATCCGTGAATCCATGAGCAAGTGAATGCATGAGAGCCTCGTGCAACTGAAAACGAAATTGAAATCTTTATTGTGTGGCACCCCAGCCATCACTTCAGACATTGCAACGAAAACTACCTATTTACGAGTCTTACAAAAACACTCACATCTTCCTTTTTAAATATGAATACCTTCTCCTGCGCGAGTTCATAGAGAGCCTTTTTGTTTATGTATGTGACTTCAAGGACGAATGGGAACCACTGGCCTTGATTTTCTTTGAAAGTGAGGTGTTCGTGCCGCAGCAGTTTTATCCTCGGTTGACTGGCTCGGAAAGAACGTTTCCAGACATTAAGCTTATGTGCTGTTGCTGCCAAACATCTTTAAGAAAAACAGCCTCGCATCTTCAATATCACTAGAAACAACACATTTGTTTACCGATTTTCAACGTAAACGGAATTTATGTGTCTTGGATTGAATTTGTCTGAGATGTTTACCGACACATAAAACAACAAATTGGATTAATTTTACTTCTCGCCTGGTTGGTGTTTGTCCTTTCGTGATCGAAGCATATGATGACAAATATTGGGGAAATGGACGAGGATTTGGATGAGGGAGTCGTCGCCGACCACCTGCGTGGGACGGACGTAAATCGGTACCCTGAACACAACTACCTCACTTTCACCAACTTTGAGAAAGCCGATGCTAACTGGACTAATCTCATGTCACGGCAGAAAACTTCAATCGAAGAAACAAGCCCCCAGACCTCGCACCTGAGTCCAGAACCAAACAGCATATCTGATCTGGCATCGGTATGTAATTTACATTTGTCATTTCCATGGATCATAACTTTTTGTTTACTGTAATATTTGTTATACGGTACATTGGATGTTGTAGTATACTCCTTAACCCGGTGCAGCGCTCAATCATGGCACTATGTTTATTCACTTCATGGTGAATATGAAATTCCTCACCAGGAAACCTCGTTTTTACGTTGGAATTCCTCAGTTAAACTCTTCGTATAAAACATGGTCGATTTACATGGCGACATAAGTTGCTTATCTGGGATCCGTTTTGATGATGGAATATCAGCTAGTTGTCCATCGAACTCTTGAGCTGTAGTTAATTGTTGATGTCACCTTTGCTAAATACAGTTTCACTTACAAATATCCTTGAGTTAAGATGCTGCTTGGTACTTTTGAACAATTCTTAGCATATCAGTATCCTAAAAAATCGTGTACATCCTTCGTTTGAAGGATGTTTTCATGAGCGTTGGGTCGTAAGTCTTCGCTCCTTAACCCATACAACTCCGCATTAGTTCAAGCAGAAGGCTACAATGTTTTACTGGCGCATATTCGTGTCCTTACAATCAGATATGAGAGTGGAGCAGATTCGTTCCACGACACTCACTCTTTGATACGACCCCAGAGAGGTGGTCTTGCAACGGACTGGTAGATCGCCTGATGCCTGAGTGCTTCAAACAGTCGTAATTCGAAGAGGAGGGGGGTGGGAGGGACTTTGTTAGCTATGGATCATTAATTAGTCTTCATATGCTCCGGGCATGTTTCCATATGTCCAATTACGTGAATGCAGCTTAAACTGTTCCAAAGATTGGTTTCGATGCTGAACGTTTACTAGGATTCATAAAACGACTCGGCTCGTTATGAAACATTATCTATATTTTGAAGTTGCTCCAAGTCTTGTTATCCCACTTTCTACTCAAATCAAAAACGAGTGTAGGACAATACCGATCACAGTGATAGTTCTTCACTTTAACCGCTGAGTTATCTCAAACTCTTGCTGCTACTTGTAGATTCTGCCACCACTGAAGGAACAAAAAGATGTGTGTTCTGTTTAATGATCGCAAAACACAGGATCGGAGGGTCGGATTCGAAAGTTGCGGTTGGCTGCGTTCAGGGATTAAGAGCAATTTTATCGTTCTCTTTTTCCCCACTTGGGTCCTGTAACTTGCATATTCTGCGACGTGGCCGGGTTGAAGGACACTAATTTAGTGAAGGAGCTGTGTGTCAGCTCTTTCATTTTGTTGCGAGTTTGTACATCATACGAGGAAGTTCAACCTCACCATAGTCTGTTGATTGTTCATGCGGTGCAAGCGTGACCGTGTCACTACTTCAGATAGGACGTACATGTTTGAGTACACTGTGTTCGCACGTGGAGTTAGTTAAGTTATATCAGCACCATCAGAATCAGTGATTGACTGAATGTGTGGGCTGCATGCTGATTTGAGACAGGCGCATTTGGTAAAAGGTGTGTTCCTTCTTTGGATGATGCGTTTTGTGACGCTATAAAAACCCATCCTTTTGACAGCTGACTAGTGTGGACTTTAGATCCGGTGTCAACTCGGATAAAGTTCCTGTTTGCGATTCCATGCAGGGAATCCCACTGGATTTACCTGTGCCCGCATTCAAAATTCAAGATGATTCCCATTTATGTGTAATGCATCACATAATTTTGGGGTCAACTGCTACTGTGGGTAATGTGCATAACTTAATTTTCTGGTCCAGCCTCGTTTGAGCTCTTGTCCACCCAAATTTTCGACTGACATGTAAGTATCATTTCGAAAGGACATCCACATCAAATGCCCTAGCGTACGATCTAACGACTGGTTTTGAAGGGCACTGCCTGTTAGGGGAGAATTATTTTCTATAGAGGAAAACGTTGATAGCTCAAGTAGCATAAATGGTCGTTAGCTTGTTCGCTGAGCTGGGTAATTTGATTGTGAAAGTTTCATCACCAATGGAGGCGACATCGTCAGTTCGTTGTTATGAAGCGTAGTGGTGCGTAGCAAACACCAACCTATCGCTACGCACCACTACTCTCCCTAACACCCACCGATGAAGTCACCTCGATTGGTGATGAAACGTTTGCAATCAGATTACTCAGCTCAGCGAACAAGCCAGATAATTAGTCTTGTAGGGAGTGTTTATATATATATATATATATTTCCATGGTGTGTTACGAGTGGTTGGGATTTATTGCATCAACTGAGAGGGGATTGTTGTGATGAAGGATACTCGTCCTAGTGACTGAGTGGAACTAGTTGTAACAGGACGTATTTGTCATCGGATGTCGTCTCATACAGTTATTGCCTGTAGTACTCCGCTTACGAAACTCTATTAGTGGTGCTTCCTGAAAAATACTGGGTTAACCTAAGGGGTGACTGAAGATGACTGTTGCTTCACCAACCATTTCAAGTCTTGCTGAAAAGTATCTATTGGGGTGATTTTGTTACTCAGCTTTTTAGAGTCACGAATTGGTCGTGCGCTTTCTTGGAATTGGACTATTTGAACCGCTTTATAACCGCCGTTGTTTCACCTCATTTTTCAGCTTATATTGGGAACCTCATTTTTCTTGCAACTATATATGGTTAGACTAGTTTGAAGGGCATAGTTTCGTCGGTTGGGAAATCTGCGCAGGTTAAATGCAAGTATATTGCCTGGCACACCCGATATCAATTTAGAGCACAAGAACTTCCGTCCTCGTTCATCTTTTTTTCATAATGGGGTTTTTACACATGCTCCATATGAAAGTAAATTTTCCGTAGAAATGCTCAATAATATGCTCCATCAGTCTTTGTCTGCGTCACCGATTATTTCGGTTGACAGACCTTTTCCGGAAACTAGCAGCTTCCTCAACTTCAGTATCTAAAACTTATCAAATAGCCTTCGAACTCGCTGGTTCCTACACCGTTTTGTTAGGGAGCGCTTTTCTAAATGTTTAACCATTGAACAGTCGAAATTTTGATCGCTAATCTTTATTCGGAAAATAGCTACACCATCGTTTGAGGAAAATCAACTCATCAGTAATTAAGATAGCTTGTCGGTTCTTCGAACAACCATTCATGGATGCGAGAGAGATAACAGGTTAGAGCGCGAATTTGCTGACCGGAAGGTCTGTGGTTCGAATCCGACTTCTCTTTTTCGACTTCCCGTCTAGGCTTAGGCAACCTGGCAGTATCCCATCCCACGTGCTTTCTTCTGGTGACGGTTAGGCACCAAAAGGGTACTACAACTGAAAGATGTTTGTTTTTAATTTCTGCAACCATTCATCAGTACTCCACTTCAAATTTTCTCTGTAATATTTCAACCATAAAAGAGTATGTAAGAATTTAAGATGCCAAAAAAGATCAACAAAGTACATATCCAACAACCCGGTTTCTGTTACCAGAATCCAACATGTCAGATAGACAAAATAAGTCGCCAGACTGTGAGACATGAGTCTCTGATGTCTTCTTTTTTGAGCCATGTTGTCCCTTTAATGAATATGCTAAACGTGAATATTCTTGATCACGCCAGCACTTTTCCTAACTGCTAAATCATACCGATGCGTAAAAAGTTGCATTAAAAACTGAACGTGGTTTTTTGTATTCCCTCTGTTAAGCCAGACTATTCATCCGATCTTTGAGGACGGTGATCGAGACTGAGACTTGATACAATTTGCAATAATCAGTAAAAGTTCCGATTTTACTCATCACAGGACAGAATAATTAATTTACGTTTGTGGAAGGCTATAGTTTTGTCAAACGAGTCAAGCTTCTGGGCAGATGTGAGGGTCTGTGTTCCAGGTAGCTGCCCAACACCAAAGAAAGACAACCCTTTTTAACAGAAAATAAAGTCCACTTTGTAGAACTAAAAGGAACAAATACTGCT
This sequence comes from Opisthorchis viverrini, assembly GCF_000715545.1. NCBI lineage: Eukaryota > Metazoa > Platyhelminthes > Trematoda > Opisthorchiida > Opisthorchiidae > Opisthorchis > Opisthorchis viverrini. The sequence goes on from NW_008751756.1 coordinate 58,055, forward strand.
GCATGTCGGTCGAGATGATGAATTAAAAGCAGCGGTGATCAGGTGATATACGAGCAAAGGGGTCATCAGCTGGCGGTTAGAGCCTTAGAGCAGATAACTACAATATTATTGACGACAGTAATGTGTTCCAAGAGGAGAATCTTACTTCAATCTTTGGAAGGACCGAAATACTCTGATTGTCAGTCCTGGGACAATGCCCACATGGTCACAAATCTTACACGACCCATCGAGTATTTGTCGTTATGAACATGCAGTTGGTGTACCTATGAATGCAGGAATATCTTAGCGTGGTCTCTGAATAAGCAAGGAGGAACTGTCGATAGTGAAAGATCGTACATAACTTCCCAAACGCTTTGCCGTTCATTCGTCTGGGGGCGTTTTTTTCCCGAAAAATATTCGCCGAATAATGTGTTCTGCTCTAAAGTTGTAAACGTGTAGTCAAGTCAGGGATAGATTTCCAGTTTGGTTATAACAGTACTCTTGGTTTTCCGTGGTTTACGGTCCTAATTAGAGACACGATGGATTTTTTAGACGTTGGCAACTGTTTAAAAACTTTAACTCGCTGAGTAACAGCTTGTGAGTCTTGGGTAGAAAAGATGAAAATTGACCTGTTCTCATTGTTCTCATGCTTGCAAGTTACACTATGCTTGTGGGTTTCATTCTTTGGTAATCAAACCATTTAGCATGAAAAAGTTTATTATTAGGTACACGCTGTGCTTGTTAATTCGTTACAGCTCAGAGATTATCAACTGCTGAAAGGGTTAGGCGACTGGGAGACATCCTCCAAGTTATAGCGTGGCGTAGTGTTTTCGTGGTTCAATTTTTTCTCACGACAAGTAGGATTTTCCGAGGTTTTACACAACACATGTCTAAAGTTAAGGAAACGGCTTTCAGCTGCCAATATTTTTTTCGATTCATATTTTGCGTAATTTTTCGAGCCTGCACCAAATATTACGATTGCGTTACACTGATTGAACCAAGTAAGCAGTCGTGTGATCTGTACAATTCGTCTGTTGCTAGCAGACGCGTGCGCTAGTGATTGCGAACGATTCGAGTGAAAGCAAATGGTCGCACTCTAATCCATAGTGCATCGAAACTTCCCATTAGCACTGGACTGTATGCCACATCCTGCGCACCGGCTGCAAGTGAGTACTATCCATCAACATCCATCATCACACCGTTTATTGTCGATTGGAGTTTTGCCAGTTGATATGAGATAAAAAGGGTACAGTGCATCGTTTCGGAGGAGCTCTCAGCACCGAAGAGCTGATGATCACACCGATTACATTTCAGTAGGTCAGTAAGCGGACAACTTACTATCCGTTGTGCCCAACTATTTTGACTGAGCTAATGGGTCTTATCGAGTGTTTTCCACTCCAGGATCATCCGTTTTATAGCTTGGGTCTATCTGATTCGACCAACTCTTCTTCAATTTAACGGGTCGCTTGTAAATTGATTGTGTGGGCCTTCGTAAAACCAATTGATGAATGCAGTGATGGGTACGAACGACTGGGAACCCGCCGGATGATGGCGCACAGCTGGAAGGAATAGCTTTGAAAATCGGTTGCTTGCACGCTGCAAGACTGGTGCGTGGCCAATTTTCACTCAGCTGCAACACCCTTCCGGTGCCTAGCCGCCATGCTACCCGAAGGAAGTACGAGGCCTGGGATACTGCCAGATTGCCCAAGCCTAGACAGGGTTAGTCGAGAGGAAGAGGTCGGGTTCGAACCACGGACCTTCCGGTCAGTAAATTCCTGCTCTAACCACCTGGGCCATCTTGACCCCCGTGACCAGTTTTGGAATAAGTTATCAAAAAACGGCGATAATTCCTAAACAATTAAACAAGTGTCTTTTTGTGTGCGCTAGTTCTTGAAATGGGATTTAAAACTATATTCCAACGAATTTACGCAAGCTTTAACAAACAGGGTCCCGACGCACTGATCCTTGGTCGGGATAACAAAACTCCTTCTCGGCTATCCATGTCAGTGAGTATGAGATGAAGTCTACGGATAGTTTGACGAGTGGAATCGTCTACGTAACTGCTCCAACACTAGGTGAGAGCATCACTTGCACAAACTGTGAACGCAACTGTCTACACGCCGTCCCAAAAGTAGGCAAAACGGCAGTTCTACCTCTTTTCGTTAGCCAGCGTTTTCACGATAGGCCCTATCCTATGGCTTCTGCTTCTTCCTTAGCGAAGAATCTTTAACCATTTCCTGCTTCACTACACCGACATTCGTTCTTCGATTTCATGTTATTTGTTCTGATATCTGGTCCCAAGGTAGCCAGTGTGGCTGTAAACTATGACGCTTGCCCTGTTATCCTGTTTCATTTCTACGCAGCGTGTCCAAACCATGAAGAGTGATCTGTTGCAGTCATCATTTGATTTTGGAGTGTTTGATATTAGTGCGCAAAACACTTGTCTGAACGCTCGATGTTTGCCATGTACACACGTTTGGACCTAGAAGGTTTAATGAGCATATCTGTGTGATGAAGCTTGAGTTGATGCCAAGACTCAAGATGAGCTTGTCCAATGAAAACAGGTACTCATTAGTAGTCTGTTGTAGCACCCCGTCAAAAACTTTGCATCATCAAAACTTTGCGCATCGTATAGAAGCTAGGTGGCCACAACTGCCTAATTTGACATTTGGACGACGTATCTGGATTTCTTCCAGGGGTTCCGGATTGGCTTCAAAGTACTACCGAGTTTTTTTTATCGTCGCAGCAATGTGTCCTGCATAAGGCCTTGGTTGTAAAACCGGACACATGCTTCCATCCATCTTTATCAACAAGTGCACCGACAAAGATAGTAGCGTCACTGTGAGAATATATATTCGTGTTTACTTAGCACATAACCAAGGATCAGACCTTTAATTGAAAAGAAAATTTAAAAATGGTAGACAGGGACCGTTTTGGGGGTAGAGTAGTACTAATCTCCATAAAAGCATTGAAGGACGAACGTCAACAACCAAAGGAGTCTCTTGTAGCGTCCGGTATCTTTGGACTCTTCAGCGATATAGTTCAATTTAGGAGATTTGTACGCCTGTTGTCGTGCTCTGGACTTATGTTGGGCAAGGTCTGCAAGGGTACTGGTCACTCCCCTAGGCACACAACTTCTTTTCACTAATTCTCTACCCTTGTTTTTCCGGTTTACCTCTTACTAAGGTTTTCCTTCTGATGTGTGGTGGCTGAGCGCCAGTATGTATCGGTGGTATGCCGCCGTCGATGACAGTAATAATAATAATAATAATAATAATAAGGAAAAATAAAGGTGGGAAGCGTTGGTCGGATGTTTTGACCTATGGGCTTACTTGTCAGTTACGGACGATAGCATATTTCTGAGGAGAAGCAATTACCATGAGGGGACCTGAGTTAGATAATCGATGTGAGTGACATGGTGCTTCGAACTTGAGGATGGCTTGGTCTGTTACTGTTTTCATCAAGGGCAATGATGGAATCACGATGCCTATAGATTCATGCACACTAAATGCAAGTGAATTGACTTTGTTCTAACTAGTTTGGCGGATAGGATTTGCAAATCTGAGGTACATGTTTGCTACTCCGGGTCATGAGAGTGTGCTCCTAAAGTCCACTTTCGATGTTCCGGGGTTTTATCAGCACGATTGTTTTCCGTGGTCTTGTAAAGCTAGAACTATGTTTACTGATGACAGATTACGATTTTGTCCTAGCGTTTCCTCTGAAACACTTCGACGACAGAACCTTAGAACTAAGCATTCTACATAGAAAATGATGGAATAGAGATATTGCTAACAAAGTGCTAGGACAGTCCAATCTTCAACGTCATTCTTTCTCCATACTCAAAGATAAATCTCATTGAACAGAGCAATCTTTGAAAACCAACTCCCTGTTCTTTTTCGCTGTGCTATTCTGTTCATGTATCATAGGAAAAAACTGTTAGAAATCAACAGAAGCACGCACCTGCAGCGCTTAATGACAGCCGGGTGAGTTTAGTCATTTCCGGGCAACTGATAAGCTGCTTTTTCCCTTTTGAATGGACTGTCTGACCCGCACTGTTAACCCTTATGAGTGCAGTCATTTTATTTGATTCCTATAAAAGTTCTTTCTGATAACGCGGTCATCATGTCCACTCCGGGCAAGCCGCTGCATGAAAACCGCGAAACTTTTAGGATGGAGGACTGACTATTCATCTGCTGGCCTATTTCCAGGTAAACTAAATCGTCAAATTCCTCTAGACCCTATTTGGGTGTACAGCAATTAAGCATCTATGTTATACTGTCGGCGACACTGACTTTTCAACTGTAATTCAGCACTGCTGCTCTTGATTCTCTAATTTGCTTTCTGGTGTATTCACTGGCGTCCAAAAAAACATTGTCAGTGCGCCGATGACTGCTGCGATTTCCCCTCTGCTGGTGTTTTTATTTTCCTCCAATTAACGGTATTTACTGCTTTTTTCAGTGATTGACCAGTCTGTATGGTTTTCAACCTCACCGTCTCAAGAGAACATTCCGATTCGTAATTTTTGCAACCTGGTTTCGTAGTTTTATAAAAGGTCAAACACAGTGGTGTGCCTCACACACTGCTTAATTTTGTAGTGAATAGCATGCCTGGGAAGTGTCCGATATCCAGACCAGACCAGACCAGCTGGTTTTGGGGAATGCTACCTTTGTGTACGATAACGCACGCAGGTGGTGCACGCAGGATCTGTTTCATTTGTCTTGTTTGCCACAGGACACATCTACGGGTAACATTGATGAGTATTTGCACTCCTAGACTCCTAGTTCTACTCGTATGAGTTATTTTTTGTTAGGTTGGTGCATCTGAGAAAAAATGCCGTGATAGAAACTTAGGCTAACAAACATCTTGATGTTGAGGCTTGGTGAAGAACGCCGAAATCAACGAATATCCCAACGGTCAGATGAAACGACCAAAGTTACTTGGGACTTCATAACATCGCTTTAGAAATTTCGGATGGATTAAGGATAGAGTGGTTGATTTTGGCGATATGTGGCCACATGGTGGAAACTCGACATCCGTCGTGGAAAAAAACGCCGTTTGTCTTTAGGGTGACCAGCAAGCGGTGGATCATGAAAGCGGTTTCAATGGGGATTCCATACGTCAAGACATAGTCTGGAGTTGTTTCAAGCATACTCATGTGTTGTAGGACTACGACCAAGTATCTTTTTTCTTGTCAAGCCTCTAAAAGTTTCTTGAAGCTTGCGCAAGATAAATTACCACCATCACCATCTATCCTTGTTTGATGTGTATTCACACCGTCGCCATTAGGCGACACAAAATGGTGGACAGTATGCAGGATAAAACTCTCTACTTGCGATTTTAGGCATAAATAAGATAAAGACTTTCCTGGGTTAGAGAACAAAAAACTCACGGGGATATCGATCGAATGAGTCACTCGTACATCCTAAAAACAGTAACCCATTCGGTTTGGATACACGCATTCCATCTTGAACACAACTTACCTCGATATCCATTGGTGACAGGTACAAAGAATTGAAAATTTCCTGTGAAAATTACGGTTGATGAATTGAAAGTTTTCACCTTTAGTTTGCAAGGGATCACGATCTGTCACTTGCATGATCAGTTCACTGAGCGTAAATAGTATGTATAGACTGGAATTGAAAGCTCACTCATTATTGTAAATGAATATAGCATGTCTCCGGAAGCCGTCCTGTAACTTTTTCTTTTTCTTGATGGCCGTAGTACCATGATGGAGATATTGTTGTTCTCTAGCGGCCGCATCAAGACTGTTTCACTGGAATATCCATGCCAATTAATTTTGATCGTTCTCATTTTGAATTCAAATGAATACGCCTAGATTGTGTCTACACTCAGCCGTGGGCAACACTGAATGATTCACGAACCTCAAGCGCAAGCAAAGTATGCTACATATCTTGCAGTTAATTGACATTCGAGTCTGTCGTGACACGAACTAATGACAGGTATTTTTCAAATCCTGCGGTTGTCTCTTTATCAGACAGCTGACTACCGTATCCTTCAGTAGTCATAATCTTTTATTCTGTTTACCTCACTGCCTGGTTTTGTAAGGTCGATTTGTGGCTTAGTTGCGACGTACCAATTATTGTGCAAGCGCGATCTTTCAGGCTTCTTCTCATCTGTTACCCGCATAACTGTATCGTGAGAAGTACTGATGTACTTTTGTACACAAGAACCTCTTCTCGAGCCTCCACTTTTATCTTTAGGATAGAGCTTCTGAAGATGCTATCGATGTGAGCACCGCTCGTGTGCGCTTTCTCTGCAATCTGAGAACGGCTGCCTGGTGACGCCTCAAACAGTTTTACTCTTCACACTTTCGATGAGGTTCTCCTTCGATAGGGTGCTCGTGCATGACATCTTTCAGTGGGTCTATACAGCTTCCCTTCCGTTACTCTTATGTACTAAGTGGTTGTGTGATCGATCGACAATTTCGCGCAACTTCAACCTTTAAATTGGTCGTATACTCTCCTGCATAGTTTAAAGGATACACGCAAATGCAGCAAGCATGCGACAGAGTTCTCATCCGGTGATTGAATGTTGGGTTTTAGCTATTGTGAATTGTCCGTAGGAGTGTCTCTTGGGGAAAGAGATTTCGGCAGTATATAGAGATAAAATTTACTACACTCTTGTGACTGTATGGACTTCATGTTTTATTGTGATCAAAATTTCACTCAGCTTCTTTGAAGTTATGGATTGCTTCAATATTCCATTTTATCACCACTTTCACTTTCTTTCTGTGTTATGGACGTGCCGATACCATCATCCGTGTCAGGTTGTAAGTATGCGAACGCCATTATTTTTAATTGTTCTTTTGTTCTGGCTCACAAACCGTCCCCACGTTCAAGCTAAATCTACTGGTTGGATTAACGGGTCTGTCTCTCCACTTCCTATTCTAGGCGTACCGATTTGTCTAGAACTTCCATTTGGCATTCTGTCCGATAACAGTTAGCAAACTCTGCAATTTCCTTCAAGGGGTAACGGTTGGTGGCCAGATCCACTCACAGACTGATGTATGCAAGAGATTCAGTTGTCATTTTAGGCGGCAACTTTTCTTGTTTTGGACACATCCCATTTGTTTCCGGTTTCACTTTTCCTCTAATATTTCTTTATTTGCATTGCCATGCTACCTATCTAAAATCCTTTCCGAATCCAGTGGAATTTTCTGTGTATTGCTTCCTACCTTTACACTAACCATCGTCTTACATCTTGCGATCTTGGATCTCATCTGATGGAGGTTACCTCTAAATTCTGGTCTTTCGAAAACTCTCGGCCTTTAGTGTAAGATCCATATTTGAGACTAGCCTTGAAACAAATGCTACATACCGCATCACGCATGTCCACTAGCTGGCCCCAGTTGACTCTTCTAAGAGCCTACTACTGTCATATATTTTTGAAGAGCATGGTCACAAACATAAAAAATGAATGCAAGCGACGAATGTGAAAGCGTAATAGGAGAATATGAGATAAAAGAGAGGAACGTCTCCCTCGAATTCATGCCACCAACAATTCCAGTCAGATGAGATGAATCCCAACGTATGTAGAAATTTTGGTATGAAAACACGCGTCTAAAGACCAACAACCGAAGAAAGGACAAACAATTTTCAAAGCGCGGTAAGCGCTAGCACAATCGAGACTCGCACATCAGGCGCAAAGTGTCCGTCATACTGGGCGAAAATGTACATTCAGTGCCATGTGCCACGCATAAAAGTGTCATAAGTACGCAGAGAGCCCACAATAGCAAGCAAACACAAGTCACTGACTGTGACCTTAGGAAGTCCCAGTCCAATAACAGCCTTGGCGGATTGAGCAAAACAACTCCCTCGATAAGAGATGATCATCGGTTGGTGGACCAAAACGTCGATATCACAACTGATTGCACGTAGGACTTAGGAGGGAATATTCATCAGCACCATACTTCTGCTTCTTCTCATTCCACACAATCACTCCTCGCCCATCCGAGACGTCTATTACAGTTGCTCGGCAATCTCGAACAGCGATTAGGTCAGGTTTGATGATATGGGTTACATCTGGCTGTTTACGTAGTACGTTATGACTCCTTGAAATTTCGACCATCTAAAATTCACCCTCTTGGGAGCGTAATCTTACTGTTGACTTGCTCGACCACCATTCTGCATCAGCCCCATTTTTCAAGTAATGCCATCAAGGCACTGTCACGGTATTCAAACAAAGCTGCAGAATTGTCATTCCTATGGTGAACTTGTTGCTTTCTTTACAAGACTGTGCAGTGTGAAGTGCAATGGTGTATCACAACCAGCTCGATCTTTAACCGTCGTTCTTGAAGTCTGAAACTCGACTGACGCTTTCTGAAATTTTAGCATATACGTACTCGGCATATCTGGAAGTACGATACAATATTTTTCCTTGCTCGGTAGAGCTCTGGATACGATTGGTCTGACATCTTTTCCTTGCATCCTCGTATGCTGAGAGACACTTTTAGGATAAGAAGACTAGCTTCGCTGCCATAGCGTTCGTTATAACTGCCTCAAAATCTCAGATACCATCGGGTCCCATTTTTATCCATCTTGCCACTCTACACAGCCTGTGACTGGTTCCGGTTCTATTATCAATATGGTTGAACAGCCTTCATCAACAGACTTAGAATGTTTACCGCTGGAATCTAACTTCGTGCCACCAGTTTCCACGGTGAGTTGGTCCGTTCTGTCCTCAGAATTAGTTGCTTATTATCTTGTTGTGTTCGTGTCTTACGTGGAGTCGAAAGCCACATTGTGAGATTATCTGCTTTCTGCTTTCAACACACCAAGTGACTGCCGATTGGTTCGACGCAAAACATTCAGTATACACTACATTGTGACCACAACTAAGCTGGAATACTGCACTTTGCACCGATTAACGGTGAATCTCGCTGCCTTTGAATCCCAACGTAATGGTGTGAACACTTTCAAACTTGGTTGTCTCCGAACCGCGTCACTATCCCTCGATGGCCATCAATGCATCCAATTGTAACTCTAGCCACATTATTGGGTGTACGCCACCCTTAGTCAATAGTACAGCACGCATTCATGGCTTGGCCTCAGTAGAGCAGCCCCGTTAAAGGACACAAGGTCGATCACATGTCTGGAAACTAGGTCAGTGTGCCGGCCGGATCGCCTGCAGCAAATTGCAGCCGTACCGTTTCATATATGAGGACGTATGTGAGAGTAACCAGCACGCCGTACTTTTCAAATCATGAGTCTTAGGGAACAATTCACCTGGGTTCGGTTTGCTTGTTTATTCTATCTGACACGTTGTTGAGTATGAAGACTCAGGTGTACTTTACCCAGTGGAATTGGAAGTCAATTGTTTCCGGAAATACTTTTCCAATGTTTCGAAACTGCTCAGCTGGTGCAGGCATTTTGGAACAAAAATTTGTTTCATTGACGTCAATGACGTTCGAAGCTACACCTCTAGTTTGATTCGTATCCCTTCGGGTCCAACAAACTGAATGCTATGGCTTTAGTCGTTTAGTTTACTTCCAGTAAACCGAGACTTTTCTCTGAGGTTCACCACAGGTTTCTACTTATAGGTGTTTTGAATTTTAACGCAAATTGAAAGTTGTCCTGATGAAATGGTTTCGTAACAGAGATATAACTCAGCATAGCTGTCAAAATCACACTAATTTAAATGTGCTTTTGGAGTGATAATTTCAAATTCCAAGGTTCTAGACTCAACTTTCAACTTTGAGCAGTGCTGAACATCCAGAAGATTTTGACGACTTCATCTGCTAGTTAGGTTTCTTTCGGGTCCAAATCTGTTAACTAGACTGGATTACTTCATCGGAGCACTGAACTGTGTCGTTCAGTTGTAACACCCTTGCCTAACTGCCATGCCACCCGAAGGTTGCACGAGGGCTGGGATACCGACAGGTTGCTCAAGCCTAGACCGGGTAAGTCGAGAGGCAGAAGTCGGGTTCGAACCACGGACCTTCCGGTCAGTGAATTCGCGCTCTAAGCACTTAGGCCATCTCGAACATGAACCAACCATTGTGTTGGTATTGTTCGATGCTGAATCTAACAACCGTTCTCGTTATTCCAAAGTTTGAGTGTTATGTTCTCTACTAATCAGTCAATCAACCTTGTCAGTTACACACGAAATTGAGAAGACAGAAAGCCTTGAGGAAATTATACTGCAGCAACTGAACAGCCAATATCGAGATTCGAAGAATCAAGAATGGAATGGAACAAAACAGTCCAATGAAGGCTGAAATAGAGAGAGAGAAATATTGAGCAATATGTTCGTTAGGAGTGCCTCCTAATATTGAGTACCACTGGGATGCCTTTGATGTGTTACGGAATTCCAGGATGCAGAATTGCTGCACAGGTGGTACATAGACGGTTCGAGATGGCCAAATTTACGGGCTATCGAACAACTTTCGAAGCCGAATGTTCCTTCAAAAATTGAAGTGTATCTCTTCCGGAACGCGTGACCTCGTGTGCTTAGGACGCTGAATACCTGTAGCACAGTTGTACTGAAACCACAAGGCTGAGTTTCACGTGAACGATTTACGACCGTTTCTCCATTGTAGTCACGTTGTTCTTCATCAGTTGACCCCTTCAATGTGACCCGAAGCACCCCGCGAATGTTAATCTAGCATCAAACTAACGATGTGGGCGCCGTTGTGATTGGTGAGGTCAGTAGCGTTTTGTGTGGCTTGCGGAAGCTGCTTGTGGTTGTGTGCCTATACAAAAGTACAAATTGCCCTTCCTCATCCGTTTCAAACGTGACATGGCGTGTGGCTTGTGGTTACACAAACCATCGGAAGACGAATGGCTGTTTGGTAATGTACATGAAGCATTTTTCTCAAGCGTTTGTTTAAACCATAGTGCATATGAAAACGACGCTTACCAATCGGTTTATGTCCGCGTTTGTGTGCCTGCACTCTCGTAAGTCATCTCACCCGTTTGTGCAATGTCCAAAAACAAGATTGGTCTCTGAGGCGCGCGCACTTACACAGGGAGGCATTTGCACTTCGATGAGGTAGGCACACCAAATTCAAGGTGGAACAAGATTCACCCACTTCGTGTACCTAATCGAGTTTGTGGATGAACTGGCACGCGGGTACCCTGGGAACTAGCAGTAATTAACCGGCAGTTTGACATGTGGGAAGGTACATGTCACCTGAATTAATCAGTTCGGGTTTTATGGAGTTAGTGGGTCCCATCCAGTTCACCGTGCTCATCTCAAGGGATTGGTGTATCAGCCGCAAGTATAACATTGATAGATGATCTTATTGGAGGAACCAAAGCATTGATTAGATCCGCGGGTTGTTTTCCAACCGTTCGATAGATATTCGTATCTTGTGCAAATTTTAAAGCGGGTTCATTCAGGTACGCAACGCATTTTAACACTGCAAACAATAGTGAGAACCAGCAACCAGTGAGAACTATTCAGTTTCTGCGCAATAGTTGGGTATTTTACTTTCCAAATATTGCTCTCCGTCCAGTCGCTGATCTCAACGAACCCCGACACTGATCGATTGCAACGGAGATCTCACTTCTGCGGCATGATACAGACTTTGTCTGTAGCCCCCACTTCAGCGACTAAACAGCGGATTCAAGAGAGACACTGACACCCGTTGGAAGTTGAACCCACGACCTGTATCCGATAAACACGTAAGGAAACTCCCTCACGTCACCATTGGGATACTGACGGGCATTGGGCCCCCTCTACCCTGTGCATAGCGCCCGAAGGCCGATCACACCATTGTCAGGAGTGCCCACGCGATTCGACAGAAAAGTGCACATGGTCAGTTGAATAGATGCCATTCAGAAAATGATGGACGGCAAATTCACACCCGGATCTCCGGCGAATTTGGTGCCACTGAAAAATTGTGCTCGCCATTTGGAGCAAAGGTTCCCGTGGTTCTAGGCAAAGTGGTATCCTGTACACGTGAAATATCGTTCTTTAGAGTAATTCGAGCTGTTTCTTAAATCATTAGAATATGAGACCCCTCTTGAGTGCACCCTAGGAATGACGCTAAGTATCGGAATTGAAGTAGTTCTTGTACACCGATCACGATTTCAAGACGACAGATCACAACTTTTTTCAACACTCGACTAGAAAACAATTGCGGTATTTTGACAAAGAGAGAACCTCCTGAAGAACCCCAGGAGAAGGAAAACATCTCCTTTCCCGTACTTTCCTCTCCTGGAGAGAACTGCTGTATACGAACTCCGTATTGAGTGACTCTGCCACTGGCAATTCGACTGAGGACAATTTGAACTGCATGTAGGTCCAGGATGGCGCTTAGCTTTAGTCAGGAAGCCGTTTGATGAGTCATCAAATACATAAAAATGGTGCCTTTTCTATAGAGGAATGTCGGTAGCTCAGGTAGCTTATGTGGTGGTCGTTGGCTTGTTCGCACAACCAGCAACCCACCGCTACGCACTGCTACGCTCCTCAGTAACGCACTGATGATGTCACCTCGATTGTTGATTAACCGTTTGCAATCAAATTGTCCAGCTCAGCGAACAAGCCAACGACCACAAAAAATGGTGCCTACTTCACGTAATATATACCCTTGTGCACAACAATTTGGTTTCAATCAAAGACTCAACTGAATCTCGGTTGAATCTCGTGTTCATGATACTCTTCAACTGAAGGCGATGCACAAAGACCGCCTCGTGTTTGAGTTGGTACGATAACCGAGATACCCAAGTATATTTTCATGAAGGAAACTACTCTTGAGGAACTTACCGTTTAAAGCGAACTGTATGCATGAAACCTTGCACGTCGTAAAGTCACATTTTCGGCAAATAAATCTGATAGCAGTTTGTGTACATTACGCAAGCAGACATAATCGTCGGCCCAAAACTGTATCAGAGCTGTACCATGTGGGTCAAACCGATGATACTATGGCTGTTTTTGGGTTTCACGATTCTGTCTTCACAAGTCTGACGGCTCACTATCCACCAGGCCCTGATTGTTGTTGGCGTAATCGCGTTACAAGACGCACGGGACTTGCGAGTGGTACATCGATCACCGGATGTTTGGATGAATCATTCTGATTTGGTTGATTAGGCGGGTTCCAGATCCGAGTTTGGCTTGGTTAAAGAGTTCCTTCTGGTGCCAGTGGTCGCCACTGAGACACGTGTAATCGTCTTCTCTGGACCTGCGCGATAACACCTTCCATAGAACTAAGCAGAATTACAAACCCTCTCATACACAACCGACAAAAGTAACCAATTCTCATCAGATATCATGACTGTCTTCAGGTATGAACACTTGATACTTTTAATGAAAAGCGAGTATGGGGTTGACTTTACAGGAGTGCTGGAATACACCTCTGTTGTGCAGCGAAACCGCTCACTGTTACGAACGTCTCGAAAAGTTATAACCGGTTTTGACGATGGACACTCCGGCGAGGAAGTTTTCGGCAGTAATCTGAGGCAATCGTGGTCAGAGCCTGCTTCTTGCTTCATGGAATGAAGAGGATCTACTGATTATTCTACGAACCTTGGTGACTGTCACAATAAAAGTGTCACTAGTTGTGAACATCGTGATCGCACGCATTTTTTGTGGATCCTAGTCGTGCAGGTTCGTGATGTTGTGAATGCGGTGGACCGAATTGCCATCTTTGTGTTGAATGTAAGTAACTCATTGTACCGTAGTTCGTTGTAGATGCATACAAAAAACCTTCTAGAATCAGCCAACGTAACCTTGAAAGTCCACGTGAACCAATCGGATAAAAAAGGCTGTCGCAAGCGGTTAGTTATCATCGCCCGTTTCATTACTTTTAAGTCCGCTTACGTCAAATTTATGGCTTCATAATGTCAAGACGAGGTGCCTTCACAATTCGTTTTTCCATTCGTGGTAGCGTGACATGTTCATTTGAATGATGCAAAACACTTGATTTGCTGGCGAATAACAGTTCCTGCCTAGGTCTGTGGTCTGACAACCAAAACGGCCGTAATCGGACGGCCTTTTTCTAATCGTTCCACTGCTACCTGCACTAAGAGTTCTTGTCGATTTCTGTGGTTTCCACTTGTCCGGTAGCTTGCCATATTGGTGTTCATCTTCTCGTCCATTCAATGCTGACTATAACGTCGGAAACTGACTTGTAATCGATTGAAACGAGCAGGTCCGACAGAATCGTGACCCGAGTGCTTGTTAGTATGTCACAGGACCCTTGGAGCGGCAGTACATTTCGTATGATGCTTTCGTGTAACTTTAAAGGGCAAGTACACAATTTGGCACAGTGCCCTTCCGTCCAGCACCTTTACACAGTCTCTCAAGTTCCTACACTACATCAGGTATTTTTGATAATTACTTGAATCAACTCCTTTAAATTTACTGAATGCTTCAGTGTGGTGGCAATTCACATGAAGGATTTAGCCTGTTGGAAGGAGAACTCGTGCAGCCTAGCAACAGGTGTTTATGAAGCCAGTAGAACTATGTTTATATTTTTTTCTACCTTTTGTAATTCCTCTACTATGTTGTTTGCTTTCAAAAGGTCCCCTTAATCGATTCGATTGGAATGCAGCTAGGTCTCTCTGCACAAACCAGTTGAAACGCTTCTAAAAGTGGCAAATTCTGACGTTTTTTGTTACCTTACTCCAGTCCTACAGCCGGTTTTCGCATTTTCACATATGGATTTTCACATTGAACATACTGAATTTGTTGCAGTGTTCGCCTGTTGTATCAGTTCGACAGCGCAACCTGTTTTAGGAGTCGGGCAGCTGTGTTCGTTTTTTATGTGTGTATTCGGGGGCTGTGACATAGCCTGAGCCGCCATATTTTTGGCTATTTCTTTCGCTGTGAAATTTGACCCGTTTTGGAGAGATATTCCTTAACGTTATCGGCGTACTCGATCCATCGGAAAGTGCATATGTCACCTTAGCATTGCCTATTTGCACATGGAGCTTGGTCACGTATTGGCCTGTTCGCTGGAAATTTGTCTTGAACTTGTGACGCTGAACAGTTGGCACCTTAGAGTTGAAGTTTTTGAAATGTTGCTTTGAAGTTGTCCATGCCCAAATCAGTCGTTCGAACCCAGGCTACTACGCGCCTAAACGTTTTGCACGTCCCATTTGTCGGTGCTATCCCTGAAATCTTAGCGTTTTCGTCTTGAAATTGTCTGGACAGATCGTCTACCAATTTGGATGCACCTGCCGCTCCGGATCGTGTGCACTTTAACTGGGCTAGACCACTGCATCGAAGGTCAACGTGCGATCTGTCCACCAAATCTGATCATCCATTTGATCGCATGGCCCACCCATCTACACTCACATTCCAGTGAAAAGCCGAGCTTGTGGGTGGGGGGCACGGTGAGAAAGGTCATAGTAACCAGTTTTTGGATGGCACGCTGTGATGTTGTCCAAGCTTTCAGCGGCTGTTCGGAAGAGATGTTCATCGCGGCCATTCGAACAACCGCATGAGTGTGCTACCAACACCATTGTTGATCGATCTTTTGTGAGAATGATGTATGCTACTGTACTTTTAAGTACGATCCACTTGCAGTTCCTGTTCCTTTGGCGATATTTCACCGATCTACATCAGACCTATCGATGAAAATACGGTACTGGCTCTCAAAGAGGCTCAGCCGAAGATAGACCACTCCTGTGGGTAGTCTAAAACAGGGTCACTCATCAAACACGACCCATGCATCCGAATAGACGTTGCCACCCAGTACAAGTTACGTACCCCTGTGAACTGTCGTGCTCTCTGTATAGAGGTATGATCTTTCATTTCGCGACTGAGCTGTTCAGGATGCGACCACAACCCTATTGATTGCTCCATCCGTTGTCAGTTTTCATAGGATTGTGCTGGTCTCCAGGGTCACAGAGTGCAATAATATGGATAAATTCAAACGATTGTCGTGCGTACCCAGCTTACGAAATCGAATTAAATTAGGCTTCGAGTGCATGTGAGCCTAACCTAAGGCTTTTTAGAGCCTATGCATCGGAGTTTCTATCGACCGTTAGTGCGTTGATGGAATAGCTGTGCAATTTGGACAAATCATGTTCGCCTTAACCTGGCTTGAACGTGGCTACATCTGGTATCCGTTTGTTCCGCGGTTGGAATTTTATACAGTCAGCCCAAAAATCATAAAGCCACCTGGTCTCCATCACAGTCCCGAGGTACTTAGGTCTCAACTTATCGTTTTTTTTGGAAACTCTTTTAAACATGACAACCCATCCAAAGACTGTCAAATCATGATCAAAATCCAAGATGCTGTCTATCACGGTTGAATGGCATTGGGGAATTAGCCATCCTGCAGTTATGGAGTCATCTATGTAATCGGAGATAAATATACGTGGTCTGTGAGTTCACTTCATCATCACTTCATATCGACACAAACCAGAAAAAGCCGCGGATCGAGCGAGCATTTTATGAGAACCAAATAAATTCTGTAAGTATCATTTGCCTTTACTATCCTAAACCATGCGGACCGCAACTCACGGGTTTTGCGAGAAGCATGTTGGTGCGTTTCATGCAATGAGGTTCGTTAGTGAAGTAATTGGAGGTTGTGTAGGCAGGTCGAAGACACTGCGGAACGAGTATATTGTTTCTGCCAGCCATCCATCCACCTAACAACTCTGTGAATATCTCCTCGCAATGCAATGGCACCCCTTATACAACCGATTTGTTTGGAATTTGGAATTCGTAGCAGAGACAGAGGACGGAAAGCACGATAAACGGAGAAAAAGGTATATACCACAGTCAGAATGAACCGCCTAACGTTATGTGTTCCGGGGAAATTGCAGTTTGCAGGGTACTCAGTAAGCTATGGGTTTGTGTGTTCTAATTCACGATCCGTTGAATGTGCGTGTAACTACTTTTAGCCCCTCGCACTCCTTTCCCTATTCATTATTCAGTAGAACTCAGCAGTGGCGTGTATTTTTTAGCCATTTCGGCTTCAGGCATTCAAGATACCCCGTTGATAGGTTACACTTGAGGCAATTCCCCATCTCTTGCTGTTTTTGTTTTTTTTTCGCTCTGGGACAGGCGAAAGAGAGAAACTGATGAGGATACGAATTCTACACAACCCACAACTAGTCGCAGGATAGTTGGTTTTTGACCATTTTCACTTCTCGGTATGAAACATTGACGTTTTGGATTGAAGTTTTACGAATTTGTTTCTAAAGAGAGTGAGATTAATCTAAACAGAACTGCAATTAAAAGGATAGTAAATGGGTGGCCTTGTACTCTTCTGACCAACTGTAAAACGAAAAAACAGTTCCAGTCTACCACCTGAGGAGAAATGATCGAAGCCCTAATTTTCGTCAAACTGTTTACCCCCCGAGTTAGAAACTTTGTACACAGTCCCTTATAACATTAGGGAAGTTCCACGAGGTAAATCTACTCTAAATTTCCACTTTGTTTTCTCCTAGCCCTTGTTCATTAGGGCTGCGTTAAAAGTTTGTAGTTTTTTCTCGCTTTCAAACGACGCTTTGTTATGTGCAGTTCATTACCATTCAAAGATTTAGGCACCTTGTATACGACCCTTTCCTCAGTTGCATCGGCAACTCAAAGGGGTCCTAAGAAAGAAGTGTCCACCTGGTCACTTGTGACTTTACATGTGGTCTCTCCGAACAGATGCCACTCCGCATTTGGTCAGCAGTCTTCGTTTTTGCTTCGTTGACTTTTCGTATAACGTGAAACTGTTACATTGGGTCAGCAGGAGTTTTAATACGTTGAAGTCGGGTGTAGGCTATGTTACATGCCTTCATGTGTTCCACCTGTCGAGATATGGTATGGCCTTCCAGGACACACATCTTCAGCATCCTGACCCTAAAAGGGGTCACAGTTTAGCTGTTTTATCAATTATATCTTTCACAGAAAACTCCAGTGTCCATCGGTTTGAGTCTAGCCATCCCTAGCAATCCTTGCGATCGGACTGCTCCAATTTTCGACATTTTATCTATTCATCATCATTTAACTTCTTTTGACTCGACTCTTCTCTTGTTTGTTGTGCAAATGTCTATCTACCCGCGAGACATCGTGTATGTCTTCCCTCTAAGCATCGTGTGTGTTTTATCCCACCCTTTTCTCTTTGCATGTGTATCTCCTTACGGATTGCTCCTGTGTGTGTGTGTGTTTACTCTCCGTGGGTAGACTCTCATTCTTAGCTTTTTGTCCTGAAATACGGTTTTAGCGTTATCGATCCCATCATCCAACCAAATGGGTGATCGTTCACCATAATTCACAATCGGTTTGCATTTACTCTCCACACTCTCCGCGACAGTACAACCTCGATTCAGGATAAGCGAGCATTTCTCTTGTGGTCTGTTTGCATGATTTAAGCCCGTTCACTGGAATTAGTCGATTTTGACAGAAGGAGAAAGAATAGTGTTGACGGCTAAACGCCCATTGCTCAACCCAGGCAGTCTAAACTGTCGTTAATGTGCCTCAAGTGGTATTCAGTGGATTGGCTGTTCTCAGTTTCCCTGAGATATAATTGACTACTATACTGCTAATCGGGGTTCGGTCTTTTACAAACTGTTCAGAATCGGGTTGGGAATGAAAGGGTATGATGATGAACGGTGAGCACTCAGTCGTCGCATAACTTGAACCCTGGTGGAGGTCCTGAATGGCGTTGCTTCTCCCGGCCTTATGTCAAACTTGATCAAACACACGTGTTGGACGTTGGTATCTAGGTGGACGTCGGCGGGATTCTGCAACGTTTGGCACGGAGCTCTAGACAATAAATCACACTGTTCGCCTATGTTGCACAGCTAGTAAACATATGGAGGCGGATGGCCTGTTCATAAGGACATTCGAGATCGTCTGCAGTTGTGCATCCTAATTTATCGCCTTACTGAGGACTAGCTTACCACTTCCGGAAGTTTCTGCTTTAACTTACTAGAGTGCGTTTATCACATGTTCCTATCGTTCTCGCCGTACCGATTAATAGTGCGTTTCCCCTCAAATTCGTAGGGCAGTGTGAATAAAAGTGTAACGGC
The DNA here is from genome assembly GCF_000715545.1 of Opisthorchis viverrini. NCBI lineage: Eukaryota > Metazoa > Platyhelminthes > Trematoda > Opisthorchiida > Opisthorchiidae > Opisthorchis > Opisthorchis viverrini. The sequence goes on from NW_008751756.1 coordinate 76,972, forward strand.
TAGCATCTTCATCAATGTGCAAGTATGTGAACTAACCTATGATGCCTTGAATTTCTGACTAGCTCCGCTGTAGTCCCAAGTGCTTTAAACGTCGAAATTCCTCAACAGGCGATGCCTCCTTCAAAACCATGCATCGTGGTTTTCTGAGAGTACGGCAGCAGCGATTAGGGTGGATTAACTAGAACATGACCCGGGTTCACGCTGTTCATTTCGTGTTGGCATTCAGAGCTCGGTCAGCTGATTTTCGGGAAATTTATCGACTTCGCATCCAGCTGTTCGTTGGTATTTGCCTACATGCGTTGAACTGCATTCTGGACATTGGACCTGCACACAAGTTGAAGGCCATCGTCCTGAGTTGAAGCTACAACAGGGCAATTTGTGTACCAGCCCTGTTCTCCTTCCAGTTGTTCGAAACTGTACAGGGAATGGGTAAATCTAGGGTTTCTCATCACCTGGCTTAATGTGTTATTTGACTAGTATCAAAAACCCCTGTCCACAACGAAGTAAACTCCAAAGAGAATAGGCTCAAATGTCTCCTCTTGGGGGGCTGTCTTTTCAGAACTAACGCACCAGGTCATTCAGACCATCTACAAACGCTGCACAAGGCCAATGCTCTGCAGTGAGCGACTGCTCCTTAGGTAGGCTCAGTTGTCATGGTAGAATCATAACTAGTACGAATGCTGCAGTGGTGCGCTGCTCTGAAACACAGATGATACGGTCCTTGGTATTGGGGACGCCAGGGTAATATGTCAGCTGGATTTCTTCCACTGAGTTACGTGTCTTGGTGCTAAAAGCTTATAGTTGATCTCCAAAAAGTGCGGTTTGTCCGTTTTAGGATTTACCGAATGGGCGCACAACGACCTATCACGTGACCCTTCGATTCATGACTTTAATGAACTCAGTAACACGTGAGCACACCTATTCGGTAATGGAAGGGATTCGCCGGCCGCTCAGAATGTGCACAACTATAGTAGAGAAAGTTTATTTTTATCCATAGTGCCAGCCGGTTACTATATAATCAATTCCTGTCAAGATGATTTGGCAGTCGGGGTATGGGAACAACCTTGTGCACCCGTAAACAAGCAACTGACCAGAGGATGATGTGCAGTTTGTGCACTGCTCATATTTGAAAGAAAAACAATACGGCATCATGATAGGCATCGAATGTTGAACCTTGTGGAACACTTTGGTCCCATTCATCCTGGACTGTCGTTTAGTCCACTGTCTGTTTCTGCATCATGTGGTGATGCGTTTGATTGTCTCAGTTAGTGATTCTTCTGGGATTTCGGACACAATTCCACTTGGATTCAGTGTTTTTTCTTTCGAGTAATCAGCTTCAGTTACTAGCAGTTGAACTCGACCTGTAGTGCCCTACAAAATCTACCATTCGGGTGCATTGGAATTTTCCTTTAAAAAGGCAATATCTCCATACACTTACCCATAGGTACTCAGCTCAAAAACCTATACCTACGGACTGCATCCGCTTGGGTACCAAACCAAACGGATCTGTGTTGGCTAATCGCATCGCAGCGGAATATTGCTGAAATAATCGGCTGAATTGGTGCAGTTAGTCATATCTGACCTAAATTGCGACAAACCTTTGTTACTGTTGCTGTTGTTAGTGTCTGAATCGAGGGCGATACCCAGCCAGGTCGATCAGACAGATGTTGTTTTGTGTCTCAGCAGGTGATGACCGTTTGACAAACTTCACATACCTTGATAGAACACACTGTGCTGTTAGACAAAGACGGAGCTATATGGGCAGGACTGAAGGCTCTGGATGGACTGGGAATCAGCAGAAGAATACTTGTCGGTTGTAGAGAAAATCAGTGTCATACCAACCGAGTTCGACGTGAAATCCCTTTGGGTAAATAAATAAATCTGACGTCCAGTAATAGATCGAATAACCGAAAGCGTGTGAAACTGTGTCGAGAGAAAGGGTGACTTGGATACCAAGGCAAAAAAACTTCATCACTGGACTGGAATAATTGGTGCTAATTAGTAAATCATTGTGTTACCTTCTTGAAAATTCTGAACGTTGATACCAGACGACCGATGACTAGAATCGAATCGGTCAGCTGTGGATGGAGGACACGTACCTCCTAGAGGACAACACTTTCCCGTCGTGATAGTCTAAAAAATGTCCGTACCAAACAAGAGAGCTGATCTGATACTAACTGACCCGGATATGGGAGATGGACTGTTTAGGGAAGATATTGACTGTGGGCGGTTCTGCTGACCGGATGCTGCCGACCTAAGGCCTGCGCTTTCCGACTTGCTGACTAGGTGAACCCCAGCTAGTCTACAAGGCCTTCGGACACGACTTTATGCTGCCCTCAGGAAATTCCGTAATTCCCTTGTCTTCGGGCGTGATACCGCATTTTATTCTGGCGCGTGGGCGAGTCTGGGTCAAACACACAGAGTGAGAGGGACCCTGCGAAGCCGAATGTCTGGGAGCTGCTGGCATCTCAGATGAATGCACATGTTACAAGAAAGCCAGATTACAGCCTTGCTTTGAGAAAGTTGACTTCTGGCGTCATTGCTAGGATGGGAGGTGGCCTTGTCAAATGAATGATTCGATTATCCACAGGATTGGTGCCATCAGCTTTGAGTGCTGTTGCTACTGCTGAAAGTGGCTACAAACTAAAACTTTGGGGCTCATTGCTTGGAGCCTTTAGGAAAGCATCAAATACTGAGAGCCTCGCTCATTTTGGTGGCTGACGACAACGCTAGAAACAGAAAACCGCCCTCGTTTTTAGAAAAATTTCTTGAGGTAACAGCAGTGCGAGTGCCGACGGATGTTCTGAAGGGCGAAGATACCCATTTAACGGACCACAATTCGTTTTTCATCGAAATTTGTACTATAGCGTTCCGCTGCTAAGACTAAAAGTACAACAATATTGTTTGAGGACACCTGCAGGGGGTGTACTACCTCGTGCAGCCGACATCAAATTGCCAGCGTACTTTATGCTTAAAGCTTTAAAGGTACTATTCGGACGCACCAAGAAAGCGNTGGCGAGGTGGGGAACAGTACTAACTACGAAGCACTGTTTGTTCCTATGGGATGACGGAGTGGGCTTTATACATTTTTCCTAGGGTTTTCACATTCAAGGTGGGAAAAACCACGCTGTTTAGTTACGTAGTTCAGTTCAGTTTGACCTAGAAATGGCGCTCCATATTTTTTTTCGAAAAGTTATTATCCGCCTCTTTAATTTGGCTAGAACCCTTCGATACGTTGGCGCTAGTTTAATTCCTGTCCACTATTGGTGATATTCCCCATATACGAAGCCTTTCGATCACATTAGTTCAGAATAATTCTTGGAATAGATCAAACAATGCACTGAACCAAACATCCCCCTGCTTTGTCTAAATAAACGACATCCGTACCATCCAGAATCCATTCTTAACGATTATACCGGTTTGTATCAAAGCGGCTGCGCAGTGTGCACACTACATCCACCAATATAGTGCTATAATTCCTTTGAATTTCCGACGAATCTCAATACCTAAGATAAAGAGATACTATATGTCTGGATGCATTAGTACATGGAACGGGCCCTCGGGTTTGAAATTTGTCGTGAATAATTTTTCCGGTAGGAACATCCTGGACAGATGGTCAAAATAACCATGTGGCCAAGGAACACGGAAATCATCACTGACGATGACCGGAGAATAGGTTTCAGACATATGATGCACGTGTTACGCGATGTCTACTTGTACGCTGTAGGCCAGTCAGGTGTGACTTGGGGGAGATGTTCACCCGGATTTTGCATCAGCAGCGCGATTATCGACCACTCGGCAGGCAAAATAGAGCGTAATCGCAAGTCGATCATCTTGAACGAGGTCAGATACTGGCAAGGAAAAACTGAGGACTAAGGATTCACAGGATCACCCAGGAAATACGAGTAACAACGAAAGTCCTCGGTAGTTTTCTAGCCTAGTTAACCAGCTGCGTCGATTAAGGAGCGTGGAATCGGAAGATGGTTTCCCGAAAGAATACTTCTGCGTACTTCCCCGGGGATCTCTTGGTTTGTGTCACAATAAGTCCGGTCACAAACGTCTCGAACCTACTGATGATACAGGTTTATATAATTGGTTGTGTTTTTCGTAATGGGTAAAAACTGATATCAGAGTTATGGGGAATTTCATCAGAAGTATATCGAACGGTCATATTAATAAAGTTCGTTGCATTTTATGGTTGTTTCGATCACTTTTCCAAAGTGTTACCTCTGGAACAATAGTTGAGATAAACTGCTCTAAATGAGTTCAAAGTCGAACCCGGATATGTCTTCTAAGTGGTTGAGGGATAATCGTTCGTCATCTTACATTTTACTATCCCAAATAAAGGGGTATGTCTGAGGAATTGAAAGAAAATAGGGTGTTTCTAGTAACACCTGTGCTGGGTTTTCGTTGTCATGAGCTGTCATATGACCCGTCGGAAACGTAGATACCTACCTACAACCAGTGTGCCGAGGTTCAAGTGGGAGTAAAAATCCAGGTGGATGATAAACCTTCCTCTTGCAAGGGATTTGAACCCTTTCTTAATTTTTTTATCGGTTTTTCGTCAAATCATATATTGAGACAGGCCACTTATGATTGATAAATCAACAGGCTGAGGTTAAAAACCAGGTTGCACATATAACTGAGTCATTAAGTTTAATTTTTACAAATTAATTATCCAAGAGATAACAAAATCAACAGGTGAATCGTTTTCACCTCCCAAGTAAAAACTGCATCAAAGATGCTGACCGGTTAAGGAACATTCCACTGTCAAGAGGCAGTGATCCATTGACTGTAGTATTCGAATTTAGGACGATTGTAGTGATATTCGTCGAATCATCCCAGGATTGACCAGTTTTTGAAGGTTAGTTCTATTCCCTCTTTTTATGGTCATCAAATGCGGTCTCGCATAGCCCAAGAACTCTACCCANCTGTCCATCACGCCGACCAACCTTCCTTCGCAATAGACACATTTTTTCAAAATGTTTCAGGCAGTGCAGTTACGAATGTATAAGTTTGGTGATCACGGGTTTTGTAAGTAGGCAAAGATGCCGCGATGAGGACCATTTCTATCGCATCAATAACTTATTTGTCTGTTATACGTGAACCGTAGACTCGAAAGAGCTTCGAATTGGCCTCTTATTAATGATGTCCTTTCGCTGAATATGCGGCCCCTGCTATTCAGTTGTGCCCTCATTGAGACTGTCGGTATATTGACATCATGCACTACTCATAAGGTTGCTGAAAATTCTTCGACACCTCACGACCGGTTTTGCTCCTCTTGGTAGTCTTCAGGTAGGCGCATTACCCAAGTTTCCGTCGACTTTGTTCTATTTGAACGCGAACTAGACGGATTCAGCGAAATTCACTCATTTGCATACCAATTTGGTTTTGACGAGACTTACCTGGAACTCAGCTGAATCTCTTTTATGATGTTTTTAAGCAACTGAATGTGCTGCACCAGGCCGCCTCATGTTTCAGTTGGTACGATATTCGAGACATCGCGATACATGTATACCTTTGTAACGTACTACTCATAAGGTTGCTGAAGATCCGTCGACAGCCCACGACCGGTTTCGCCTTTCTTGGGGCTCATCAGGTAGACGCAGTACCCGAGTTTCCGTCGACCTTATGTTCTACTTGAACTCGAATTGCTCGAAGTTAGCGAACTACACTCATTCGCGTACCAATTTGGTTTT
>NW_008751756.1:82749-99530 GCF_000715545.1 Opisthorchis viverrini
TCAACGAATTTGATCAACCATACCATACTTTTTACAAAACAATACTCGTACTTTAGCCGGTATGCGGGTTTCCGTTGCCTGTACACAAATTTTGTGACCATTTGAGGTGCAAATAGACAAGCTGTTGTGTAAACACAAACTTGCATGATCCGGCAATTTGCTACCACTTTCTCCATCCAGTCCATGTACTCATTAATTGTGATGTTTAGACTCACAACCTGTTGGAATGCAGTTAATGTGACTCAAATTTCGTGCTATTGATCTCAGTGCTCTTGACGGAAACGTTGAAGTGTTGCACATGCTTCAGCTTGTTGATTAAAATCAACAAACTACCCAGAAAGTAGTAGTATATAAAACTGGTTAATTAGTTGGGACCGAGCGAAAGGCTTTCGGCTCACTGTCACATAGATAACCAACCCCTAGCGAGTTCCAATTGATTGGGTTTATTTGTTCGGAATGACAACAGTACCCGATGGAGTTTTAGACTAATGTCACTGCGTGTGTGATTGGATTGAAAACGGAATACCAATTGAGTGCGCCATCGAAATATTCAATGGGTTTTCTTCTTCGCTCGCTGGTCGAGTGTGCATTACATGAACGAACACGAAATTCGGCTACGTCCTTGAATACATCAGCCTTTTTGCCATATTTGCTCCACCTACGCCCATCGTGTGTTGCCTGCGCGTCAAGAAGAAAAAAAGCCCAGGTACTATCCGTATCATCGTCATCATCAACGCTGCCAGCAAAACCATCCACGCAGCATCGATCCATCGCTGCTCAGCTCAGATGGTAAAATTCCATCCGATTCACAGTTGCTTATGTGTTGGTTTCATTCATGCAGTTCACGCGCGCGCTCAACCGCAATAACGGTATATGTGTTTTGAATTGCATGATACTGAAGAATACTGAAGAAGAAGAAAAAACAGATAAAGCCTTCCAACAACAACGATTGCATAACAAAGCTATCGCAGATTTCATCGTGTTGATGGTGCCAACCGTCATGTGCACATGCATGCACAACACCGTATATGTACTCATCCGATAGTGAAGACCGACTTGTCTTCGCGCTATGGAAGAGAATCAGTTCACGGGGTGATCTATTCGCACTGAGTTAGTTATAAGGCTACAAGGGTATACAAGGACCCCTTTGGTAACATTGTATTACCGAATGGCACTGACTCTGCTGCTTGCGGTTCCCTCCGTGAGCACCCATCAGTCGATGTGCTTGCGGTCTGCTCAGGGCTTAGTTGGAATTTCCTCAGTTGCACACGTAGGGAGCTAAAACTCTCCCCCAGCTGTAACCGGATGTGTTTGACGGAGTGGGTACTCTCGAAAGTGAGTTTTTTTGTCGTGATGGGGTTCTAGTTAGTTTTCAGGCTAAAGGTAGGTAGTTGATCTAATGCATGAGAGGACTGCAACAGGTGTGTGGCCTGACAGACCCTTTTGCGTCTAACGCAGTGCACAAATGTCTTAGCGCACTAGTCACGTACCATAGACTTGAACGAGCAGAATGACATCGGGCTGGTTATTCTGTGATCGGACCAACCTTATTTTCAAGTACTTTTGGCCAGCGGTCCAATTTTGTAGCTGAATGGCCTTGCTACTCTATCAGAGTGCAATGAATTACACGCAGGTCTATTTGATTCGCTTTTTACGTGGAAACTGAGGGTGACATCTCTCTGCGTTCCCACTGTATACAATCATCCATTGCTTTTCTTTAGTCTAGTTAGGAATGTGTGAAATATGCCTCACAAAAAAGACCTAAGTAGTCGATTATTGCTAAAACAACCAGGGACAATCACGGAACTTCGCTCTACAATAAGGCCAATGAACTTGGTCTGTCTAGTTAGAATGTGTGAAATATGCCTCACAAAAAAGACCTAAGTAGTCGATTATTGCTAAAACAACCAGGGACAATCACGGAACTTCGCTCTACAATAAGGCCAATGAACTTGGTCTTTGAATGACTTATTTTGACCATTAGTTCAATTGGCCGTTTGCCTCCTTACCGATGTCCTTTCGTTCTCCACCCAGACCGTGGCCGTTAGTTTGGACGTCCTCTCGGTTTTCGCCTTGAAACACAACCGGTCCGGTTTTACTCAGAGGCGGTGGTAAGCCTTTGTGCTCTCCACCAACTAGGTTCTTGAATCCTTCTGGGGAAGAAGAGTGCGCTCAAGACCACGTGACCCAGTTCGTCGATGTATTTTTTAGCGAAGCCTATTGAGATGTTTGAAATTCTAATGGTTATATCACACAACGGTCTGTGCGAAACGAATACAAAATAGACGGTTGGTTCGATTGCCTTATGGTGGGCAGGTATCCTCGAGCAAACTCTATAGACTCCTCTGCACAATGGGTAATGCCACTGAGCTTCATGTACCCTGCAGGAGCAAGACAGGATGATCAGTGGAAAGAAGCAGTTCTAAGACCACAAAAATGGCAAACTGATGGACATAATTGTCAATTCAAATGGGTATACGTGGACAGTGGAGATCCACGGTGAATGCAAGGGTCGTCTGGCGGTCCGTACTATTCGAAAGGTGCATATACATGGCTGTTTAATGGGTGTAAATCTCTTGATCGGGGGAAAGGAAGGTTCGTTTGTGGGAGCAGTAGATGAATTTAGTTTGGACGGTAAAGAAGGGCGAGAAAGGGCTACGGCAGTATACGTGGCCGAGAAAGAGCGGGATGAAAAAGAGTTTGTGTTATAGAAGCGGCAACGGGATGTTGGGAAGGTGCTTTGGTTGCCTTGAGGGATAAGTTGGTGGTAAGGGCGAGATGGCTCAGTGATCAGAGCGCGAATCCGCTGAACGGAAGGTCCGTCTCGACCTCTGCCTCTCGAATTCCCTTGCCTAGGCTTGGGCAACCTGGCAGTATCCCAGCCCTCGTGCTTCTTTCTGGTGACATGGCAGATAGGCATTGAAAGGGTGCTACAGCTGAACGATTTACGATTTTTTTGTGGTAAAGAGCATATTGAGGGTGGGAAACTGTGCACCAGTTGTATGTATGAAGATAGTAAGTAGACGCCAGTGAAGGGAGTACAGGACATGTTTCGATGTACAGGGGGGTGCGGTAACGACGGTGAGAATTTGGATTACAGTTTTGCGAATCTATTTCTAACTCCGCAACATGAAGAATATGCTTCAGAATTAATCTTTGAGATTTTCTGTATTTTTCCACCCTCTTAAAACATTGAGAATGAGTAGATTGACTTCTTCCAACCATTTCACAGATCTTGGCAGCCTCATAAGCCGTGATGGATTAGGACGGGACATCTATCATCAAGTCACAGAAAATTCGCCAACTTGTGCCATCCTAAACATTAAAAACGCAGTCTACCTGAAGTCTTGTCTGTAAAGAAAACCAGTGAAAACGGCCATGTTTCACGGCTGTGATACTTGGCCACTCCAATCCGAAGTCTCCAAAGGTTGTTGAACGTCTTATCAACGTTGCCTTCGTAGTCTAGCAAGCGTTGGTTGGCCACAACGTACGCACAAAACGCAGTATTCCGTACGTCGGTCCCAATCACTGACGCAGTAAATAAAGCTAGGTGGTTAGTTGGGGCACCAACTGCTCATACTTGCCTGCCAATAAAAGCCCACCTACCAATCTGGCGAAGTGTTCATGAAGAACAGTCCACGATAGGTTAACGCGTAATTAAATGGGCTGTTGACTTAAAATCGAAGTTTTCTGTGTGTGCGTCCAACCGATATCGATTGCAAGGGATTGGAGCCCCTTTCAGGACCCTCTCACTTCTTAGTCAAACTGTTTGTCCTGGATGAGATTTGCAAGAACATTTGGTCGATGTAACTCCTCTTACCTGCGATTATTTCAGTGCTATTCGAATGCATAGGTTCTTTCAAACCGTTTTCCTATGACATGAGGCTTTCTGTCACTGGCTTTTTGATGGGCTTCTCACCAAACTTTCCCATGTTTGCCCGCAAAGTCATCCGTGGTGAAGAGTTTCCTGCGCCTAACTTTCCCATGTTTGTCCGCAAAGTCATCCGTGGTGAAGAGTTTCCATTGTATACTGCAAGATATCTCCAGTTAATTCAGCTTCCGCTCGATTTGGTTTAGTGTTCGTGAATTAGCGGGTTTCGATGAACCCAGTCCGCTACTTCACATCAACCAAGTCGGTCTCCGTCCGTGATATATGAACACAGCGTAGTTGTTGGCTTTGAGTTTCCCACCATTATTTCCGTTGTCTTGATGTATTGCTGTCCTCTGTTCTAGAGAAGGAGACCATATGTGTCAGTGATTCCCAATGCAATGCTCCACTCCATTCGCCGATTCACCACACGTTATTTTCCGTTTCTCATCTAGAGAGCCCTGTTGATCAAAGGCTCATTCACAAATCAGCACATCGTCTCTCTCTCCTTGCGACACCCACTGTCCAGTTACTAGGTTCGATAAAGCAACTGGGTGAACAGACTTGTGGAGACAGTCTATACATGTTGCGCAACCGACTTGTTTACTCAGACCACCAGTTTCAGACAACATTTGACATGGGTTCAGTCAATCCTCGAGCTTCCTCCACACCCACCGTCCACATCCCATTCATGTATCTGCTTTGAATCAGACTATTTTGAATGGTGCGTCTTGTCTCACTGTTTTGAGTCCGACCACAGTCTCCACATGCTGTGCTCTCGATGAACTCATCTAGTCCATGCAATGTCCTAAAATGGAATCACGCCCTGTTGGTTTCAACAGTCATTCTTGTTTAACAGAGGCTCCACTGTGTTCTTACACAGCCCTCGGTCGCGATCCACCTCGTCTTGTAGTGAGGGTGAGCTCCTACGAGAGTCTGTCCGCCTTTGTCGCAGCCTGGATTTTCTTCTCGGTCTAAACTTTTCGCACAGAGCTTATTGTCTCATAGCTGGTTCACCAAGCTCCTGTCACCGGTTGTGCCCGTCGCAGCATCCCTTTTGCGATTGGTTGTCTTGTCGTGGGCGTACGTGCACATACGCGTGCACGCTCGAATCTGTCCATTTGTTTATCTGGTTCTCGCTCGCTGACATTAGCTACGGTTTGCTGTTTGTGCCCGAGTGCGCACGTGCCACGGCTGCCCTCCCATCCATATCACCAGGCCAACATTGGTTCAAATGGCTGAAATGTGGGTCACTCTGCCATAGATTGTTAAAAGTGCAAACAGCAGCTCCCGTTTGATCGATCACACACGTTTGCATAATGGTGCTCTTGGCTAGCCAATGAACTTTTGGTAGTCCTTGTACCTTATTGCAGTAAGGGAGGAATCAAGTGCAGTGCATGGTGGCGTCTAATCTGGCGGATTGGTTGAAACCTACAGAAGCAGTAACGAAAAATTTGACCCGATAATTATTTTGACATTCTCATGAGACTCTTTCAAATCCCAGCTGCATCTCGAGTTGTTTTATGATGTTCTTCAACCAGGCCACCTTATGTCTCAATAGGTACGATTTTCGCAATATACTGTATAGATGTAAATCGCTACTCATGAGGTTGAGTAGCATGTTACGTCTTGATAATTTTTTATTCGTTTCCAATAGCTTCCGCTTCCCGCAATTTACCACTAGAGTATGTAAAAACTACGAACACTGCCCATAACATCTGGTCAACGGCAGAGTTGTTCTCTTCCCGAAAACAACTAAGCGACAATTCATGGCGGAAAACCGGACGTACATGTAAATAGCATCACTTGATAAAAATGTCCACACTTTTTCACAATGCGCCTGAAATAATGTACCGATTTCAACAAGTCTGTAACAGTATCGTTGGGACTAACCAATATTCAAAATTTTAGGCCGAACTTTCGCAAATTATTGGTTTATTTTCACCTAACTGTTATCACGTATACTTCTAAGATTATTTTTTCAATATACTTTTCTCTATCCAGCCGCTAGCTAGGTCTTTTATTAGAATCCATGCGATTCTTCTCACGTATGGTTAGAAACCCCCAAGGTTCTAATGCGGAGCTCGCCCTCACTTTCTAGATAGACTGCTTAGCTGACGCTTGTCTCCCGTCGTGTGCCGCAAAACATGCGGGGTCAATCCGCTGCTCGCATCTTGCTCCAACATGATGATCACATGTGTATACTTCAATGGCTTTGGTGGATGTAGACACCTTGGACAGCCTGGTACAGCACATTAAATTGGAGCGGACCATCATAAACGAGCGATTCAGCTGGATCCGGTTGAGTCTCCTGTCAAAACCAAATTCGTGTGCAAATGAGAGTATTTGTCGACAGTTCCACCTACTTTTTCGTTACATGTTCTGGTCATGATGGTGCCACGACATTGTGCACAAAAGCGGGAGACAGAGGCTCATGCTAGAATCTTGGTGTTTCCTAATTCTCCACATTTCATTGAATTGTGCAAAAGATGTTCCATGGCTTTTTTAAAAATAGTTCCCCCAACAGTGAGCCATTAACTTGGCACAATTTTTGTCAGGAAAGTTGAATCTTGATCGGTCGCAACTACTCTACGGGTCTGCCCAATTGCTGGTGAAAGGCCTCGAATGAGCCTAAAATGTTCCAGGAGACAGTGTATGGTGGTCTTCATTTTAATCTCAGATTAAATAAATAAACTTTTCGGCCCAACAGACAGCAATGCAGTCGTATTGGTGTTGTGTTCTGGGGCGCCCAGTATTCGCACAATGGAATTGAATTTTTGAAACCTACGATGCACTTAAGGAGACAAGCAAATGAGCTCAGAATACCAGTCTAAACTTTTGAGCTCCCTCCTGGGCATCCCGGGTCCCAGTGATATCAGGAAGGTATTCCACCAGAATTTTTCCGCCAATGTTATGATAGCTTCAGTGGACAACGAAATTTGGTGAGCTTCGAAAATATGAACGTAGATTAGTGTTTTTTTTGGTTTTAACACATACGCAACAAAATGCAACATTTTGGCGTAAAATGTTTAATTCCACTCCCTAAGGGTGTGCAGCTGAGAGCATCGTGCATCCAAGGGGCCCCGTGTTCTGGCGTACTCCAGCCTACTGCAGCGAGTTTTCTCGGTCGATGAACAGCCATATTTCTTGACGGGTTATCAAAAAAACCAGGGTCTCGCCGCAAACTCTTCCCGCATATAAGATGGGATTAGCAGTACTTCGTATGGAAAAAGCATCTTCTAGCTTGCATTTAAGAGTTCGACGTTTTCAGCAAGGCCTCGCGTTTGATACTCTATCACGAGGAAGCCGATTTCACTGACCAGAATGCCCAAGGAGTATAGATTCGAGTCATCAGAAAGTCATATCTTATTGAATCACAAGCCGCAGAAAAGTGATATTTGTTGATGCTCAAACGGTCCATAGACTTGGTTTGCTGTGGAGCGAATAAAAGTGGCCGGAGCCATTATGCAGGAAGCGTAACGATATCTAACGTGAAACGGAAAAATCACGGTCACAGGATATTGAAAGCCATTTAATAGCAAACTTATGAGTAGTGTATTACGCCTATACAATGTGTCGTGTTATGTCGAGTAGATAACCAACTGGAACATAAGGCGACCTGGTGCAGCACATTCAGTTGCTTAAGAACATCATAAACAAGAGATTTAGCTGGATTCTAGGTGAGTTCCCCGTCAATATTATATCGGCATGCAGGTGAATGTGTGAGGCCCTTGTTTCTCCTCCGGATAGTTGGTTGTGAAATCGTCCTGGGCACAAGCCTATCCAAAATCACTCGTTTTTTACCCATTTGCAGTAAGATCCTGTTTATGGCTGAGAAACAAAAGAGGAGGATCATAAAATTCGGCAGAATTTGAGAACAAAGCTTCTCAATACAAAGTATCTAACGAAAAACTCTGTCAGTGTTTGGTGATAAACTGCGTCTCGTGTTGAAAACCCATAATCATTTCACCTACTTTGCATCAACCTTGGCAGTGTTTTTCACCCTTTCAACACGAAATACGATAGTTTGGCAGTCCTGTGCTGATCAAATCACAGGTGACCTTAAATTCAGTGGACACTTCATTGAAAATTTATATATTCTCAGCTAAATAGAAGCAAGGGAAAAAGTACAGCGGGCGGCCTCGAAAGCGTTCCGTACACTGGGGATTTTTCGGCGAATAAAAGTACAGCGGGCGGCCCCGAAAGCGTTCCGTACACTGGGGATTTTTCACCGCATTTCCACAACATTTTGTCCGAATATTCGTGTTTGTATGCATGACAAAAAGGAACAGGAAAACAACGAGTTGTAGCAGACATCGACCTGTGTTTTTAAAGGCAGTAACTATGGTCCCAAACTGCAGGACTGAATGGTTTTGACTTGGCTAGTGCTGAGAAATCACTTCGGTGACAGTTTGACATCTCTACTGAGTCGAAACAGGGTTTCCGTTCTCTTCTGATACACTGTTGCTGTCAGATGCTACGTTCAGACTCAAGTAATGGTTTGATTGGTTCTGTGTACAGCAGATTGTTTTCTTCTGTGGTAACCATGGTAATGCAGCACCTTGTCTGTTATTAGGGCACCTTTTTCTGATTGTTCGAAAATGCATTTTGGAAGTTGGATTAGGTGCGATATGAGACCTAATTTGTATTCGCATCAATTGAAAAAACGTCATTGGTGTGCGATGTGTATGATCGAACGACACATTGTTAATTTCAACCTCGGCTATTCTAAATCGTCCAGGTACTATCCTTCGAGCACGTAGAAGCATGGGATCCGGGAATAGGCAGTTTGGATTGGGTATGTATTATGTGTACAGTGACTTCTCGGATTCTGAAGCCCTGATAGCTTCTGAAGTGAATCCAGTTGACTGCTTCTGTAGAATTAGTCCACCAATAATTGATTGCCATAAAAATACGCGTGGCTGTTAATCACGGGATGGTTGTGGAAGTTCACAGTGGTATCTATGTAGACACATCTGAATTTTCGGGATCCACGTCGTACAATAATCTCGGCGGATCGCTTTTTTTGAGGCTGCTGTAATTTTTTCCTGTCTCTTCTGTATTACGGACTGCTTTGATTACATCTCCAAGAGTAGGCGAGAACCCATGTGCACAGGTATCGCCCTTTACACTTATCAGCATACTTATTTGGTTCTGACGGCAGTTACACCTGGAACCCAGCTTAATCTCTCGTTTACGATGTTCTGAATGAGTAATGTACCACGTCTATTGGCAGTTCCCTTGTCATGGGTCACTTACGCATAACGTCATCGCCTGTCGATAGCACGTCCAACTACTGAATGGGACATTGCCAAATAATGCACCGAGGGCTGAGGTGAATGGGCATTCCCAAACGGCGAGTGCAGCTGCTTGACATCACGCTATAGGCTGCAAACACGTGCATACAGCTTCAGGTACCGTACCTGTTTTCACCTGCCTATGCTGAATGACCTATCACAGTAGACCACAGGGGGTAGATGAGCCTTTGTTCGGTCGATTCGCCCAATTAGGTGGCTTTTTGTATGGACAGACTGGCCATTAAAGGGCTGATCTGTGGGAGAATGTGCTCCCGTCGGGGATTGACAAGCCAACCAATAATCTTTACGTTAATTTGGCGGCTCTCGTATTCTGCCCCCCACCCCCCGAGGAATTATGGCACAACGGTGCTTCTAATTTACGCAGTGCACAAATCACGCAACCGATTGAAATGAAACTGAAAGTACCACAATCTACCAGGATGCCACCAGATTCGAAAAATTAACCAATCAACAGGGCTTTCGCATCACTTGTTTCCTCTGTTCTTATTTCTGCCCTATGTAACGGCTTCGGTCCTTGGCGAAGACGTTTTGTCCACTTCACGGACAACGAAAAATAACTACTCGTTTTTTCTTGCGTTCTCGTTTACGTGTGACGTATTCAGGGTTTTACGGATGCAACTTATTTTCAAGTATGCATCACATTGCTTTCAAACTGCTGATGCCACCTAATGCAGCTAGCTAAAACAAGGTTTGGAAACTAAAGTGCTGTACTCGGTCTACTCTGGTCATTAGAAAAGACCGAGTTGGACTCTGTCTTGACCTACCACATCCTGGATGGGGACCCCGAGATGGGTCATATCAATGATTAGAGACATTGTCAGACATGGCCCAGTCATGTCCTCAATAGCGGTCATGCATCCAAGCTATTGCCTTCAATGCATAACTCCACCCCTTGACAGTCCACATACAGTGCTGTATTTATGCACTAATTTATCAGCTCCCGCCTCCAATGCGCAGCTACCTCCCCACCTCCCCAAATCATCGGTGAACGAAACTGTGGCAGCTACAACCACTGTACGACTGACAGCTGACAGTGATGATGATGACCAAATCCAACTTGGATGTGAGCATGCGTATCGTGTACTAGACAGAAGCCACATCGGTGTTGAACACCAATTTAACGACATGCTTGTTTTGAAAGAAATCCTGTTGTGGTGAAAGGTGAAGTAAAGAAACAAAAAGGGTCGGTTTTTAACTAGTTCGCGATGTATGCAAGTCCAAATAACGACCAGATAGTCTTGACAGAAACCGTGGTAAGAATGCTCTTCGCAGTCATGTTTTGTAACGTCTCAAGTTGAGAGCGATCGCAGTGGAATACGCAGATCTTTCCAGTTCGATGACAAAGCCTCGTTCACCATTCATCATCATCATCATTGTCAGCAGTAATAACCGCCGACTTGTCGTACGGTGGTTGTAGCTGCCACATTTTCGTTCACCGATGATTCGGGGGGGTGGGGGAGGGAGCTGGGCATTGGGGGGAAACGTCATTGGTGTGCGATGTGTATGATCGAACGACAAATTGTTAATTTCAACCTCGGCTATTCTAAATCGTCCAGGTACTATCCTTCGAGCACGTAGAAGCATGGGATCCGGGAATAGGCAGTTTGGATTGGGTATGTATCATGTGTACAGTGACTTCTCGGATTCTGAAGCCCTGATAGCTTCTGAAGTGAATCCAGTTGACTGCTTCTGTAGAATTAGTCCACCAATAATTGATTGCCATAAAAATACGCGTGGCTGTTAATCACGGGATGGTTGTGGAAGTTCACAGTGGTATCTATGTAGACACATCTGAATTTTCGGGATCCACGTCGTACAATAATCTCGGCGGATCGCTTTTTTTGAGGCTGCTGTAATTTTTTCCTGTCTCTTCTGTATTACGGACTGCTTTGATTACATCTCCAAGAGTAGGCGAGAACCCATGTGCACAGGTATCGCCCTTTACACTTATCAGCATACTTATTTGGTTCTGACGGCAGTTACACCTGGAACCCAGCTTAATCTCTCGTTTACGATGTTCTGAATGAGTAATGTACCACGTCTATTGGCATTTTTCTTGTCATGGGTCACTTACGCATAACGTCATCGCCTGTCGATAGCACGTCCAACTACCGAATGGGACATTGCCAAATAATGCACCGAGGGCTGAGGTGAATGGGCATTCCCAAACGGCGAGTGCAGCTGCTTGACATCACGCTATAGGCTGCAAACACGTGCATACAGCTTCAGGTACCGTACCTGTTTTCACCTGCCTATGCTGAATGACCTATCACAGTAGACCACAGGGGGTAGATGAGCTTTTGTTCGGTCGATTCGCCCAATTAGGTGGCTTTTTGTATGGACAGACTGGCCATTAAAGGGCTGATCTGTGGGAGAATGTGCTCCCGTCGGGGATTGACAAGCCAACCAATAATCTTTACGTTAATTTGGCGGCTCTCGTAGTCTGCCCCCCACCCCCCGAGGAATTATGGCACAACGGTGCTTCTAATTTACGCAGTGCACAAATCACGCAACCGATTGAAATGAAACTGAAAGTACCACAATCTACCAGGATGCCACCAGATTCGAAAAATTAACCAATCAACAGGGCTTTCGTATCACTTGTTTCCTCTGTTCTTATTTCTGCCCTATGTAACGGCTTCGGTCCTTGGCGAAGACGTCTTGTCCCCTTCACGGGCAACGAAAAATAACTACTCGTTTTTTCTTGCGTTCTCGTTTACGCGTGACGTATTCAGGGTTTTACGGATGCAACTTATTTTCAAGTGTGCATCACATTGCTTTCAAACTGCTGATGCCACCTAATGCAGCTAGCTAAAACAAGGTTTGGAAACTAAAGTGCTGTACTCGGTCTACTCTGGTCATTAGAAAAGACCGAGTTGGACTCTGTCTTGACCTACCACATCCTGGATGGGGACCCCGAGATGGGTCATATCAATGATTAGAGACATTGTCAGACATGGCCCAGTCATGTCCTCAATAGCGGTCATGCATCCAAGCTATTGCCTTCAATGCATAACTCCACCCCTTGACAGTCCACATACAGTGCTGTATTTATGCACTAATTTATCAGCTCCCGCCTCCAATGCGCAGCTACCTCCCCACCTCCCCAAATCATCGGTGAACGAAACTGTGGCAGCTACAACCACTGTACGACTGACAGCTGACAGTGATGATGATGACCAAATCCAACTTGGATGTGAGCATGCGTATCGTGTACTAGACAGAAGCCACATCGGTGTTGAACACCAATTTAACGACATGCTTGTTTTGAAAGAAATCCTGTTGTGGTGAAAGGTGAAGTAAAGAAACAAAAAGGGTCGGTTTTTAACTAGTTCGCGATGTATGCAAGTCCAAATAACGACCAGATAGTCTTGACAGAAACCGTGGTAAGAATGCTCTTCGCAGTCATGTTTTGTAACGTCTCAAGTTGAGAGCGACCCGCGTCATGTCGACTTATACCAAAGTTTGAATCGCAGTGGCAATACGCAGATCTTTCCAGTTCGATGACAAAGCCTCGTTCACCATTCATCATCATCATCATTGTCAGCAGTAATAACCGCGTACTTGTCGTACGGTGGTTGTAGCTGCCACAGTTTCGCTCACTGAGGATTCGGGGAGGTTGGGTAGGTAGCTGCGCATTGGAGGTCGGAGCTGATAAATTACCACATAAATATAGCTCTGTAGGAATTGGGAAGGGAGCTATGTATTGAAGGCAAAAGCTTGGATACATGAGCGCCATTGAGGGCGCAACTGGACCATGTCTGACAATGTCCCTAACCATTGATATGGCCCGTCTTGTGGTCTCCATCCAGGAAGATGGCAACGACCAGCGCAGCTGAGTTTGCTAGTAATGGACTAAAGGTTGACCACAAGCCACATTCGCAAGGCTCTACCAATTTCAAGACATTGTGTGTCTCCATGGATTCTGTGTACCACCCAGTTCGTGTCGTTGCGTGTTTAAACTGTTTGCCTTGTAGATTCAGTTCACAAAGTCGACTCTGACCGGAACTAAAAACTTAAATTATCATGTCTTCGAACATCGCCTCGTGGGTCAATTTTTGACGGAATACCGAGGGCTTCAGGTCAAACATAACCGTAGGGGCTCGCCCAATTGCCTCGCGCAGATTATTATCGCCCAACTCAACTGCTAATTCCCCACTATTTCGACACGTTTGTCGAAAACACGTACGCTATGCAGGCATTTGCTTTGACAGCGAACGTTTGCCGCTAGTTACAAATCACCGCCTTCTTTGTCCCAATTATTCTGACTGTTCCGCGCTTAGAGAGATTAGCGCGCGTACGCACGCACTCGCGCGTGCGCACGCGGCGCTCTTGTCCTTTTTGAGGTCACAGCAAATTGATTTATCTCTTCAAATCGATGTCAGAACAAACGACTGTTAATCGTATAACACAGTATTTCAAACACTTTGAGTGGTTGCGTACACAGCGTTTTCCGTTTTGCGTTTTGGAAAATCCGCTTTCTAGCTACAGAAAAAGTTTCTCCAACTATTCATTTCTATAAATCAGCACTCAAAGATTATATTTGACCGAAAGTCCGGCAGCCTCTATGTTATTTTATGTCCAAAATATATTGGGGTGGATTCCAAACGGTTGAGCTGGCAAGTTTTTCCCTGCATACTCGCGCAGGCAGATAACATTAGGCCTTTGATTAGCCTACGGGTGTTCTGTAACTCATCCAATTTAGACCGTGAAGTATAGTTAAATTCCTCTTTCCGTAACCCTGCTTAGGCTTTTGTTTCTGTGTTCTTAAGATTATCTTTGTGATTCGTGCACAAGTCTCAGGCAGAATGAGGAGAAACTTGATTGTGAGACGACCTGAACTTGCGGATTCCTCATTTTCTCACGGAAAGCTTGTTGCATCACATTTCGGTAGTATTCCATTTGTTTCCCAAGAACACCGTTTTTGCCTTTCAATTTCAATGATTAGACTGACCGAGGTGGGTACGCCTCATGCATGGATGACTGAATTGTGACGTATTGAATGAGATTTACCTCTCGCATGAAAAAAGACATTGTTGGTCCTGATCAAGGTCAATCTGGTGGTCTGAGTAATCAGCCGGTGGTCAGCTGATAATCTGTACTCGAACTGTGGAAACCTTTGCCGTCGGCAGACATTTACTACCTGGTTAGGACCGGTGGTGGGTCAGAAGATCTGTATAAGAAAATATATCAAAACTAACGGTCCACTTTAGAACATTCCACCCTTCACTTACTGTCCATTTTTCTTGACCGTAGCTGAAAGCACTTTCCAAGCCAGTTCTTTTACCGTTCCCAATTTTCGCAGCACCACAAACCTACTTGTTCGACTCAAAACAGATTTGACGACGGTGATGGCGATGTTGAACGATAAGATGTCCCTGTTAATTGTCGTACATACCTGTATTGACTTACGAACCTCAGTGAGGAATGGAGTAAATACATAAGGAATCAATGCGCATCATTTTTGAACGCCCCGGACTTTCCAGAAGCTATGGTCGTTCCAGGTCGGTAGGCACCAAACTAAGGCCTTCGTCCTACGACACGCAGAGGGTATCGTTCTCAAACACCCCGAACCGGAAGAATGTGACTGTGGTTGGATTAGGTGTATGTATTGATCTAGTCATAAAATCTGAACAAATATCAGATAGTCTTACTTGAATAGTAATTAATAAACTGTGAAAACTGTTCAGATGTTTCATCGGATCTCAAGAAACTCCGTTTCATGAATACTTCTGAACTCATCAGATGGATGTGAAGGGATCACTTCGGTCATCCTTTACAGCCTGTTAACCTTGGGATCGATGAACCTGTAGAGGAAACAACCAGTAACCAGTAGTCAGACTGTCTAGTTTGATGGAGAGTGATACCCAAGTTAAATGTCCAACCCTTGTGGACCGGTTGGTGGGCCATTTGATATGCTATAAAATGTCTACAACTCCAATCTAAAAACTCGCCTGTCCATTCCGTCCACGCTCACCCACTGGGCCCATACATTTCTATGATCTTTACGCTGAACACTCATGTTGTGTTCGAAGGTCAACGTCCACATGAATGCTGTAGGGAGCCAATAATCGTTGGGGGGAGGGAGGCTAACGAAACTATCCCTTCATTTATCTTTTGGATCACGGATCTGGAGAAGCCTTTAAATCACCAAAACTGGACCCTCTTGATGAACAGCACTCATCAACAGCGATTGCCACTAACTAGGACTCGGTGTGCTGTCCCCTGTCTCCACTCCGAAGAGAGATCATTCACAGAGGGGACGGTGTTGGTCTGTCTTGAGGGATAGGGATTTGACCAGTAAAAACTACAAAATTTCGAGCAACTAGCACTCGTTTGCGACTTTGGTTCGTGTTGATGGGGAAGTTGGCTGAAATTCACCTGAACCTTCCATTTGTGGTTTTCTCCAACTGAAGACTTTCATAAATGAGTGATTCAGGTGAGTTGTAGCTGAGCATTGTCACATCACTTAATTTGCAAGTGTGTTCATCACAACATACGTAAAATCTAGAGTTCTAATGGAGAGTTAATTTGATAGAGATTCAGAAACCAGATGTTCCTGATGAGTCTCAAGAAGGGTGTAACGGGTATTGGTTTATCCAAAGTTTTCATCGACATAGTAAGTAGTATCGAAAGGGATTAATCTTTCTGAATGAACACCGGTCTCGTGTTCATGTTCAGTTCCGGACAGCCCCAAGTTCCGCAATACACCACATTGGAATGCCTAAAACCCGCGAGAAGAGATTATTCACCGATAAAAAAGCTGCTTTCGTGACTTCGGGAGTTCTTATTTCCCCAGGGATTTCTGAACACAAAGAAAAATTCGGATGAAGGTTGCAGGGTTTCCCGGACTGTCTTAATTTAGTGTTGGAGTATCAGGGATCTACTTCTCTGGCTTATTTATTAGTGTGACTCCTCAAACCTCAATTTGGGTTGAATCATGCATGTATCACGCATGAAACTCACCATATGGCCTCATTACTGCTAGGTCGCAGCTTTTCTTTCGTTACTTTCGTACTATTAATTTTTATTTCGCGTGACACGTTCCGTTGCTGTGCGGTGAGCTACACGAGTGTTTTGGCTCTTGGTTGAACTGAACGGGATAGACCTCACTTTGTGCATTTTTGTTTTGTTCTTGCTCATGAGAAGTAGTTAAGGAACCCGGTTCTGTTTCGAATCGAAGTTCGCATCCACCAGTGTAGGACAGTGTTTAATTTGTCCTGCATACGCAAATCTGTACAACCACCAGCACTAGTGTGGTTGCACCTTTACCGTATGCGAGTTAAATACCACTCTGCAGGTGATCGAACGTGCGTGATATAAAGTACATTCATTTGACCACCTTTGTTGACCTTAAGTATGGTGCGCGGGACGATGCATCGCACAAGTGCACAATTCCAACGACGCGGAAAATACCACTCGGTGATCGAACGTGCGTGATATAAAGTACATTCATTTGACCACCTTTGTTGACCTTAAGTATGGTGCGCGGGACGATGCATGCATCAAGTGCACAATTCCAACGACGCGGATGTCTCTGCTTTTGTGTGTGCATCCTTATATTATATATATATATATATATATATATATATATA
>NW_008751756.1:104418-127212 GCF_000715545.1 Opisthorchis viverrini
TATATATATATATATATATATATATATATATAATGCTGCTCCCTGCACTTTTATCGCTAGCGCGGTAGGCATACCACTACGGTCGATTCCAACACGGTGTGTGGTTGGCGTGTGGTCGATATTGAGTTTGGCGCATAAACACGCAAGCATCCAGGATACATGTAATCAAGAGAAGCGGGACACCTTCTTCATCACTGTGGGTTTCAACAAACATACGGGGTGTACCATGGACGAGTCAACTGCATACGCGGGAAGTTGTGTAGTGTGTGCGGAATACTGAGAAAGCATCAACCGAATTTATTGCTCATTCCTAACGAGCTGAGATGTGTGCTTTAAGCGAAGGAAACATAGCTTACTACGTGTCTGTTCACAGCCAGTCGAGTTCACAGGGGAAAATTTCACGTGTGAGGAGAAGTGGATGGTGAATTTCGCGCCAAGTGACCAGGCTTCTGAAGACAAAACATGCGTAGAGATGCGCTGTTTTGTTCCACCTTCAAGTTCGTTACTGGACAAGGTTTCTGTTCGTCGGAAATTCGAAACTTTCGACTAATACAATCACCTGCATACCAGTTTGGTTTTGACGCGCGACTCACCTGGAACTCAGCTGAATCTCTCGTTTATGATGTTCTTCAAATCAAAACGTGATCAATCGAGGCTGGTGCCAGCGATTTGCAAGTAGATGATTAATGCATCAGTAGAACTGAAAGGCTTTGGAAGAACAGCAATGCAAAGGGGACACAGGAGGACCTCATATTGAAAGTAGCAGAAATAGTTCACGTACATGGATGGTTGGGTAGTATTCAATCAGACAAGACCGCTAAAATAACAGTATGTTTACGGGTGGAAAGGATTCAGATGGTCCCGATGATTTGCACCATTCGTGGCATGATAATCACTGGGTCGCTGTGCTTACTATTCCAGAGGTTACAGATTCGTACTGCGAACCAGTTTGATTTCATTCGTTAACAATCACACAGACAGAAGTCTGTGGTCACATGGGGTCACAAGTGTCTGGTTTTCTGTTCGCACTTAGATCCGTCAGTCCGCTTATAAATCACATTAGGAACTATTAGGATAAAATATCAAGACATTCATTTGGCAGCTCCGGTCCGAAAAATGCGTTCGTGTGTATGTTGGACGGCAGACTAAGATGTTGTGGTGAAAGTTTTACTAAAAAGCATGCTTCGGATACTTTTCTTGTCGCGTAAACCTTCGCCCAACGAGACTTTATGAAGTGTGAGTTGTTCACGCCTTACGTCCGATTTCTGTTTTGTACAAAAAACAGGTGAATCGTTCGACTGTAACACCCTTTTGTTGTTTAGATACCATGCCGCCAGAAGGAACCAGAAAGCTGAGGTACTACCCAAGCCTGCTGAGGTTGGGTTCGAACCACGAACGCTGTGGTCAGTAAGCTGGTGCCTTAAGCAGTGAGCCGTCTCAAGTTCAAGAGTTAAAAGATATTCATAAATTATAGTTAACCCCTGTTTCCAGAAAAAATCGACTCAAGTAACCGAACTACATTTGAAGTAGTTGGTAGCCGCCTTATCTCACCGTGGCATCAGAGTTTCAAAACCAGTTACGATAAATTCCGTTTTGTACGATGTGACCAATGAGTTACTCGAAATTTTTCGCTATGCAGAGAGTTTCCAACCTCGTTATAAAGTCCATGAGAAGGGAAATTTTCAAAAAATCTGTAAATTATCCATAAAAACCATTCACCAACAGCCAGAAATACAGACATTTTTCTGTTTCCCGGTATGATGAACAATCGTCATATGTCCGTAGTTGTATTTGTTGGTGAATGGTTTTCATGGATAATATGATGAACCCCGGGGCGAGATGGCCCAAGTGGTTAGAACGCGAATTTACTGACCGAAAGGTCCGTGGTTCGAACGTGACCTCTGCCTCTCGACTTCCCCTGTCTAGGCTTGGCCAACCTGCCTTCTTCGTGTGGCATGGCAGCTAGGCGCCGAAAGGGTGCTACAGCTGAACGATTTATGTGTATTCACCGCACAGCTGGACAGCCCCGTAGCCTTCTTTGGCCGAATGGTTACGCCGTCTGTGACCCATTCACCCTCCATTGTGATATGATGTTCGTTTCCTATGCAATTCTGACGATTGCTCTCTTTCTCCTGTCCACAGTTTGAATATAACCAACGCTTGCCTTCGCTGGAGAGCAGTTCCAGTGCTTCAATAGGACGATCAGCTAGTGGCTTGACTTCACAATCGCTGTTCGCATGGCAGCCATTCGGTGGACGATTGCTCTCTCCTGTCCACAGTTTGAATATAACCAACGCTTGCCTTCGCTGGAGAGCAGTTCCAGTGCTTCAATAGGACGATCAGCTAGTGGCTTGACTTCACAATCGCTGTTCGCATGGCAGCCATTCGGTGGTGCGACAATTGTACATCCACATTCACAGGCCTCATCCCTCCATAGTGCTGGGGGCCACCTTTTCCCGCTCGTCTCAGGTTCTTCTATCTCAGGCACATACGGAACCGATTTTCCAAACCTTTCACCATCGTCCGGCGCCGGAATCGCCATTCCATCACACGAAAAGGCCGATTCTCAATTCAACCCGCTCAGCTATGCCAATGTTTCTGCCGCCATAGCTGCTTCGGGACGTCTGCGTGCAAGCGTATCAAGTCCTACGGCGCAGGATCTCCAACCGCTCCGTATGGAGATGGGTCTTTCAGGTGCCAACCCCCTCACCATCGCTACTCCGATTCCGACCTATGCTCCTTCGGCCGGCTCATCCAATTCACAGTCATCTACTCCGGCTCATCAGGGCTTCACATTTACCCCCAACGGTGGCGGTTCTTCTGCTGCCAGTTCCTCAGTGCCTCAACAGCTGTCTACCGGCAATCTTTCCAATCAACCATATGATGATGTCCCAAAGTCGATGAACTTCAAACAGCGATCCAAGAAAGAAAGCCATAATCGAAGTAGGGAGCCTCATGCTTGCTTATTTTCCATACTGTTGAACCGCAGGTTCTTTCCGAACTTGAGTTTTATCTCAAACACATTTGAGTAGCAATAGTGTTTCCAATGTACTTTGTGAATATGGGGTGAGATGTCCTGGATACTGTTGGAAAAAAGTGGTGTATCGTCGGAACTGGTATACTTTCAGCTACCGATGGGAGCCTCAGGATGAAGCCATCAGCTTCTAATTAAAGGTTTTTAGCCCGCAGTCCTTCGATTGCTTATGTCTACACTCCAGCGATCTGAATGCATCTCAGGCCGTCGATTTGTATATGA
Source organism: Opisthorchis viverrini (assembly GCF_000715545.1). Lineage (NCBI taxonomy): Eukaryota > Metazoa > Platyhelminthes > Trematoda > Opisthorchiida > Opisthorchiidae > Opisthorchis > Opisthorchis viverrini. Next base: position 107,675 of record NW_008751756.1, read on the forward strand.
CAACAATGAGGTGAAAGAATGCCACGGCAAGAATTGACATGAGTTGTCAATGCAATATCAAGTCAACTAGTACAGAAGGAAGCAGAAGTATGTTGCTGACGCGAACGAGCAGAATTTCAACCCAGCCTTTCCGTATATGAATATATGTATGAATGGCATAAGTCATGTTGTTTTCTTGCCCGAAAGGTTTTTTTCATGAGTATTTCCACAAGCCCTGCATGCGGCACCGCCGGGTAGTGCGGATTACACCAAACACCACCCACTAGTTCACAATTCATGAGCTGATATGGCATTCACTGTCAATGAGAACACCTTCCGGGGATATCGAAATGGTTTCTAGGTGTGGAACGCTTCTTCATATTGCACGCGCAACGAAATGTTATTTTTAACCGAGCATCTTTCTTGAGTGTGTACTGCAATTTATCGTTCAATCTCGACTGAATACGGTACACTTCCCCACACGTGACTAAATCGTGATTACATACTGTGGCGAACATGTATGCTGGTCACCAACCGCTGGCACATGGGCCATTGCGTCCAAATCAGAAACTTGGCACAGTTCATGGACTAAAGAGCTGAATTACCAGCCATCTTTAACTCGAGGATATCAGTAAGTGTCGAAAACGGTACTCTACAGCGACTCGATGAGCGACCGAGTTTTGATACAGCGTATGTTTGGTTTCTTCCGTCGCCAAATTGTTATCGACGCTTTTGATCGCTACCTTGCATGCTTTCAGTAGAATATTCCTAATTTGGTCGTGCTTTTCCATAGTTGAGTTTTTGTAGTTGCTTTGTACTATCAATCCTTCTATGTCTTCCCTTCCCTTTGTTCAGTCGAACGGAAGCGCCGAGACTACATCAACTCACAAATCGTTTATCTCAGCAGTCTGCTACCTCCTGAATTGTATCGGGACGTGTGAGTCTAATTTTCCTCTTTCTGTGTGACAGTTTTCTTCCTACAATCCCCACTTTAGATGCGTCGTTGGTTTAGTGTGCCGGTTCAAGACAAGCGCAGATTTCGCGATCCTTATGTGGCAAGCGAATGAATCAACTTCTGGAGCCTTGTGATTTCAAAGAATTCAGTCCGGCAGTTCTCAGCCATACTTGTGTCTCATATCCGTAGCTGCAAGTATTGAACAGCTCTCAGGTATTAACTAACGCACGTAAGATCAGACCACTTGTGGTCGAGTTATCAGCGGTGCTCACGTGATGAAACTCCAGGAAGTTTCGACCCCGCATTCTCCCGGCTAGCATGAGCACTTTACTGTTCGGTTACGAGCGGTTAATCCACGCTTAGAATGTAGCACCGCTTGTCCCGCAAGTGCGGAATTCGCGTCGCGGCCGCTTCTCAGGTGGAAGCTTCACTCGTCGTGTAAATTACTCTCCCTTCTCAGAGGTTTTTGATGGTACACAGTTTGTCAGATTATCAAACACGGCAACGCGGAATACTTTCAAAGTTACCCTGTGAAAAAAACAGCGTCATAATAGGCATGTGAGTGTGCATATTCGCTACCAACGACGCACCTGCCCGCCGCGTAGTGCGAAGCAGTCACTCACACAGTATGGGTTATGTTTGAACAGAAAATAATAACAGTCGAACACAATTAGGAATACGACAAATGGATCGATTTTATGTGTATGCTTCCTTGGTGGACTTTACGTGTTACCTCGCATTCAGACAGATGAATATGTTGGAATGACCTTCACCTGAACGTAAGGTCACTCACTCATTAGTGTGCGGTTGGTTCTCTGTGACCACCAACCGATTGGCAGACAGACCACCGCCTATGAACTCTCACGGTTTATTCATCTTTCAGACAAGAATAGAAATAAGTCAGTGTCGTTATTGTGTAGAATCCGAGAAGTCTTGTAGTAACCAGCTCAGAATAAACGCGCACTCTTCATCAGATAGTATCATTCAGAAGTCCAGTCCATTCCAACCGGCACTGCGATTAAGACGGCGTCAAACACATTGTCGTGCTGGCACACCACACTACTCTAAATGCAAAATTGTAGAAACGACTAACCAGAAGGAGTTCTCAGAGGAGAGCTAAGTGGGATCAAGAAGCGAACAAACGGATCGCCAAGCGAATTGACAAAGACTAACAAAAGAGACAATGATTCCATGAACTAGCGTGCACACAAATGAAGAAAGCAAGTAGTAGCGAACATACACTCATTTGCAAACTAATTTGGTTTTTCGAGAGACTCACCTGGAACCCTGAGAACATCACAAACGAGAGATTCAGCGGGGTTCCAGGTGAGTCTCTCGAAAAACCAAATTAGTTTGCAAATGAGTGTATGTTCGCTACTACTTGCTTTCTTCATTTGTGTGCACGCTAGTTCATGGAATCATTGTCTCTTTTGTTAGTCTTTGTCAATTCGCTTGGCGATCCGTTTGTTCGCTTCTTGATCCCACTTAGCTCTCCTCTGAGAACTCCTTCTGGTTAGTCGTTTAAGCAAGTAGTAGTTAAACGCAATGCCGGGGTCAAAAGGGCCTACAATGGGTCATCACTAGAATTTGCGGCGTTGATCGTACCAAGGCGATTCCTCTTTTTCTGGGACCAGATTCTCTTTATAGGCGATTCTCACTGACAGAAGTACGGATGATTTCCGGCGTTCTCACAGGATGCAAGGACAACAAATACCACCGCTCGTGTATTGTCTCCAATCAAAAGGATATAACTGTGGATGAACTTGAAGACCGTATTCATCTTCTTGAATCTCGACCAAGAGATATTCCAACCCAAATATAAGCTTAAAAATTGGTTTCGTGGCACGTACTGAAGGTTAGCACGGTAGTGAAGCATCGGTGTTGAACACTGATGTCATGCTGTCGATGATAAAGGTGATGATGTTATCTTGTGCCAGGAAATTAACCTTGGTTCTCCAGTGTAAGCCGTGTGAAGTCTTGGCAAGACCTTTTAGCTATAACCATCGTGCATAAGTCTGAGAGCTGTTCGAAGCAATGCTGGTTAGTGCGCTCCATGCGGGCTCCGGAAAATCTGGGCTAAAAAAATGGATTCTTCTCACCAAGTAGCCAACCCCGCCTAGTTTCAGCTGATGAGTTCATAACGGTATTCCGATTGCCAACTTGTCTTGATGTTGTTCACCAGGATGTAGCACTATCTCACTCATCCAGGTGCGCGTTCTGTCCGGTCACTGTCTCAATCGAACTGACCGCGAACCAACAGTTCGCTCACACCCCTGTTTATATCATAATACTCTAAATCCGATCTCGTAAAGTTGAGTTCACGGTGGACAGAGCACAAGGCATACAACTGACCTCAGTAAACTGGGTTTGGGCTGGAGGATTTGCTATTCATTCACGGGCTTTTCATATATTTTTCCAGAGTGGTGCACACACTGGTCTCATGGTCTACAATAGAAAGGGGCCGGATTATCTTCCCTTGCCTGTGGTTGCTATATGTGGGTTCAGTGAAGTGTAGGTTCAAACGGTTGCACCGTTTATCAGAACTCTTCCGTCTGCGGGACATTTTTGAACTCAGGATACTGTTAGGCTCCCGTGCACAAACAGCAAGCACAGCAAACTCCACATGGGATGTCAGTAGTTCACTCAGACTACGCGGCTCATTGGCTGTGCGTGTTAAGTGCAAGGGTTCAGCTTGCCAAAACACCAGACGACGTCTTGTGGAGTAGCATCCACAAATGCATATTCACACGGCATTCGGTGGTAGCTATCACTCAACAAGATAACTGGGAAGGTGTACGTGAAAACAGAATAGATCGCAAGAATGAGTCCAACAACTGCTTGAAAAATGGCGTTGGGTTTTTCCGCTCAACGCATGGCATGAGTATTCAGGCAGATGTAGCGGTTCAAGCAAATCCGCTTTTTCTCAGCGCGTGAAACCGAAGAGTTCCCCATTTGATTCTGCTGTCGCACACCATATACCTCAGTGTGCGTTGGAGCAACACAATGTCCAGACGTACACGGGATGCCGTGCAGTTCAGTTTTGTCAATTGCCTGAGGTGTGCCTTGTACTTTGTCGATTGGGAAAATTTGGAAAGAATGGTTTCCAGTAGTTAAAACTAGGAGGTGGTACCAAATGACCATGAACAAAAATACAGGGTTTTGTAGTATCCTCATATTAAATCGATCATTCAATATACGAACTAGTGTTCTTGCCACATCCGTTCGAGTCACGTCATGTTTGGGAATATTCTGAGTACAACCGAAATCGGATAAGTTATGTTTGGGATATAATGTGGTTGAGTAGTGGTCACGTGACAACGCTAAGGGAACAGTTCCGATCACTGTAGGCAAACTTGTTCATCAGGGAGGTAATCGAAATCACAAAAAAACTTCTGGCATCTGCCAATGTGTAACTGTCTTACATCGAAGTTAGGGACAGGTTAATCGAATGTATCTGGTTCCGTGAACTTCAGGACATGTAAGTTACGGTGACAGTGAATACTGAGGACAGCTCAACCTGGTAATCTCTGGTTGACGATGTTGGCAAGTGCCCAGATTATTCGGTAATCGTTTCCAAAAACAAAACGGTTGGACGTTGAGATTCCTTCTGCAGGCATTCCATTACGGGTAGAAACAATAAACCGAAATGGTGCTCAGCGGTCGTAAACCGTAAACTAACTTGAATGGTACCAATCGAAGTTACAGGTACTACCCTTGGTATATCCACATCAATGCTTTTCCGGGACCTGGAGCGCTACCGTCTTCGTTCTCGTTCGAGCTTGTACCAAGCATTTCACTTCCTGGGTGCATAAATAATCGCGACGTTGCTCACCCTTCCCACCCCGCGATCGCCTGAGCCTCAGAAACTCTAGAAATTCAGTTCTCCATCTTCGCTTGTTTCTCACCTGACTTCCAGAACAACTCATCTCACGTAAGACATACTCTCCTTCGCTTCCATTCGAGCGAACGGTAATTACGTATGTTCTCTGACGTAACGTTATCGGTTCATTAACGCTTTTGTCGGTGCTTCGTTATTAAAACTCGATTCGTTAGCTAAACTTATTGGAAAGTTCAAAAATTGTTCGGATTCCCACACGGTGGACATGAGTACGATTTCATAGTATTATCAGCGCAGACGAAAGCGAAAAACCAGTGTTTTTCCTGTTTCACCTACTTGGCAGGATTTTGACATCTTGTGGTACGAATATGTTGAATAAAAACTTACTTGAGATGAAAATTTTTTCCGTAATCTGCTACTTTGTACCGGACACGGATTGATGGCCTTGTTGTCCACATGACCGACCAACTTTACAACCAAAATTCTCCTCAAGTCTTTCCTCATGTTCGCTAATCTAGACGGAATGAGAGTGAATAGAATTTCACCGATCTGCATGCATTATTGTTTCGAACCCACAAAAATTTGCCTCCCAGGTGGAGTGTACTGTTGATTTATCCTTAGTTTTCCAACATTGGCGTCCGGCGTCGTCTGATTTCGTAGAATCTTGTTTGAAATTTCTTTTCCCGTACCCTTCTATTTCATACGACTGTTTGGTGATGCTGGACTCTAGTGATGGCCGACGCAACAAGGGGAGCGTACTTCGACTGTCTGTTAACTATATCAAGGACTTGCGTGAGGCAGTGTCTCACATGAGTGCACTAAAGCAGGAGAACACACTGGCTCGCCAAGTGATCCCGCTGCTACGGAAACGGATAGAGGTGAGTAGAGATGTCACAATTGCTTATCTTTTGCAAACTTTGTATGTGTTGGGCGGGGGATCTTTGAACATGAATCACAGTCGTGAATGCCATGACAGGCGTTTTACTGTCTATCTTGAAAATCAGAACTGATGCGTTTGACTCGTCAGCTGTGACACTCTTTTAGTGCCTAGCTGCCATACCGCTCGAAGGAAGCACGAGGGCTCGGATACTGCGTGGTTGGCCGAGCCTAGACGGGAGCAGTAGAGATGCAGAGGTGGGGCTCAAATCACGGACCCTAGTAAGTTCGCGCCTTAACCACTGAGCTGTCTGAACAACAATATCAAGGCGGTGGGTCAGTTGTAACTCTACACATGTGCATCTGATTAAATGCACGGGTTTCGGATGACCCTACCCCATCTCATCCCCGGACTAACGGGATTCGTAAACTATAGGGAGTGACTTACTTCATTTAGTAACCCATTAGTTCGGTAGGTCAACGTGGACGGCCATTTATTCAAAGTCTGTGATCGTCGCAAAAGACAAACGGTGTCACGTTCAGAGAAAATCTAGACTTTCGGAAGAAAAATTAACAAATTTTATAGGTTAACTTGTTTAGGTTATACACAGCATCCTAGTGTGCCGGCTTCTTTTTGCACAGTCCTGTGGAGATCGGAAATGAATCTGTCTTGGCCATTTTGTGATTTTGCAATGAAAAACCTGGTTACTGTCGTTCTGGTTACGCCAAAACGGAGCGCAACAGTAGGCTGCGAAAAAGAACTGCGTACCACAACCGCACTCCTACACAAAATCCATCGCCTTCGGTATGCAGCGGTTCCTATGCGTGAGAAAAATAGGCCTACTGACTGTCTAGCCGTTGCTCCCTTGTCTGTACTCACATTCAATCTGTCTCCAAGGCAACAGAGTAAAGTAGAACTAACTAACTTGCTTATTGTTTACGTAGATCTTTTTCCACCTAACTACGTCGCACACATTGAATGTGTTAATAGACGTACGGAGAAACTTTAAACGTTCAAATTGAGATGTGACGGAACATCAATCATATAAACGCCACGGTGACGTCCTCTTCGATCACCGCTGTTCCGTAACTACTGTTCCCAGTAATTATTGTCACCTCTACCTCCTCACTTTTCACGTGACCTTCATTGTCACTGGGCACCAGTTCGGCCACGACAAGCATATTTTTTCAGCATCAACCTTGAACACGCAGGTTAACATTCTAAATTTCAAATTTCTTCGTTTACGTCCACCTGCGATCGAAGGTTCTTTTTTGGCTTATTGTTGCTGTCTTATCGTGAGCGATAGTGGTCCCATCAGACTGCTGTTCCGGAATGGTGGTCAAGAGAATTGGAAATCAAAGAGGGATAAACCTCGGTGACGCAAAATAATAGCAACAGCTCGTAACGACCTAAAGAGGCTCAATTAAGAAGGGGTGCAACGGCTGACCGAAGCGGTGAGCCACGAATAAGAACCATCGGTTTGCAGGAACTGGAGATATTCCATTGCCTCAGACCCTAGGAATGGGTTTGTCAGGGTAACACCCACAAATCAATTTATTAAATTCTGAATGCGGTTCAATTTATCAGCTATAAACCGTGTACATTGGCTCCAGTTGCTACAGTTCCGATCACCGGAAAGAGGGACAGAGGCATGCTCAGTTCGTTCGGAAATTGGATAGCTACGCATTGAAAGCAATAGCTTTGATGCACGAGCGCCACTGACTGCGCGGTGGGCCCGTTTCTGTCAATGTCACTAACTACTAGTGATTTGAGTCCCAGGGTCCCCATCCAGGAAGACGGCAGATGCCCACCCGACTTACTTTACTGGTTAGTGTTTTTGTACTTCGTTGCCAGGTCATGCACTGTCCCATTCTCGGTCGCTTCCACTCAGCACAGGGCTGGAAGAAAAGAGCTCTGTGAGGCAGACGATCTTCTGGCATACGGAGCACATAACCCAACCAGCGCACCCTATGAAGCGTGGGTAATTCATCTATCGCGGGGAGAGTTCCTTCTTCTTAGGACCATCTGGCATACCTGAGCATTACTAATCCGATGTTCCCACCAGACCTGACCAATGCTTCGGAGACACTGATGTTCAAACACTGACATCTTCCGTACGTCCTCTGCGCGTAGGGCCCACGTCTTTGATCCATAAAGCAGTATGGATCGTACCACCGCGGTGTAAACTCTTCCCTTGACAGACAAGGTCACGTGACGTCGGCGTCATAGGTGTCGGAGGTTGACAAAGGCCGTCCTGGCCTTTCCGATTCGAGAAATAATCTCAACTCTAGCCAGTCCACCGGAACTTATACAGTTGCCCAGGTAAACAAATTTATCTAGCACGTCGATGGGCTCACCTGCAAGCATGAGGTGTGGGTTTGATCCCACCCAGTCTTGTAGCAGCACTTTACACTTTTCAGATGTGAAGCGCATGCCAAACCGTGCGGTGGTTATTTAAGTTATTTAAAATCGCTTGCATTTGGGAAGGATCTGAACCAAAAGGAGGGCAATATCGTTCACATACTCAATGTCTGTGAGAAAACGTCTCGGGAAATTTTCGACTTCCGAGGTTTCAGAGGCAGGCAGTCCTATACTACTGGACGGGGTGAACTCATGCGGGAGCTTCCCGTATACTTGGACGCGCCCACAGGAGTTCGCATGCGGTGTCCTGATGAGGGAGAGAAATTTGGAAGGGACACCTTTGATCACCATCACCATCATCGTCCTCATTGTCAGCTGTAATAACCGCATACTCGTCGTACAGTGGTTGTAGCTGCCACAGTTTCACTCAGTGCGGATTCGGGGACGTGGGGTAGGTAGCTGCGCATTGGAGGTGGGAGCTGATAAATTAGCACATAAATATAGCTCTGTAGGAATTGGGATTGGGGGGGTATGAATTGAAGGCAATAGCTTGGATACATGAGCGCCATTGAGGGCGCAACTGGACCATGTCTGACAATGTCCCTAACCATTGATATGGCCCGTCTCGGGGTTCCCATCCAGGAAGACGGCAGTGACCAGCGCCGCTGAGTTTGCTGCCCTGAGTTCAGCCCTGAGTGGAAGGTTCACTCCAAGCCACTGTGATTTCACATTCGCAAAGCGCGGGATGACTACAGCACCCAGGCCTGACAACCACGTCAAAGTGGCAGCTTTAGGTCGGGCCTTTGATTGCTAGATACTGCCAAACTTGATGAAGGTCGACAGAATCAAAAGCGGCTTTCAAATCAAGAAAAACGACCAACGTGGGACGTCTGAAGGAGTGGCGCTGTTCAAGAATTTGTCGCAAGTTAAAGATATGGTCGATGCATCTTCGACCAGGGCGAAAAGCAGCTCGATTCTCACGAATCTATCCCTCCCGGTAATCCAACAACCTGCGCAAAATAATGCCAGGGAGCACCTTAGATGCGACAGATACCAGACTGACACCACGATGGTTTCTGCATGACGTTCCTACTCCCTTTTTGAAAACTGGGGTGATGGTCGAGGGGCCCCATTCGGCTGTTTTCGTTCCAAATCCTCTGCAGCGTGGTTGTCAGACTGGTGGTCGAGGGGCCTCATTCGGCTGGTATTCTGTTTTCGTTGCAAATCCTCTGCAGCGTGGTTGTCAGACTGTTCACCAGGATCTCGCCATGCTTCTTTGAAGAGTGGGGGTGTAGAACATCCGGGCCAAGTGCCTTGTAGCGCTTCAGGATTCCCTCAGCCCCTGGGAATGAGTTCGTCAGGGCAACGCCCATAGTGAGCAGGCGATTCCGGATTGCATCGCGGTTCTGTTTCCTGACGATTTACAAGTGCTCCCTAACAAGTGATATTGTCTGTGTGTGTGTTCGTGAACAAACGTTTGTTCAACCGTCTGCCTTCGTGTCACATCATATTTTCACTACTCATTCACACATTAGGTGACAATAGCCAACAACTATCACAGTCTATGACGTTCCACCTAACCTAACACGACGGTTTTCACACGCCCAGGGGACCTATGGCGAAGCTTATTTTGAGAAAACTGAGGTAACCTATCCAGAACGAAAAAACCGTGAACGATATCCTCGTTCAACCATGTGGCATACCTAATAGATTTCGTCTGGAATAGTTCTGTATGAACCCTAGATAGCAGTTCATATCCTTCAATGTGGAAGATCCATACTTCTCGTTTGATTCATTCTGATTTGAAACCCTTTATATAGACCTGAGATGTGACGGAATTAGAAGACAGTTTGTGTGGGATAGCACTTTCACAAACGCTCTTGTCAACCCCAGTACGCTTGGACGCATGACGAATGAATGTAGATCAATATCGGAAATTTAAAATTTAAATTCTAACGGAGTGGCAAACCATCTACAAATGGGCCACGCGAACCATGGTAGACGTAATGCGTGGCTTGAACTTTTCGTCAAATCGTTTGAACAGTAAAGCTTTGACACAGATCGATAGGCGGGTTCTATTACTGTGACGCTTTTGAAGGTTTAGAAAATGTCAACCTGATCATGGATGAGGTGTTTCACGGGAACAGGGGGGATTCTGGTTATTGGATTCATTCACAATGGCTTATGATGTACCCGCATTTCGAACCTCTCAGTTTTTTCTCTGTAGATGAGCTAAGAGGTTTGACTGAGGTCTGATCAGTGGTAGGCGCACAGTCCTGTCTTTCAGCAACTATACAGCGTTATGCGTTTTCCTCCTTCACGGTTTTCGTCTTGCCACGTCTTCAAATTGTCCTTGAGGCTTTGCAGTTCACGATCAGTTGTTCCAGATGTACGGATTTTTATGGCTACCTGTCCACCAGGACAGAGTTGTGTTTCACGCATTCACGAGCGAAGTTCGGGTTTTGAAGTACTGAATGTGGAATGAAAGACACTGATGAGCCAAGTTAAAGATATTTTAATCAGTGGAGCTGGTATTGGTCTTTGTGCCGCGATTCCGCTCTCTCCATCTTTGCTATGAAAAGATGAGCCAGGGTTGGGCCCAACGCTGAGTCCTCCAAATGAAAAAACTACATCTTGATACAAATCAATATAAAGTCCTTGATAAGTGAGGTGTGAATTCGGGTAAGGCAAGGTAGCCTGTAGCGCATTCTTACGGCGTAACATCAATATCACCTGAAAAGGCCTCCTTATGCCTTCGCGTCGATCAAGCTCTTTAGTGCTCACTTGAGCCCACAGTTGGCGTTGAGTAACACGCATGACCTCATACAAAGCTGGCTGTTTTACCAACCATCTGCATTCGCCAATGTAGCTAATCTGTTGTGGACTTTTAAGTTCTGCTACACACGGAGAAAAGTCTTCCGGTTCCCATTTCAGCGCCCACGCGAATACTCTAATTTTAATCCAAAGATCTGGTGAGATAAAAGCTGTTTGACGCAACAAAAGTCGGACTGAACTCTTTCACGAAGTACTTTTGATGTCAAGTTTTCATTTCTCTCAACACCACTCATTCTCAATGATGTTTGACTTTATCAAGACGAGAAAAAAACTAACACCAGACTGTTCAGAGCTCTTCCGCAGCCTACTGCCGGTTATGGCTTTCGTCACCGAGGCACAGTTCCCGAGTTTCCACCAATTTTATGTTGTGCTTGTACATCAGATTGCACGCCATGGGCAAAATACTTTTGCTAATTTCGTGCAATTCGGTTTCAAGTAGAACATAAGGTTGATGGAAACGCGGGGACTGCGCCTACCTGATGAGCTCCAAGAAGGGCGAAACCGGGATTGGGCTGTCGAAGAGTTTTCAGCAACTTTATGAGTAGTGCATTACAAAATGTATATGCATCGCGAAATCTCGAATATCGTAGAGACTGAACCATGAGGCGGCCTGGTGCAGCACATTCAGTTGCCTGGACACATCACTAACGAGAGATTCAGCTGGGGTTCCAGGCAGTCTCTCGAAAAACCAAATTAGCTTGCAAATGAGTCTATATCCGCTAAAATACTTTTATTTTCAGCAAACTCAATTTATGCCGAACATCAGCAATGACAGATTCGATTACAAATCAGCCGAGTCTGCCGTCAACACCAATGTAATTTTCAAATAAATGTAAGTCGCCAGTTGCGTACAATGGGGTTTTCAAGTAGAACATAAGGTTGAGGAAAACTCTGGGACTATGTGACGAGCCTCAAGAAGGGCGAAACCGGTAATGGACTGTCGGGGAGATTTCAGTAGTAGTGGGAGATGTCGCGAAGGTGTACTGCAACAGAAATCCGTACTCTGGGCGGTGGTTCTAATCCCACGTACACGTTTCTATGATTCATCCAGTGAACAGCAACAGATTACAGGATCCACTTGCTGATCCGTTGCACGAAAAACGCAGAATTCCAGGTGCGTTGGACACTGTACACGTTTTGGTATGTGCTTCAATCATCACAGCTCCGACAGGGTGGAAGAACATTTAGCGAGGAAACTACTCACAAGGTTGCTGAAAACTCTTCGACAGCCCACGAGAGATTCAGTTGAGTCTCTCGTGAAAACCAAGTTGATTTTCAAATGAGTATATTTCTTGAAAACATTCAGTAAGATTTTATCCAGATGGTTCGCACAGTTCAATAGCACAGTTTCAGTTGGATGGACCAGCAGCCAAGTGGAAGACGTCGATTGGTAGTTCGCAATCTTGTTCTTTTGGTCAACCCCATTCCTATCACAGTCAACGTTGCCCTCGTTCGTTCTCAATCAGCCTTTTATTGTCGGTTCGTAGAGATTTTAGACATCTTTTAGATAGACATTTGCCGGTCACACCTGTGGCAGATGGATGTTTTACTGCTGGCCCGGCCAATCGACCTAGGTGCCTGCATCAGAATACTCACACCTCGCGCAAACAGACGGATGGTATAAACATCCTTGAGGCTTTCACTGTGCTGTTGCTGCGCCCATAAAGCACAGTCTCCTGCTTTCATGTTCACTAGGTGAAGAATGCTACTCCCCCCCCGTCGGCTCACTTCAGATTAGTGAAATGTTTTTGCGTTTTCTACTTGATGCTGAGGACACCTCGGTGCATCTGCGTATGTGTTTGAACATGAGACACAGTAATCCATTCTTTCTTGCTTACTACACACTATTGTATTGAGCAATCTAGTGTATTCAATATCCACGTACTGTGATCAACAAACCTTCGCAACTGTCTAAATTTTACGGGAACAAGGTCAGTTTCCTCATTATGTGTTAGCCCAGTTCGTAAATAAAACGGTATGAATTCGCATGAAGCGTAATGAGGAAAAAATCAATAGGATTTGAACGAGAGTAATCGGTCTACTTGACCAGCTCGGTGTCCCACTATTAATGAGAAAATGGAGTAACCAACGGTGCACATATGTGGCTGGTGGATCCCCGAAGAACGCGGTTGGTAGTATGAAGCACCGTGTTTTTAGTTGGGACTGATAAGGCATCAAGATGTCGAGTGATATTCTTGGCTGTTTCCGGCATCCAATTAGCAACGTTATTCCGTTCTTGCCTTTACAGACTTTAGAGCGAATTATCCAGGAACAGGCATGTGGATCCCATACCGCAGTCTCAACAGCCAGTCCGACGGCTGCTGTTGGTCTTCGCAGTTCACCCTCTGTCGAAGCGCTCTATCAGTCCTGGCTGGTGATTAGCGACAATAATCAACGCACCCCGAACAACGGTAGTACCAGCAGTCTAACTCCGACCACTCGGAACCCGAATCCACCGCGTGTGACGTCGACATCTCTGAGCGATCCGCATAATTTTTTCCCAGATATGCTGCAGGGAGACACTGAAAGTGAGCTCGACTCTGGTGGAAGCGGGATGCGTTGTCCGTCCAACCCAGCACGGCTGGTTAACATGAAGCGGGAACAGACCGAAGAAGACCGGATCGCCGGTTCGGCTCCGTCCCGAGTTCGGATGGATGCGTGTCGGCTTCCTCCTCCAAGACAGAGTTTCACAGATTTGTCCGCCGCGTCTTCCGGAAACCGAATGGAAGACGAAAATGGCACATCAGGGAACAATGTTCGATTTGAACATCAGGTATGACGAACGTTTTGAAGATATCTCGAATTTTATTGGTTTCGGTAAACCGTGTACAATAGTGGTTTGACCTCATACCCACAGTAAAAGGGGACTCAGTCAGTATCCGCGCACTCAGGTCCCTTAATTTCACTCTTATGCTTGTATGGATCATGTAATAAACGCGTCACAGTTGTCACTATTTATATAAGATTTCGCTGTTCCTCAAGGACTCCCACAGTGATTGTCAGAAAAAACGACCTTTTGTTTTATTCTATCCCCTGGTATATCGTTTGTTCGCGTTCAGTGGAGAACCTTGACGATAGTAACTGAACTGTCCCTTTCGAATAAATTATACCGAATCACGTACTCAACAAGTTAGAATGCATATGATCGTGATCTGTCAAGATTCGGGTACACGGTGCTTGTATGCACCATCCATAAATGTCGAATACTGAGGTCATACTGTGATTGTGCACCGGATCAATCACACGAGTTTTTCCACCGTCCATCCGAAAGAGTGATTTGATCTGGTGGATCTAAACTCTCAGTCGTTTATGCGATGAGTTCGAGATTTGGTCCACTGCCGGTTGGTGGGACGCTCTCCTGAACTGAAGTTGGTAAGGCACATGGAGTGTTGGCGCTTGATAAAATCCTATATGGAATTATATATTCAACTTACTCGTTTTTTTGGGACGATAATGTGGAAAAAGTGAGTGAGCTCTCGAAATTCCATGGCTCGTGAACGGCGATCAGTGGCAAGATGTCGGAGATACACTTGCACTGAAGTGGTTCTTGGCCATGAGGTTTTTATGGACATATGATTTCCGCGTTGTATAACCTACAATAGCCTACCTACATTTTGAGGATAACTCGATAAGTAGGTCAACACTCCGACTGACAAACAAGTGCTGGTAGTTTCTTCTCAATAAATGTCTGTGCCTGTTGGTAGTTCAGGGTGCTTGACTTTGCAGCTCACTTTAATTCGTAGTTATTTTGATTACAACACCCCCTCCCCGATCAACCGAAAAGAAACAGTTCCAAAACAACGTCCTCCTGTCTAGTCTGCTGAAGCTTCATGTTACGTATAGTTCATTCTCTTCCTTTTCAACTGATTCTTATTTCGGTCTCCATGGAACCAATAGCATTAAATACAATTGAAACTTCCAGTTATTCTTGAAACCATCTCCTCTTTTTCTAGCCCAATCTATCCTACGAGCGTTACCATCGACTGATGCAACCCACATGCCAACCTGGAATATTCGGACACAACGAGTGATCGCACCCATTCCACTTCTATCTCCAATTTCCAACGTCTTTCCGATCCAGTCTCATGTCTTGTGCCGCACACCATACCGTCAACTTCGTACCCGGGCAGTCTGACGGACATGAAAACAGTTCATCAGATCCCCGACATTCAGCTGAATGCTCAGCTTTCTGCTTGCGGCTCATTACATCCATCTCCGTCTTCATATATATTCCTCGTTCATACATTACCATCACAAGTCACCGACCTACTCCCTATCCCAGAATCCCTTTTCCATGTCGTTACTTGTTAACGGCTCAAACGGCTGTGTTGCTGCTTTGTATGTGTGCTCGTCTATAAGTTGCGTGACTGCGCAGATTACTGGGGTTTGTCTATTTTTCCCCGCAAGATTATGTTCCATCATACACCACTCTCTGTCCATCCATCCTTCCTTTCCTTTCCTTTTTTGTTCTTCATCGCCCTTGTAAAACAACCCTAGCAGCAACAACAGCGGCAATAACAATCGTTCTTGCCTATCTACGCGTTCATCTTCGTCGGGTACATTCAGGAACCGATTTGTCTCGTTGTGGGTTTGAGTGTATGTATTTTTGTGTAGCGATTACATGATTCTACCTCATTCAAACAAACTGGCACATACAACAGCTTTTTGACCCTCCAACGACTAGTGACTTCTTCAGTGTACGTGCGACCAGCACCGCACCTTCATGAGTGTCTTCCCCAGTCCGAATCTTCTCCGTTGGGTGATGTTCTGTGATGTTCTCAGGTCACGTTTGCCCTGCAAGAGACACCCCCATAATTGTGATGTGCTTTCCCAGCGAACTTATAACCCAGATCCCTAACAGCGTCTATCTGTTTCATCGAATGCAATTGTTTTTTTCACTTGACTGTATCGGTTTGTGTGTGCGTGTGTGTGCAAAAACACGAAATTGTTTTCCACCCTACTATTGATGATATTTCTTCTCCGAACTGACTCTCTGATTTTGTTCGATGGGTTAGAAAATGGTCGATTGATCGATCGATTGCTTATTTTATTGCCCCTTTTTTTTGAGTTCACTTCGATTACTGGTTTGCTTTCTTTGTTCTTAGCTTCTTTCGCATTTCCGTTCAGATTATCCTTCTCCTTTGAAGCAAGCGGTTACTAAAACAACCTCCAATCTGTCACGTTTTCCGGACGTTCTTTTGGGCCTAACGGTGTGAGATCGTTTTCTTGTGATAGGGTGGTCTTTAAATCAGATCCCCACAGCCTTAATTCAGGAAGATATCACACATCCCTGATTGTAGCCTTGGCCTCGAACTGGCACTTGTCTAACGCACCTCTCGCCTCAGATCCGAACCCGGGGTTATCGAGATTTGTTTGCATAGCGCTATCGCTTTTGGGTTCCATTCACCACCGAATATCCTGGGGAACTAACGTTAACTCCGGCCTATTCAGTATTTTCAACAAACTGGTCCACTGACTGGTGGCATTCTCAACAAGGGTGAATATGCCTCTTCACTCCAGTCCAATATGCCCCACCCCCCATTGACCTATGTTTGTCGAAGCAGGATCGCGCCTTTTGCCATCCTGATTTCTCTGTTCCTGTCATCCTTTTCACAGTTCCATTCTCTCAAGATTCAGAGACTAGAAACAATATATATACATAATATATATGATAATATATATAGAGAGAAAAAGGAAAAGAGTTTCTCTGTGTCATTCACTATTTTTCACTTCACTGTTTATGCGTCCATGTTTTCCTTTTCCTAGCTGATTTTCCGTTTCTGCGCCAAATTACCTCCGCCTTTCTGATCACAGAGTTGTACGTTTACCCTTTTTTTGATATAATACTGTTGGGACTAATGGAACCACCATGCTTCAGTATCTGTCACTACACACACACACACACAAACACACACCACTAAGCCTACCTACATACAATGATATTCTTCAGCCCCTGTTAATCTTCGTATTATTGTCACGAACTCTATTGTGGCAAAATCTTGTCGATACTGTCGTCCTTCAATATCAAACACAAACATAACTATCACTGTTTGCTTTCAATGGCCTTAAATTTTGTTGTCACCTTTCAGAAACAACAACCTCATCTTCCAACTTCTTTCGGAGTTTGTACGTAATCCCTTATCTATCAAAGGCGTGGATTTTGTGGACGCCTTTACAGTTCCTTTTTTCTGTCTGGTTCTGACCCCTCCCCCTCAAATTGCTATGTTTTCACAACGTATTGGTCTAACTCCTCACACGACCCTCCCGCCGCCGCTGTTCAATTTGATGCACCCAACCGACTAATCCATTGTCCAGGCAACAACCAATGTTGTGGCTTTCAGCCCTACCCTCTGAAACAGACCCAACCTTCATTCATCCTTGAGACACTTTTTGTGATCTGCTAGATTGTACATTGCCGTTACGCACATATACACAAACCGAGTATAGTTCACTCTGTGACTGTCTCTCCTTATTACCAAGCTCTCCTCCACCTGATCGCTGACACACTTGTGCGATCATGTTAGTATTGGTGACCAACCTATTGTCAGCCGATTTGTTCGATCCAGATCCCACACTACTACTATTAATACTATTATTATTACTGTTTATAACCTTGCTCTTCCTGTGGACCACTGGCAGCTTGCTCAACATGCTGTCTGTCGGTTTGGTTCATCCCAGGTTCTGACTGCCACGTGGTATCGTGCTGACCCAGAATATGGACACTCATGCCCACGCTCACGTGATCACGTGAACGTGTGACTGCAACAGCTGGCGCGTTCCGAACGCTTTGTCACTTTTTCTGGCACTCTACCTGGCCTCACTTCCGAAATCCAGTCTTTCATGCCACGCGATATCCTAGATGTGTCCGTTTCAACGCACTGACTGGGCCTCAATTGTTGACAAGCCTCATGTAGTCTTTACAACAGGGCCTCGCAAGCTGAGACATGTACGGTACAAGCGTAAACAATTTTTTGCTATACCCTTCTTAGTATGCGCTTTCCACACGGCTTTGTCTAGCCGGAGTTGTTTTGTGAGATGACCTAACATCCGGACAATAGACAAGTACAGGTAGTCGAAGGGTGGCGAGGTCAACGGCGGTGGTTGGCTAAGTGGACATGGTCCTTTGTCATCAATCCGGCGATCAGTTGGCTAGTCAGCCGGTTACACGTACAATGTCAGACGCGACTCTCCCGGGCGAGGTAGAGGTCTGCGGCTGACTTGCGCGCAGGTGTAATCCCCTGCCTACTAGTAGACAGTATGGCTAGACAAATAACTTTGTTTATCTGAGTATGTATGGTGGATGTCATATGACGAATTCTCAGAGGACCGATTCAGACATGCAGCTTCTGGCGTTTGTCTGCGAAAAGCAAATCCAGTGAACGGAACAAATCACGCTCCGCTTGTTTCCACGAATGACTAGCAATTTACTATAGTACATCAAACGTAAATTCTGTGGTCCTAAACATCTAGGATTGAAGGCTTCGGCCACCCGGACAATGCCAGAAGTCCGACTTCAATCCAAGAATCTACAGGCGCGCACATGGAACGTCGTCCATTCATTTTGATGTTAATATTTAGTACGTATTGGGTGAAACCATACAAACCCATTTGATTTTGGAGCCCGCCCTCAGGAATTACTATGCATTTGTATATTGTGCTTTATCCATGGTCCGGATTTGGCCTTTCTTTGAATAGTTCTGAGGTCGTAAGTTTGGAATACCCACCGGGAAATTGCTATACTGCTTGAGTTGTTCACGGGCCAACTAACAGACGTCTGCTTTCTCAGTAAACGTCTCTAGTTTTTTGTGTGGGTTTCTATCAGGTGTAGAACTAATCGTTCTCAAATACACGTGTTTCTTAAACCCAGAATCTAGAGTATATCTATTGAAAGTGCGAACTTTTCCACTTTTCCCCGTCTGACGTTGATTCTCTATGGATTTCCGTGAATATGGACCGACATTCTTGGCCTGGTGGCTTAGCGACCAAATCTGTCTGTACTTTCGCACTGGTCATGTGATTGTCTGACCTTTTTTTCAACGGTCTTACGCTGTTTGGATATTACGTAGTGGTAGTTGTTTTTATTTGAAAAAAGAGAGCCTTAATGCTGCACAGTTTCAATGGTTCGGATAAGCTTAAATCTCAGTTTTGTACACACTCCATCAGGTGTTAGAGCAACGCCACATATACAGACGACCCACGATCCTGGTACTCCTTGACTTCAAGGGTGCGTTCGATTCTGTTGATCGATCAGTTTTGTTAACTACACTTGCTCAACAGTTTATGCCCCAGAAGTTTATAAACATAATCCGATCCCTATATTCACATACTTCTGGACGGGTGAGGGTGTATGGTGAGCTCTCCAAAAGCTTCCCTACAAAAAGTGGTGTCAGACAAGGATGTCCAATCTCCCCATTCTTGTTCAACTTCGTCATCGATGAAATAATGAAGCGAAGACTGGATGGTTCTCAAAACCCCGGTACCCAAATTGTTGCTGGTGACAGCCTTGTCAACCTGGAGCACGCAGATAACATCGCCCTCATCTTTGAAGACCATAGCGAAGTAGAAACCCTGTTGAATAAACTGACCGCCATCATACCATCATTTGGCATGCGCCTTGCACCTTCAAAGTGCAAAGTCCTCCTTCAGAACATGCCATCTGCGAACATATCCCTTACAATTCAAGGAGAACCACT
>NW_008751756.1:127818-149961 GCF_000715545.1 Opisthorchis viverrini
ATATATATATATATATATATAACTAGACAAACCTTATGGTCGTACGGCAGTGAAGCATCAGTGGCAACACTGATAATGCTGTCTTTGATGATGATGATGATGACGATGATGATGATGATGATGATGATGATGATGATGATGATGATGATGATGATGATGATGAACGAGGAACGAACTTCGCTTGTGGATAGTTGTTAGTTAGCATTCATTGATGACCAGTCAGTTTGTGTTCTTATTGGTTTATCTCCACCTGATCTCTGACCTTGCGTCTTCTACACCCGTCTGTACGACATGACCTTTGTTCCTGGGACTGTCCTGTTTCATGACGTCTTGATGGGTATTCATTTCAACTGGTTGTCCTCCCGGTATTCGGGGAATATTGATGAACGGATTCGGTTCAGTTGCACATGCAGGATTTGCAGAATTCCCTTGACTGTTTTGTATCCTTTGCTGCCAAGGTGTTCACGTTTTCCAACGTGAATTCGTGAGCCTCGTATACAGATACGTAACATACAGAAGACAATGTAAGGTCCAACAAAAGTTTCCTCTTAAGGGAACACTGTATTCGGGTTTTTCATAACAACTGCCCCCTTGAATGAGTTGACTTGTTTCTTGTTTTCCTGTCAGTTTTAGAAACGCATTTTTCTACATTCAGTCATCTGCCTTCCAATAAACTGTCATCGGTCCGCTCTCGCACGAAAGGGATATAATTGAACAGTCGATCAATATGTGACCAGACCATTGTAAATGAAAACGTCGTGTTGTCCCAGCGTGGTCTCATCAAAGTAAATGGTACAGCCCATAAGACACAGATCAAAGAGGAGGATATCTTTTCGAATAGTCAACAGTAATGAGATTAGCACGAACGCACCTTCTGACTAGGAATTAGTGGTTCTATTTACATTTTCGAATATCCACAGTAATGAGATTAACAACAAACGACCTTCTGACTAGGAATTTGTGGTTCTATTTACATGTTCCGCGATGTGCATAAAGATTTCATTTATGTTGAAGCTGGTTGCGCGGGAAGAGATGCACATCTGGAGTCAATTAGCGAAAACAGCCGGCATAATCAGGCTACAGCAAACACCTTAAGTGCAGTTGTGTGAATACCGATTACGCGTTGGCGGATTTCTGCGGGGGCTGGTGTCGCACGATGATTTCTTTCAGTTATCAAAATGAGGTGTGATCCGTTTAAGCTCACTGCCTCACTATGATTAACCTATCTAGCGAGGCTAATAAATATTCACCGTTCATCTGAGTTCCGCTTGGAATGCTCGATTAGTCTGCGGTTTCTCAATAGCATCCCGTATTAAGGTGGAGTAGGGACGTAACTAATCCGCATCAAAAGGTTTCATTGTAAAGCGCCTTCTGTTCAATCCAGCTGTAGAAGAAACGGCAAAAATTTGTTCCTCTAAACCAGTCCTGATGTATGTTCAACTTAGGCGTTCGTTAAGCAAGACCGCTCCTGGATTGAGTACAGGAACCTAACCGATTCGATCATTGTATTCCTCCAGCGGTCAGTTTGACATATTAACTGTTTTGATTGTTTTCCTTTCGGAGAAACGTGTCTTTGTCAGTACACAGATTCTTATTTGGAGCACTCCCCACCTGGTTGACTCAATCTCACATCGATATTTAGTTGCAGGTTAACATAAATTCTATCTATGCGGCATCAGTCACTGTGACGAAATATTAATAGCTCCGGTGCGTTAACTGGAGAGCAAAATCGCTGTTCTCCTAGCACTCACAAAACAATATGTTACCGCTTTGATTAACGCTCAAGAGATAGCTCGAGATATCTTAGTGGTTGAGGTGTGAACTCACTGACCGGAGGATCTTTGTTCGCACTCGACTTGTGCATCTCGACTGCTCTTGTCTAGGCTTGGGCAACCTGGTATTATCGCGGCCCTGGGGCTTCCTTCGTGTAGATGGCAGTGAGGCACCGAAAGGTTGCTACAACTGCACAACTATTATAGTGGTTGAGGTGCGAACTCACTGACCGGAAGGTCCCTGGTTCGATCTCGGTATGTCGACTGATCCTGCCTAGACTTGGGCTATCTAACAGTAGCTCAGCCCCCGTGCTTTCTTCGGGTGGTACGGAGCTGTGTATCGAATGAGTGTTACAGCTGAGCGATTTTTGAGCACTCAGAATGATCCGTTGTTGCGTAAATTGGCTTTATTGGTTTTACTGTTGCTCTCTGTTGCCACGATCGTTCGCACTCCCTCGTCGGTACTTACCAGATGTGCTCATTTGTACCTTTCGAGCACTGTCCTACGCACACAGAGGATATCTCAAACACGACAGTTTTGGACGGATTTTGGAGGAACTTTCAAAAACGAGAATAACCAATCCCGCAACTACTTACAAGTAACCTATATACTTTCTGGCAATAAAATGAGGAAATCCCTCATTACTCTTGAAGTGTGTATTCAGGTCGTTTTTTCGAGCACTGAGTGGACCTCGCTGGGACTAGTTTAGTCCCATGATAAAACACGTAATGAGGTAATAAAATTCACCACATCAATTTTTGATTAATTTAATGTGTTTCAAGGACAACCACTGTACAATCAATGTAGGTGGAATGACTTCTACCGTAACTTGCATTCACCCGAGTGGATGGCTTACTGACACCTGTCTTTCCGTAATACTCAAATCTGGTGTGCGCACTGCAAGAAATAGCCACTACTGTGGGAGGTTTCATTTTCTAAACAAATCGTCTCCTTTCTCTACTTTATACCACCTTATTCGTGGTACCTCACGCCCATGTTTACGCGCCACGAATGTGTGGTCAGGTCCGCCTCTATCGACAGTCAGTTCCATTCATCTCAGTAATACTTCCAAACAGATTTGTGAAAAAGTATGCGCACTATACCAGAGCAGTTTTTAAAATGCACAATCTGAAAACATGTTGCTGACTCAAGTCGTTGGTAGTCAGAGTAGTCAGAACATCCGACTGAGAGTAGGTGTTGCTGTAAGCAGTCGATACCCAAAGCAGAGCGTACTCTTTTCGCAGAAGATTGGAGCGTACTGTGCTGTGACGGTTTATGTATCTTGGGGACTCATTAAGCTGTACTACGGGTAGGTGTCCGCGGGACACTCGTGAAGTCTCTCATACCAGATCCGTCAATGGCCAGAGGTCTGATGAACACAGTCTCCTGGCTCTCCAGGTTGGGAACTGGTAAACGTGTGGCGGCGTGTTCCGTGAAAACGGTACTGTACTTGCATTTTCAGCAAAACACCGCTGCCTTGCGGTTAGGCTTTTGAGCCAAAGGCTTTGGTTGAGGACTTTAATCGTCCTCCTGTGTGGGCGACCTTGCAGTATCCCGACCCACGTACAACCATGAACTGCACATAAACAGCACGACAGCGAAGTATCGGTGTTGAACACTTATGTCATGCTTGCTGTCCGTGATAATGATGATGAACCGTGAAAAGCGTTAGACAAAAACACGTCCAACAGGCTGACAGTGGAATCAATGTATGCGCTTGTGAAATCACGCAAGTGCACAACCTAGACTGTCAAGTCTTTTTCGAAAAGTCATTTTACATCGTTCTAAGGATAAGCCTAAAAGATACACCTGTTCCCTTGCAACAGATTAACACCAAACGACTGGTCCTATGGGCTAACGGTTTCTTTCGGAGGCTAAGAACCATAACTGCGTGCCACGTAGGTCGGTTGGTTGGGTCACACGTTCCACGTCATGGTAAGAAAGTGAGGTGGGAGGTTATGGGCAGCAAGTGGTATTCAGATTACAAGACACGCAGGAAACGCTTTCGTGCTGATTGGCACCCATGCATGTGTGCACGCTACGCGAAAGGTCACTAGCATGAGGGTCGCTATGTGTTGGGAACGGTAGATCGTGTACGCGACCGACAGCTTCTGGGTTTCATTTCACTAAGTACCCAGTCGGATCCCTCGGCCAAGGTGTAAGAAAGAAGTAAGACTGCTTTGACAAGACTTCAAAAAGCACGTTGAATACAAGCGAGTTTAGTCTTGTCGAAGGAAAACTGTTACAAAGCTGACTGTGGGAAGAAGGGATGCTTGTCCATTTTCATCATTGTCGCTAAAATGCGGTGTTTTGATGTCTACGACTTTTTATTTCGTTTACGTCCAGAGCAAAAGAATTGATTGATGGTGGACCGGAAAAGATGATGTATGTTGTTACCATAATTTTTGAAACGGTTGACTTACCAAATGAGTTCAATAACAGTACGGGCGTTATCGGACCGACGTTGACTGAAAATAGGAAAACGTACTTTTAGCCCGTTTGACTCACAAGCAGTGCGGTTACCTGTCAGAACGCGCTTAGGTCGAAGCTTACGCTGGGCATTGTTCGTACCTCATGACCTTAGCCAAACGTCAGTTCAAAGTCTTTTGACCTGCAGGCCATAGGAGTGCTGAGGACTAAGTGGTGCCTACATGATCACCCGATGCTAGATAATCCACGTTTCCAAGGTCATATCACTCTTGTCTGAACAGTTCTCTTTTTGTCCTAGCGCAGCTGTTCTGGGTTAAAACTCGCCAGATTATTTGAGCGGGGACAGGAAAGGGACTCTTCACACGAGGGTGAAATGAATGGGAATTCTAGAAAAATCTTGCAAAAATCTAAAACTGATACACAGTTAGATATATACATAGATAGATATATATTGCCAACCAGGCTGAAGGTTCGTTTTGGCTGGTCATTGCTTCGTAGAGTCTGACTATTCAATGTTTGGGCAGACAATTCCGTCTCATTTTGACCACAGTTTTTATTCTCATTTTAGGGTTAATCGATTTCTCCCTCACACACACACGTTGACAGCGGTGCAGCTTGTGTGTGTGTGTGTGTGTGTATGCGCGCGCTACCTATGATAGGAGCGTAGCGTCATAGACTACGCAAGTTCATTACAGCAGATGAAAGATCAAGTCCTTGGACAGTACATTCGGGAGCAAGCTGCCTTTATCCTGTATAGGCATCTGTTTCCGTCTTCACCATCCTAACAAAGAGGTGATATACCGAATCGCTTCACGGTGAATATCACTGAGACAATAGTGTGGGTTAGAGTGAGATGTACTTCACATATACTGTTTACTGTGACTGGGAAATACATGTAGATCAATACTGTACTTTTTAATTAACCGATGAATGTTAGGGAGATAGCTTTCCGTGCTGGACTAACGATACACGCCGCAACAGTCATCTACAATCGTCCTGAGTTCTATGGACGAGATGGTAATCGATAACAGAAGGCCTGATCTGGAAGTATCGTTCCAAAAATGTCCAACGGAAGCATTCTACTGCCACCTGAATGTGGAATTGTGCTTACTACCAGAGTTTTACCAAATATGATGTCAAGAAATCGAGGGAAGCTATGATTGAGTAACTTTCAGTGAAAACAGAGAGGATGAGTTCATGTGACACGCGACGGGCAAGTGTACCTTGTACCATGCGAGAGAACTTCCTCCAAGGACGTTTATCCCAACATCTCTTTAAATAAATCTACTGAGCTCCATAATCTGGATCCATTCGTCAGACTCGGTGCGATGCTAAGCTGCCGTAGGACATCCGAAGGAGGAAAGCTTCTGAAGAAGAGTGGAGGAGCCAGGTTTAATGTGAAATCGACCTTCACACCCTAATTTCCCACCTCCATCCCGCGAAGACACGAGAATGTCTCTATCCCATCGTTCAGATTCGACTGAAGTAGCAAGGTTTCTTGCAGTTCAACAACTTTTGGCGGTGAGTAACCCCGGAGTAGATGCGTGATTCGTTCCATCTTAGGCAGAGCAACTTATACAATGTCTAACGATTTCCAGGATCGTGATGTGGATCCCTTGATTGAAGGATGTCCTATCTAAGTGCGAGTTAATCACACTGCCGATCAGCACCTCGTAGCCGAATGGTTAAGTGTTAAACCCACCAGCCGGGAGATCGCGGGTCTCGGAGATGCGCATTACTGATTATTCGTAATTAAGAGGAAACAGCGATCTGCACCCTTCTACTGGAAAATGAACAAGACCTCGCGAAATAAACTCAGTTAAACACCAGTTTAGTGTTAAAAGTGGACTCAGTTGTATCCCACCTGAAGCTCTTTGTTCGAGGTATTCTTCAACTGGTTGTGCTGTAATCGGTGAAGGACCCACTGTACTTCGGTTGAATGCAAGTCAAAACGGAACGCATATCTAGTAGCCTTCTTCGTTTACCTACTTCGCTGAAGTTCCCCTACAACCCCGTCGTGCCAGACAGTTCGTACTCTGAACCTACGAGCATGAAAACTCCACCAGTACGTGTTTCGATCAGCTACTCCCACACAGGACACTGTGCCCTTCCTCCTTTTGCCTCCACTTTACTGTTTTTGGTCGTCACGTATCTAGATAGCACGTTTTGAGGTAAAGTAGATCCTCTGACATCATCAAATGTGAAACTAGTTTTACTTTGCCTTGTGTAAATTTGACTGAAGTGCTGCCAAACCAAGTCTATGAAGACTGTGTGCACCAACAATTTAGCCTTCGTCGATGGTTAACAAATGTTCCTGAAAGACAAACCCGGCGGCCTGAAAGAGCAGCTCAGCTAGACCAGGCGTCCAGGTAGTTTAGCTCACCCCTGGATCACCTCTTGGAGATTCAACATAGTTCTTACGCTTAGCAAAGCACTTACATCCAATTACTCCATGCGTGTCCGTTAGATGTTTTGCTGCGACAAGACTTTAAATTGAAAAAAACCTAGCTAGGTGACAAGACGAGAAATCGCACAATAACTTGAGCTAAACCAATCGATCAAGACACACGACGGACGATGCCATACGTTGTAAAAGCCGCGAATTCCAGAGTTGTAAGTTGTCTGACGCGACAAGGCCGCAACAGGCTTTCGATGAAGCAGTGAATTAAACTGAACCATCAGCAATGTGTTCAAATCGCCATAGTAACGTGCAACCCAGTAATATGGTCACAACAATAGCAAATAGTGTGTTTTCGGGTGAGCGAATCAGACTAATACGGTGTCTCTGGTAGTAACATGAATACTTATATTTAAATCCTGCGTTGAAATGTGGGAAGCTAGGTGACATAGTGACCAAACCTCAGGAGTGAATTAGTTCAGAATCCTAAAAGAAACTACCCATAAGTTTAGTAAGAAATTTTCAAAAGCTCTTGACAAGTTGTGTCCTTCTTGGGGCTCATCAGGTACTGCGTGGTACTGCGATGTGTCGAATGTCGTACTACTTGAAATATGAGGTGGCCCCTGACACAGTACATTCGGTTGAAAAATACCATAATCGATAGATTCGGCTGGGATTTGGTCGGGTCTTCTGTCAAAGACAAATTAGTGTACAAAGTAGTGTGCGGAATCCGCTCTGACACGAAGATAGTGGGCACCCGTGGTAACATGAAGTGGTTACCTGACCACGATACACAGGAAAGCTCCATGACCATGTCGCTCGAAGAGTCTCGAAACCGTAACATCCCAAAGTGATTTTTGAACAATCATTGTGCACAGTTTTTGTGCAGTGAGAGAATCGAGGATAAGATTCACGGAAAAATGAGACTTCTGTTGGTTTAAGCAGCAAATCCGCTTTCACAAAGACTGCTTTCCCTATGTCAAGGAAGCAACACTGCGACAAACCGAAAACCCATAAGATAAGAACCTGAGCCTTTCTTCATCGAATTTTCCTCATCAGATGGCTCAGTAGTTGGAGCGCGATTTCACTGATCGGAAGGTCATGGTACAAACCCGATCTCTGCCTCTGGACTTCCCCTGTCTAGGCTTGGGCAACCTGGCAGTATCCCAGCCCTCCTGAAACCTTCGGATGGCATGGCAGTTAGGCGTCGAAAGGGTGCTACAGCTGAACAATACACAACGACACCTAATGAGGAGGGGAAAGTGAGGGGGTGAGATAGCCCAAGTGGTTAAAGCCCAAATTTACTGGTCGAAAGGTCCGTGGTTCGAACCCGACCTCTGCCTTCCGAATTCCCCTGTCTAGGCTTGGGCAACCTGGCAGTATCCCAGCCCTCGTGCTTCCTTCGAGTGCCATGGCAGTCAGGAACCTAAAGGGCGTCACAGGTAAACGATTAGTAAATGGTAACTTAGTGAAGCAAACATATAACCGCGATCCTAGATGAACATAATTACTCCACTGACCGAATTTGTCAGCAGTTCTCTTTAGGGCCAGCTATTGTGGTCGAGTATCAAACCCGCAGCTGAATCGAGATGCGAACAAGTTAGTACTGACTGAAAAAACTTATTACAAAAGCGTTTCTCGTTCGCCTGGTGAGCGTAACTACGCTTGACTGAGGCAGATATTTCCACTATTTTAATTACATCATCCATCGTAGGTCGATGGGTTACATTGCTGATTCGGAGCAAATGAAATGGTGATAGTGCACATGCAGGTGAAACTGAGCACTTCATTTATCTTGAGCGGAATTCACCATGACTGAGAGCACATTAGAAATGGGAGAGGGGTTCCAAATGTGTGGGAAACTTGGCGTTATGGGTTCAGGCGCGTCTGTGTCATGTGCTGGCAAGTTTCTAATTTGATCAGATTACTTGCTGAGGAAAACAGCGGATGGAACTGATCATCCGGCATCCCCAAGGGGTTTTTGTGCACCAATTTTTAACTACTCATAAGTAAACTTCACACAACTGTCAATGGTTTTCTATCATTTCTGACCACAGGCGAGTTAAACCGAACCCCCAAAAGGGTCCCTAGTGCGTACATTCTCAAACAAGTCATTCAAAGCTTCCTCATGCTTTTAATTTCAGCAACGTCCCTCTCGAAATTTTCCAGTGAATGAAATACGTCAAGCTTTTATCGATCGGACCGATTCAGGGCTAGTCATTCTTCAGTCACCTAAGCTGACTTAATGCAAACTCCGGGCTGGAAGGCCATTGGATACTCTCTTGGTTTGTCAAGCAGACCAGTAAGATAGTTCCCCTCTTCTAGCGTCATAATTCAGATACGCCTTGTATATCCCGGTGGAGCAATGGTAACACCCTTGCCTCTCATGTCACGGGTCTCGAGTTTAAATCCCGGCACGATAGATGATAAGCTGAAATCAAATAGGAACAAACCTCTAGTGGTATAGGTCCACTTTTTCTATAAAGGAAAATGTCGGTATCTAAGGTAGCGTAGGTAGTCGTTGGCTTGTTCGCTGAGCTGGGCAATTTGATTGCAAACGTTTCATCACCAATCGAGGTGACAGCATCAGTGTGTCCTTGGGGAGAGTAGTTGTGCGTAGCGGTGGGTTAGTGGTTGTGTATAACCACAATCAAATTGCCAAGCTCAGTGAACAAGCCAACGACCAGACCCACGTTTCTTGGAAGAATGGTATTGCCTACTTGTGGGGGACGCAGTAATAACCTGATAAAGGCAGGCAGTGTAATTTTTGTTTAACCCGTGTGGACAGCAATTTTAATTTGGTGTAAGTCAGTATGCAGCGTTGAGTCACCATTCACCCACAAGTCAGACGGCCATCATTGAATCACCATACAGGACATGATGTGTACACATGTTCGCTGACAGCGTCATATCTGTCAACACTAGATTTTGAGCAAACCAAGTGAGTTGGTGCTAAACTCAGAAGGCAATCGCTTGACGTCAAGTGCTTTATTCAAGGCATCCGTACCCAGCACCGACCTTAGCCATAAAGATTAGTTCCTAGATTAAGCCTGTATACAAACAGCACAGCTGCAATACGTTTTATTCGCATGATTGCTGGGCCGATCACGTTTCTGATGCGCTGACAAGGCGCGAATTGGTGCCTTGTGTGCTCCGGTTTTCATAACACTTTTGTCGCTGTGTTTGTTTGTTTACGCCCCCCGCCCCAAATCGACCTCGGCTGCAGGACAACGTAATTAACGTAGTTTGAATAATTCTTTCCACCGTTTTAAACAGATCCCAAATTTGTCAGTATGGCACTTCTCATTTTTCACCCATCCGCCAGACAGACGAATTGTCAGGTGAGTACTTGTGCATAGAGTTAGGCTCAGCATGGAAGGCAGATATCGAAGTTTTAAATGGGGTAAACTCCCTTCGGGAAGGCTAAATGGTACCGGAAGAAGAAAGTTGTGGTGCATTCTCAAGAGGCTTTTCTGTTGGGAGTTCAAATCACTATAGGATTTGACGTGCTTTGGTTTTACTGCTTACATGGGTTTGGAAAGTGGGGGTAAAACGTCTTCAGATCATCTTCGTGTCGGGACATCAATTGCAAGTTCAGAAGATCACCATGGTTGCCGCAACCAAAAAGAAAATATCGATAATTTGGTCCAAGAATACGGTCAAAATGTAAGTCGCCGATGACCAATCGTTACAGGTCAATAGACAGAGCTTGTGTGGATATCAAGGTCAAATGGCTCAATGTTGGCTAGTGGACCATAAGACCAACTACTTTCAGAGAACCCTGATGATTTTTGGGCCTAAGTGGAAATAATTTAAACAAATTGTCACTGCTTACGCAGTTCGGGGTCATAGGGACGAACAGCAACACTGCTCGACTTGCCTGCTACCGCCTCTCGTTCGATTCCTTTAAGTCAGTTGTGGGGTGAACGGCACACAATCCAGAAGGCCGACTCGGTCTAAAAACACAGGATCATGTGGTTAACATGGCACTTCCTGCCTTCTCGTTCCTCCATTCACCCCGCTCGCCAGTCGTTTAGTTGATATTTCGAATAAACACTAAGAAATGCACAGACTGACTTGGTTGCTAAAGAATGACGATGGACTAAAACTTGTTTGGTTAATGGAGTCGGAAAGCAATCAATTATCACTTACACAGGATAGGAGCTAGGCTAGCTCAACTGAACGTAAAAAAGAGGGTTAAACAGTCGAAGGATTATAAGTTCATCCGTGGGGCTGCTAGACCGAGATTCTTCACTACCCTCAAGTGCCTTTCATGCATCCAGTTGAATAGGTTAGAATGTGATGGGAACTGTGATTGAGTCATTTGACTTACTGAGACTTGCTACCATGAAATTACTTGGATGATGGTAACTTTGTTATTTAACCACTTGCTTGCTGAGAGTCGTCTGGCCGTGCGACTCGTGTAACTGAGCTAAACAAGAATTTGAGAACAGAAAACTGATGCACAACCAGATGCCTTTTGTTTAGGTTGAAAGAAAGAAAGTGGCGTGATAACGAGGTGTACAAAATTGATAGAGGCGATGTTTGCTTGATTCAGTCGGCTTTCGTGTCACCATTCGAGCCGACATGCTTTTTTTAAATGTGTCTTATGGGCTAGGCTCGTCGGAACCGATCGATTGCACGCAGCTTTGACTGCGTGAAGTTCCTCTCCGAGAAACTACAAAGCTGTACGCATACCATCAGCGACCTATATAGCAGTTTTTTTCATTGGAACTTGCCGCCTCAGTGACTACATCTTCGGTACACTCCCTCCGAACGCGGTCTCCCAACATACACATCGTTTTTTTCAAGACAAAACTATTGTATCATTCGTTTGCCTCAGTGACTACATCTTCGGTACACTCCCTCCGAACGCGGTCTCCCAACATACACATCGTTTTTTTCAAGACAAAACTATTGTATCATTCGTTTTCCGTGAATCCTCTCATCAAAGATGCGCATGTCAGGTGATGACATGTGATTCTAAGTTGCTACTAGATTCTCTGAGTTTGGTCACGCGTTGAGCGCACAAGATGGGTTGATGATCTATTGTTTATAAGTACTCTATTGGGCGGTAACAGGTAGCAGTCACGTATGTTCTTTTCTCCAAACAATACGTCAGCAAGCGAGGGTTTCAACCATAGTAGCCAATGCTGCTATGTCTGTATAGCGAAATGCCGTGTTCAAAAGACTAGCATCTGTTAAGATAGGTATCGATCTTATTTGTTTGAATACACTACTATAAATAGGCTTTGCTAAACAATGAAGATACGCCCAAAAATATGTTCACGTTGTACAAGGCGCATAAAATTGTACAAGCTGACTCGCTATTAACTGTTGTTTGCGTCGACGGTAAACCTAAGTGACTGTGTCGAATCTGAATACGACTGTACTTGCGGTTCTAAGCTTTTACAGTGGCAACAAAACAATTAATGTGCACACCACCATAAATTGTAGAGCAATCAAGTAACCAGCCTCGTTGTGTTATTTTCTCCCTAGCCTGCCGATTTTCTGTTTTGCCGTGCACAAGTATGCCGACGTAACACTTCAATTTGACGCGGTCACCCAATGGAGGCAGTTCCAAGCATTATAGCAAAACTACCCAGTGAATCGTTCACCGGAAAATAAAAATGGCGTGGGTTTTCTGTGAACGTTTTTGAGTATGATTTCACATAAGTTGGCTCCTTCTTGCGGTTAACCCCCATCCAGAGGGTTCTTACCTGTTTCATACGGGTGTCGTTTTCTTGCTTTGGCGAGTAATGACCATTCCTCCCGTTTAACTCTGGTGCTATGCCTTATTACGCGTGGAAGATTTGGGATTCCACTTTAATTGTTACCTCTAGCTCACGATTTTTAAGATTTCAAACTTTAGGACCAAATGATTTCGGACGTGTTTTATGGCGTTTCGCAGTGCATTTGATTCAACAAACAGAACTCCCGGAGCTCTTATACAGCTTAATTGACAAATGCAATATGTTTAAACTGGTGACAGAGTATCTAAACTTCCCGTCGACGAATATGGCGCTGTTCGCTAGGCTATCATGTCATGGTAGCCATCCAGTGTCTATAGGGACTGATTAAACCTTCACGAGCAGTACACTTTCAGAAGGTAAGTTTATGGCATTACCGTCGGTGTAGCATGTTTCAAACTAACACGATCTTATTTTTATGAAGGTACTACTCACAAGGTTACTGAAAACCCTTCAACAGCCCATGACCACTTTTGCACTTCTTGGGGCTCACAGGTGGGCGCAGTCCCCGATTTTCTGTCAGTCTTTTGTTATACTTGAACCCAACTTGGAAAGATCTCGACAACTACACTCAGTTACATAGCAACTGGGTTTTCACGAGAGACGCAACTGAATCTCTCGTTTGTGATACCATTCAAATGAATGTGCTGCACAGAGACCGCCTCATGTTTCAGTTGGTATGATAATCGAGTTATCGCGGTATAGACCCGAGGGCTGCGTCGGTCATGGGCTGTCGAAGAGTTTTCAGCAACCTCGTGAGTAGTTTCCTTTATGAAAATATACTGAGATATCTCGAATATCGCGCCAAACGAAACTTGAGGCAGCCTTTGTGCAACACATTCAGTTGAAGAATATCATAAACGAGGAATTCATTTGAGTCTCTCGTGAAAACCGATTTGATTTGCTTTGTCCAAACAGCATCTTATTTATTCAAACAAGACAAAACCCATGTGTCTATGGATACATGGTACCACATTACAACAAAAATCATTTAACCGCTCCGAGGTTATCCTCACGGCGACGGCGGGGGAGTAAACATCTCGAGGATACTTCACCCCACAACGACGGTTACCCAACTCAAGTTAACTGCGATCCCCTGTGACTTGATGTAACACAAACAAGTTGAAAAAAACCACTTTCAAAGTTTACCAACGTTTTTACTTTATTCGATGAGTTCCCATCCCAAAACACTACTAGCTTCGTGATCCGAAATTTTCAAATTGCCAATGTCTTACTGACCGTTTTTATACTACTCATTGGTCGCCCTCAGCATACCGGGTAACAGTGTAAACAGCAGTGCCTCGAGCTTTTATCAGCTTCAGAAAAAAACTTTCGTGTAAATCCTCTCGAAACACATGACGAGTTGCTTCCTAAAACAACCGTGTCACCCTTCCGTTTATAGGCAAGTAAATATGAATACACACCGCCTACAAACCGCAGAACTACCCTTTTGCACATGATTTGTTAAAATCCCCGTTCTCACAATTTCTTTGCGGAGAAAGTTCACTGTTGGTTTTTATCTACTAACGTTTCAAACCGTTGAACCTTGCGTTTTGCAGTCATTCGAAGACCTGTGTCGCTAGTTACCAAGGGATCATTCTGGCAACACCAGTATTGTAGAGTGAACCTCTCTCAATCACACCACTTGGAATTAAGGCCATAGTCCTGACCAGTCCACAGAAGGCCACGTATAATTAGTTCCTCCTTCCCCAAACAGAGGTGACACCCAAGAGGATCCAAGTCTGGATTCTCCTTAAAGGAAATGCACAGTGCAATGACCACATTAGGATAGCTATTGAAAACAGACCAAGCGGCCTCGTCTGAACCCACGCAAATTTGTGATCTTTATTGCTGAATCGTGTATGAATGAAATAACATGGGGATCAAGGCAGACTGGCTGTGACCTATTTATCAGTCAGCTCTTGTTTCACATGTCGTTTGTGTAAAGGAGTGTGGGTGGAATTATCTGTGAACACCGCATCCCATCATACTGGTGCTTCAAATTTCACAGTAGAATCGCTAATTTGCAAAGCCCATAGGATTTCTGTGATGATCGGGCCAGCGTTGAACCGGTGTTTTCCCAATAAACCTGTAATCGTCTAATACCGGGTTTCAAAAATCCCAATGATGTCCTCCCAGGAGACCAATATTTCATCATGCCGCTAATGAATAAATACCTTTCTATTACGTGCTTTGGATTTATGCGTGTGGTTAGTTCAGTACCGCTAGAAAATTTGTATCTCCATATGAGGAGCCTACCGCGTTGGCGGATCGCTTGAGTGGTGTGGCATACAAAAACGACACCGATGTTATCGTGTATCACGTGATCTATTCTTGTTTGTCAGAAATGTCGAAAACGCTGAACTGTCTCATTGCAGACGGTGATTGAATAGTGTGATGAACTCTGGAAGTGTCACAACGAAGGCGCTGAAAGTTGGGGTGCAATTTGTGTCTCCAAATTTCTTCGCCAGATCCCCTGCGAAACTGGTGTTCGGCCCAAAGGGTTACGTCAGTCATCAGCTTCTTCTATTCCGCTTAAGTACCAACAAAACAGATATTTAGACTCCAGCATCTCTCTTGTTGATCTGCGCGTTCCCATAACTTGTGTCAGATAATTCGCGGGCATCCAGTTGTTGATGAAATTGCGCCACATTTTGGTCACGAAATTCCACACCCAGTTTAGAAAACCCAAACATACGGTTAATGTTTAGTTGGGAAGGAATCCTTTCACGGGAGAATGTCGAGATGGTCGAAGATTATTGGAGACACTCACTATCGGAAAACTGATTGTTTTTTCTAACTCAGTTCAGATTTTGATAAATACACCCATTTGCAAGTCAATTTGGTTATCACGACAGTCTCAACTGAATCTCTTGTTTATAATATTCTACAACTGAATGTGCTGCACACAGGCCGCCTCATGATTCAGTTGGCACGATATTCGAGACATCACAGTATATTTTCATAAAAGAAACTACTCACAAGTTTGCTGAAAACCTTTCGACAGCCCACGAGCGCTTTCGCCCTTCTTGGGGCTCATCTGGTAGGCGCAGTCCCCGGGTTTCCACCAACCCTATTCTGCTTGACCCCAAATTGGACTGTTTTTGGAGAATACACTCATTTGCAAATCAATTTGGTTTTCCCGAGTGACTCAACTGAATCTCTCGTTTATGATGTCCTTCAACTGAATGTGCTGCACACAGGGTGCCTCATGTTTCGGTTGGCACGATACTCGAGATATTGCAGTGTATCTTCATAAAGAAAACTACTAACAAGGTTGCTGAAGAAGAGTTTTCAGCAACCTTGTGTGTAGTTTCAGGTCAAGTTTTTTATTTCGCCCGGTAACGAATTAGCCCCACCTGTTAATGATGAGAGGTGTGTGGTGTGGACGTTTGTTGCTCACGCATTAAACTTCTCACGATGTTCCATCTGTGTGGATACAAGGACGAAGCGCTGTGAAAATAATCACTCAAGCGTGAAGATGTTCACCTATTTGGACAGGTGTCTAATTTGCGCTGATGGGGTAATGATAACACGCTCAACTCGCAGGTCGAATGTCCGCAGTTCGATCCCCGACTTTGCTCTGCTGATGGGTTCGAGTCTAGTGCTTCCCCGTCCCTTAAAGTGGACCCACCAGAATGATTGCGCCAGGACGATTGTTCAAACGAGTGTGATGTGAGTGTGCACTCCACAAATCTCCCAACCACCTGCACCCAATCAGTTGTACTTTCTTTGCATGTCACAATAGTCAGAAATGTCCCCCCCCCCTACGCTCGTTTCAAGTTGTTACACGTATGAAACCAAAAAGTACAAACAGTTCCTTTGATTTGATACTGCTAACATAGTTGATCAAAACTTCTGGGTAGTTCATTTCCGGGTTTCTTCGGGCTCATCACTTTTGAACACAGAATTCGGTGTATCACAAACAAGTGGTCCATCTGAGCTCCAGACAACTTTGTAACTAGCACATATATCCAGTAAGAAATGAGACTGACAGAAGTTTGGGAGCACATTCAATCGGAGAATGGTATAATTGAGAGGTTTAAATGACTCTTCCTCATGCTTAGATGGTTCTTCTTCATGAGATTCGCTATTCAAAACAGTCTACGTTTCCATGAGGGTTGGTCTACCGGGCTGGTTGTGTACTAGTAAATCGAATCGCTGCCAATAGATGCCAAAGTGTACATATAACCTTCAGTCACCCTTTGAAAAGAACCATAAAACTCCGGATTCCAGAAACCGGCCTGGAAACCTGGCTTTGTTATGCTGTCATCATCAAGGGTGAACTGCAACGAACCAGTATATGCCCTAATGGAGTTCTCAATGATATGCGGTCCACAATGAGAGCAGAGAGAAATAGAGCGGACATCTTTGAATACGCTCTTCGTAATGGTATACCTAATGGATCTTCTACATTGAAAATCGAAAGCGGTCGTTGTATTTTTGACCACCATATCGATGCTTCATTCATTTTCTCAGGATGTCCTCATTGGCATTCCTACCTCTCAAGTATCGATGAATCAACGCGTTCAAGTTGAAATTCAAAGCGGTTGGTTCAGATGGAATTTAGTTGTAGCAATGGTTAGAAGATCGAACAAATCCAGCTGAATAAGCTGTTTTTGATAGTAATCCGGGCAGAAATAGCCAGAGCGAATTCAGCATGCTTCACTAACCAAAACATATGTCATTGAAGTTTGAAGGATAACTTATGCTTGCATAAATTTTAATTCAGGAACAATCGATGGATCAGACTATCCTTTACAGCATCTAGCCCTATAAAGTGGCCGTCTCCATCACTCCTGTCGGTATCCGCTTCACAGAAGTTCTACTGCGTTTACAAAGAATTTAGGTTGACAAGCAAATTTCATGCTAGATAGCGCAGAAGACCTTTAACTGTAGTGTCTGCTTAATGAATGTAGGGTACCGAAAGTGTGAAGTCCACGTGCATGCAATAAATAAGAAAACAGACCTCCCGGGTGTGTCCGAACAACAAAAATTTCCCTTATCAGACTACAGCTGGGCTGCCTGGGAGTGTTGTCTCACTCACTTGGAGCTCACATGTGGTTCATCACGCCTCTGTCCGAGAGAATAGTGGTCACTGTCTTTTAGCTCTACGGTAAAGGTCCTTCCTTGATTTCTACAGCACGTCAGAATTAAATAGCGTCAGTTGAAACTACAAAGTTTTAGCACACGTGATATGAATCAAAGGCATTAAATTGAGGGGAGCTCAAACCACCAACTTAGGGTTCACCCATCAGCTACCGAGCTACCGGGTATTTGAGTAGCTCATGACACTGAACGAGTTAAGACTTGCATCTAGTAGCGTAATTCTAACTTAAAGTTCAACTGAGCAAAGTATTTAGACGAGACAAGGTGAACAAGTGGTGTTGTCGTTTTTTATGTCCTAAATCACAGACGTTTTCTTTTTCACAACACCTTTGGACAGACATTAGAAATTTGAAACATCAGGGTCGTGAATCGGTACCATGATTGAATTACTTCTTCATTCAACACTTTCGGTTTGCAATTCAGACCACATAGTTATTCACGTGATTTGTCTCGTCGGGATCCTTAAATTGAATGGACTTTTTGTAAGTTCCTGATTACAGTGGGCGCAAATACACCGAGGCAAGATGCCTCACACATATTCTCAGCACTTTTTGTGTAACGCTTGGGTAAAAAGACTGACCTCCAGGTAATAGCTTAGGTCATCAGCAACGGCTTACCTTATCACTTCTATAGGCTCTTAGATTCGGAATATGATGTGGATGTACTTTTAAAGACTGTGCACAGATTTTTCAAGAGTTTGTGGTGCAGTCAGATCACGAAATTGTCCGAAAAGTTTGTACCTTGCGGCCAAAACTAATAACATATGTCTTCTGTAAGTTGTCAGTCACATGATGGATCCGTTTTAGCCAAATGCGACAGTTATAGGTCTTATATACAGTACAGTTATAACAATTGTAGTTTTTTCAGAGCATGTTAAAAGGTGATATTGAGTATCTTTCCGCTATGCGAGCAGAAATATAGCCTGGTAACATCGGTAGTTGAGCGGTGACTGTTGATTGGTTCGCTGAAAATAGCTTGCGAACGCTTCGAGCAGACATCATTGACGCACGGGGACGGGTGGATAGCTTCTCTCCTCTTGGCTGCGTTTCTGTACTTCTTTCTGAAAATAGTGTTTTCAGCCTACAACCACATGTCAAAGTAATCAGAATACTAAATGGAGCCGTTGGAAATTGGGATCTTACCTCTATAAAGGAAATTACTCACAAGGTTGCTGAAAACTCTTCGACAGCCCACGACCGGTTTCGCCCTTCTTGGGGCTCATCAGGTAGGCGCAGTCCCCGAGTTTCTGGCAACCCTATGATCTATTTGAATAT
Organism: Opisthorchis viverrini; assembly: GCF_000715545.1. Taxonomy (NCBI): domain Eukaryota; kingdom Metazoa; phylum Platyhelminthes; class Trematoda; order Opisthorchiida; family Opisthorchiidae; genus Opisthorchis; species Opisthorchis viverrini. The sequence goes on from NW_008751756.1 coordinate 146,553, forward strand.
CACAAACCAGGGATTCAGTTGAGTCTCTCGTGAAAACAAACTGATTTGCAAATGGGTGCATTTCTCGGGATCATATCTCATTAATCTCATTAGTGTCATCAATCGACCCACGGATCACACCATGGACCAAAACACCACTCATAAGGTTGCCGAAAGCTCCTCAAAAGTCCACGACCGACTTGAGCTTTTTTGGAGCTCATCAGGTAGACACAGTCCTTGAGTTTCCGCAAACCTTGAACCTTTAAATTCTCGTTACTTTCAAATGTTTCAGCATCGAAAGCACACTACTCTAGTTAAATCATGACACAACCAACAAGGTATACATTCAAACCTCACCATGGATGCTTGTCCGCTGAAATTGGCTTTGCACATCCTAACGCAGAGTTTCTGGTCAACAAAAACTAGCACCATGGTAGATCCGTTATCAACTCATATGCTTAATGGCGTGCGACCATACAGGCTACAATCCCGCTCGCCTAAACACAAAGTGATGCGCCAGTTTGTTGCAGTGAGTAGTGAGTTGAACGCTGGAAACAGTGATTCACGTATCGATTTCATCGATCTCTCTCGCTGGGTCTAGCGTGATTGCGTAGCCTACTTCGTACCATTGCCTCTCTCCCCTCGGATTTGAATGGATGAGTTTATATAGCAATTGAAGCACGGCTTTGAGACTTGTAGGTGCAAACTGCATTCCAACTAGGGGTAAGGGTGGTCTGTTTTAGCTCAACTTGTGTCTTGTTTTCACCTCTGGAAAAGCAGAACGGTGTCATTTGCATATTCCAAATCACACATTTGCTCATCAATAGGGTTTCGAACACCCCTGGTTTAATGCATACCAACTTCAATGCAATCATTCAGCCTACATATAGAACTATGAGCAGAATGTTCGAGAAGGCATGATTACGGACTAACATTTTGGAGAACATGATCTGATCCCCTATGGAGAACAACGAAACAAGTCCAATCTTCGTAATGCACTACTCAAAAGGTCGCTGAAAATTCGTCGACAGCCCACGGCCGCACCTCTTGGGGCTCATCAGGTGGGTGCAGTCCCGAGTTTTCATCAACTTTATGTTCTACCAGAAGGCGACTTGCACGAAATTAGCGAAATACACTCATCTGCAAACGAATTTGGTTCACCTGGAACCCAGCTGAATCGCTCATTCACGATGTTTCCAATCTCCTTTGAATCTTGGTAGCCTGCGCACGAACTGTTTCAGAAGGGAATGTTTACTGAGTGGAAGCCCTGAACGCGATCATAAGTACACCATTCTAGAAAACTGTACACAAGATGACCATAAGCACATTACACAGACGTTCACACTGATTCAGAGAAACTGTAAGACAATGTGGAAACAAATAACTTTTACTTGCAAGTGATCAACAGAAGGAGTTATGGAGCATCTGAAATGAAAGACCGTTTTAGTATTAAATCGTCAAATGTGATGATTATGGTGATGACCGTGAAGGTTGACTAGCAAAAATTCCTCTAGCCGTCGGAGCTGTTTGTGATTAGCGAATGCAATAATGATCTACTAAAAGCATGTAAATTCAGTGTGTAAAGCCGCTGGGAAAAAACAGGAGCTGTTTAGATTTTCTGTTCAGCCAAAGGTGGCGGATAAATTGTGAGGGAACTTGCAGCAGAAAATATCCTATAAGAGAGAGCGTACAAACTTGGTCGGGTTATACTCTCACAAAGTCTAAGGTAAGCATGATCCCGGACGAGGCAGTAGGCTGGTGGTATTATGTGGACAAGAGATGAAGCTTTGAAGATCCCTTGCCATACGTAGTTACCGTGGGTTGACGATTGTGCCCGGTGTGTGTGCGTCTTGTGCATTGAAGGTGACACCTAATCGACTATTTCTTGTAGTCATTACAAGTACACATTAAAACCTTTGGCCGAATGGGTACAAAACTCTTCCGCTTCACAGAGATAAAAATACTTTCTCGGATATTTAATTACTGATGTGTTCTTCTCTGTCCCAGTTAGTTAATTTTTTGAACGTGACGGAGGGGGGGAGGTGAGGAACAAACAGAGATCGTGGGGTGTCAGGTACTCTTATGTCAACGACTGCTAGTCATCCAGCTAATGGAAGAATCCACTTGATCAGAATTCGGTCAGTTCACCGGTGAGCGGCAAGAAGTCGCTTTCAAAGGTGAGCCAGTATCCGGTTCCTTGCGTTTGAATACGGACAAGAATGATGCGCAGCTCGTCTTAGCTTTTTTGGTCTCGGATTTAGGATTGCCCGACGCATTCACCTAACCTGGTTTCCAAACTTTTTAATTTTCCGTCTCACGGATGGACGAAAGTTGGGTGCAAGGACATCAATTTTACTGTCATTTGAACAGTGATTGGTATGTTCTGCGAATTCAATCAATGAAGTGAATGGACAGATTCGACAGATGAACTGCTCGTTCTCATGGTATCACTACAACCCAAAATATCAGTATTCCTGAATTCCCAAGGTGCATTCGACTCGGTTGAGCGGTCTTTACTCATTGGCACGTTTTCTCACCAAGGAATGTCTCGGAAGTTTGTGAATATAATATGTTCGCCGTATTCTCAGACTTTCGTACATATGAAGTTATACGGCCAGGTCTCCAAAAGCCTCCGTACATAATGCAGTGCCGCTGGACGGTCTCCAAAACCCTGGTGTTCAAATAACTCTCGTGACGAAAACTTTGTCGATCTGGAATAGGCAGACAATATCGTTCTCATCTTCAAAGAGGAGGGGAAGGCGCAGGTGTTTTTGGAGGAACTGACCAAAGTCATCCCGTCCTTTGGTATGAACTTTGCACCCATACAGTGTAAGGTCATGCTCGTGGACATGCGGTCACTGAACACGCCACTTACAATCCAGGGAGAGGTACTGAAGGTTGTGGAGCATTTTACATGTCTTGGAAGTTGTATTAGTTCTGATTGTAGTGTGACAGATGAGGTGAATGCACGAATCTGCAAGGCTCGGGCCGCGTTTGCTAATCTGAGACACCTATGGCGTCAGAGTGATTTATCCCTGAATCTCAAGGGACGTGTGTATCAAGCTGCAGTATGGGCTATTTTGTTGTGTGGTTGTGAGACTTGACCTATTCGAGCAGCGGAACTGAGACGTCTTCACGTGATCGACAATCGTTGTCTCAGAACCATAGCTCGTGTGGGTTGGTGTCCGCGAATCCATAACGAGGCAGTTAGAAAGCGTGTTTTTGGTTGTGCAACGGGTACTTCCATTGAAGAATATGTCCAGCACCAGAAGCTGTGTTGGTTGAGAACATGTGTTACGTATGCCGAACCATCGTTTGCCGAAGAGAGTGCTGTTTTCCATGCCCAATTCAGAGTGGCGTAAACAGAAAGGTGGCCAACCCTGGACTTGGCAGAGGAGTATGAAGGAGATCACGAAACGCTTGGGTGCTG
>NW_008751756.1:150283-168945 GCF_000715545.1 Opisthorchis viverrini
ATGATGATGATGATGATGATGATGATGATGATGATGATGATGATGATGATGATGATGATGATGATGATGATGATGATGATGATGATGATGGTAGCTAGACAATATGGAGGTCACAGTTGAAAGGAGAATAACCGTCTCCTTCCATTCGCTAACCCAATAACTAACAGTATAATTACTTACGTAACTTATGTGTTTTTCCCTATTGCCTGGTGTTCTGTATGGTGGAATAAAAATGCCCTTATGATCAGTTACTACCCCCTTGTTTCGTTTTTTTCAAATCAGCTTCATACTCTACAAGACGCAACGTGCAAAGTAGTCTGTCAGACATTCTACGCGATACTTTGTGATTCTGGACAACGTCAATGACCAAACGAAATCCACTGGTCCCATCTTTTAGCTGACTGAAAATTTGGTCATAACGGTTGAACTGTCAGTAACGATGACCATAGAACTTGTGCATAATTGTACATTCAACTTGTCCGTTAAGTGGGCTGAAATCTACAGACAAAATGATAACGTCGGAGCCGGCTGATATTTAATTGTTGAATTAAAGCGTACCTTGACGAAACATCTGTCAGAGAGTGTTCCGCTTTACACCCTGTACGTGAATAATTGACTGATCGTTTGGCCCATTGGTTGATTGGATTGTTGATTCACTAAATGACTGAGTATTTGACCAACTGACTTAATGACTAACTAACTAACGGACAAGTCGGTTGATCCGACTGACTAACTCGTTGATAACTGACTCAGTTGTTTATTAAAACAAAATAGCAGTTTTAATCTTGTAACTCGGAAGAAACCAAGTGTGCATACATCAGGTCATAGAAAAGTATTCAAGGTTGCTTCAAAATATGGGTCAACCTGAAAATACACAAATAAGGATACTCAGAGTCTATCATGCGACATCTTGGGATTTGATCTGTCGAAAGAGTGACTTGTTGACGAAGGCATGCTTCACGAATGCACACATCCTTGCCCGATACAGAAAAGCATGCTTTATGAAAAGTAAAATCCCAATTATTTAGCGAGAAGCCAAATTTCAACAATTTTGCATTGCACACTAATTCATCACCCAAGGTTTGTTCAAGATTGGAAAGTAATCAAGGGATAATTTACAGTAATACATGCCTTTCAGTATCAGTATATAATGGCAAGTGATCACGAGTAATGCCTCCTTCCATTTCCAATCGATCCCGTGTTTTGGGTTTACAAGAGAACGATCAGCCATGATGTCTGCCGGGATGGTATTTTTTACTACCGATTTTTCACATGTGTTTTAGTGGAATTTGGTGTTTTACGGTCCGTATGTTTGAGTGAACGGACAATTGCTTCCGGACAGATGAGTCCATAATCCTTCCTGTCTGATTAAAACATCAACCTCGCTGAATTCACTTCACAACAATTGGGGCAATCATCTGCAGTGTGAGTCCAGTGGCCCGCTCAGGTTCCGTCGTTGAGAGAGAACAAATTTGGGTTAGCTGAAGCCATAATCGACTATCTGTCTTGTACAGTTAAGCGTGATAGTGCTGTTACCCACTTGTAAGTGCGCTTAGTTGCCGAAATTCCACCGTTGATAAACGACTGTCTACGTGACTGGATAAAATTTCTAGGTGTGTGGAATCACGCACGTATCCGGGACGTTGCATCACGCTTCTGTATCCATCGGCACTCAAGTAAATACTTCATTCTTCTTAGGAGGGTGTGTTTCGGAATCATTTTTTCCGCCAACTGAGGAGATTCTAAGCGAGTACCATAAATAGCAAAGCTTATCTATTACGGGAGATGAAAAAGTATCTACTTTTAATGCAGCTGTTCCTGTTGCTGGGGCCTTGTCACCGAGATGGTGAGAAATCGGTAACTGTTGGTTTCCTGTGCTCTTGATCTATTGTGGCAGGGTATTACAAATTGCAAAGTTCGCAGAATTACTGAGCTACGATGTGGTGTATTACCTTTAAGGGTTTGAGTCGATTCTTCCACTAGATCGACAGCCACGTGACTCACCTCAACGGAGTGGGTGCCGTGAGTGGCCCCAATTCGTGACATTCAAATCCGCACTGTAGTTTGCAATGGATCCACTAGGATTCCCGAAAGAGCTGTAAGCATCACGTGAAACTGACGAGGTTACGCGTACGCGCGCATGCACACATGCAAGCATTCGTGAATATTCTGTAGAGTTTGGAATTCATGCAGCCTCCATCAATGATTGGTTCTCCATGCACCAGCGCGGTAGGAAAGTGCATCCAGCCACCCACCGTCTCTTGGTACGCAAAATTGACCGGGTTTTCTGCCATAGAATTTCAGTTTGCCTGCTTACCGGCTCCGTCTCTCTCTCTTAAAGCTGAGCACCTGACGCGAACCTCACTTCTGGAATCCGTCAGAGTAGATCTTACTATCCCGTCAACCTCCCACATGTTGTAGAGATGACCAGAGCTACATGCACGTGAATTTTTTAAGTACCAGAGTTCGGGATTCGGGACACAAGCAAAGTACACTTTAGGAGACCCTGTTTACAGACATTATGTATTCATCCCTAAATATAAAAAAGCAAGGGATGCGTCAGACGCCAAGCCCTGTTGAACTGTACAAACCCCACATACATACGTACAGCGAAGGCGGTCAAACAAAATAGGGTGTACAATTCAACACTGAAGCTGTCTGAACTTAGATTGTCATCGATTAATCAATTAAGATCTAGTTCTGGCGACTAGTTCGGTGATATTTTGAGTTCACAAGTCCTTATTAAGAGTTACCCCAACTTTTCACTCTCTTGGTTTCCAAACCCACTACATTGGTCGTACATTTTCAAAAACAAAAACGCGAATAGCGACGACGCAAGTGATTATTAGTTTCACTCATTGGCATAAAACTCACCCGATGAGTGAAAATTCCATCTAAAAAGTTGTCACTCGAGGAGCCAGTCAAAATGTGTAAGGTGTGGTGCGGATCCTGTGTTTGAAGGATGCGTGGTACCGCACCCTTTCTAAGTACCAGCTAATCACGCCGCCAATCAACCGCTTGTGGCCGAACACTAGGGTGATCAGCTGCCAGTCTGGAGGTCATGGGTTCGAGACTCCCCAGATTTTTGTGAGATGGACGCCGATGCTGATTCTTAATAAGGATGAAACCGCTGTGCGGTGCTCATCGGATTTTCAGCCTAAGTTGGTCTCACTGCCACAAATCATTGTCAAAAATCGTAGCTGATCTGTTCAAGTTGGTATCGACCCCTCTACTAATATCACAATGATCCCCAAGCTTTCGAATACTGCTATGAAGACTCAAACAATGGGAGGTGTAATCACATGATTTTTCGTAGTCCCCAGGATTCTACAAGTGAGTAAAAATCATCAGAAATCGTTACAAAAGTATGATAAAAGTTGGCAAGAATTAAGACTGGGGCTCATCCGAAAAGAGTGCGCTTCGAGATTATTCAAGCGGAACAACTAAACTGTGCCCGGAATGTTGATGCGTGCCACGTGTTAAGTATTTTCACCCTTTACCAGCCATTTTCACCCGGGTTTAAAACTCAATGCTGTCGGCGCTGCAGTAGAAGACTGGCGTTGCCGAAAATGAATCAATACCATTAGGATGAGTGCTGGACGCCATCAAGTAGAAGGGATGCTAATTTGACATGTGAACCACACAAATCTTGCTTTGGTTAGAATAGTACTCAACATCTCGGTGCCCTCATGGATTAATTTGCTTCAAAGGTGTCTTCTGGAAAAGTAGCTTTGCGTTACACAGTGACTTGCTACATATTTACTACTGCGCACAAACGATTTTACGAAATCGATCACATTGTTCGCAAGCCTAAAGCACTTAGACCTAGGTTGAACTCACCAAATGACCATGTATCTGTGTAAGGCATACACTACGTAATTTTTCGCATGCATTTTATCGAATGTGTTGGGTCTCGTAGGTGTGGTTCTTGAACTAAGCGGTCAAGGATTTAGTGAAATGAAGAAAGCGGACCTAGTGTGGTCAGATGCGTTCAGTAATTCTTTCCTCAGATCTCTACGGACCGCCTGAAATGACAGAAGGTGAGGTGGATTGGGCAAGACTCGAACCAATGAGCTGCTGCTTACTTGATGGATGCTCCACTTACTGAGCCACGGACGACGATTCCTGTCCGTAACATTTAGGTAGATATCGTCCACGGGTGCCTCACCACACTCTGCTGATATTCGTCAGTGCCCATAGGGGGCCTCTTATACGGTGATATCGTCCAGATAATCTGAGCAGGAGGTCGATGGTGAGTGTCTTTTCGTTCCTGCCAAAATGGTGAACGCACTAACCTGTTCTGGCGGACAAAACAAAGTCTACGAAAGGCCTCAGACACCTTAGTATCTCATTCATCTACCACCGAATGGGTAGGCAACTTAAAGCAAACCAGATTTGTGGGGTTACCCGGATGCCATGACAAGCCTAGTGGATGAACAACACGTTTAACTGAACACGGATCAAACAGTTTGGCGAAGCCCGTCGGTTTGGGGTGATTGGCAGTTTAGAGAGTGTTTGAGAATCAGCTATGCCAGGTGCGGCAGATTTTCGCTACATCTTAATTCTAACTGGCGTGGATGGTACTGTTAAATTCCGAAAGACTGGTGCAATGCCATTCGACCGAGGTAGGGTGCACCACAGCTGTACGTGAACGCTAGGCGGGTTAGAATCGGTAAATAGTCCTAATTGTGGATCCTCATTCACTGGGAAATCCTGCATTTACAGCTTAAGTTAACCGCAGTAATCTTCCCATTAATTTCCCTCTGCAGGAATTTTGTCGCGACTAGAAATTGACCCATGAATCTTATGACAACTGTTGAAAAGTCAGAGACCCTTTTGGTGAGTATGTCCTCCTATGAAATGACCTGAAGAACTGAGCATATTTTATGCAGAGGGTGATTAGTCATCAACCATCTACCAGTGAGTTTCAACGAGCACGTGGTGGTTGATTTCTCGGATCTGTGCTTTGCCCAAAGTAACCGATTCAAGTTCCAAGCATAATTACCGGGACCTTCACAACGATGGCTGAGTTTTGAAAACAAAATAACCTGACTGTTCACTGGTCTGCATGAAATACCGGCCACTGAGTGCAAGAATCGCAAAAACCGTATTCAATGATTTGACGAATGGGTTGGTGCACGCGTGCCCGAGAGGGAAATTTTGAAATCGCTAGCCAAAACTGACTGATCGATCTACCAATTAGGATCGAAAGAGTCGTGCGGCTGAGAGCCAATCAGGTTGGAGCTGAGCTAACCAGAAGCCTGCGAGCTTGGCAAGTAGTGTGCCACAAATACTTTGTTCACAGGTTGAATAACGGCTACCGAAAAAAGCAGGTTGTAACCAAAATAGAATCACAATGTAGCACAACTGTCGCTCATGGAATGCCATATTAATTTCAGCAAATAAATTAGCTTAATACGAATTGCATACTGTCACTTTGGTTAGCTTCAGCTGTCGGATTGTCGTTAAATCCTTGAGTCAGACACAGTTTCAACTAACTTCCAAACGCAAAATCTGTATGTCTGTATTGTGAACTCAGTCTAGTTATTCACATACGTTGTGAAAAAACAAATGTGAACAGATGAAATGTCAAAAATCAATTACAACCAACCCGCAATGCTGTACTGGTATCACGGTCATACAAGCAGAATAACACAACACACACAGCCTTTACTAAAAAAAACAGGGCGTGCTAGACCTCGTGTAGTAATTAATGAAAAGTGCTGAGTCCATATCCATGAATCCAGTCATAGACCTTCAGTCAGATGCGACGTGAAGAAAAAAGGCAAGCTTCCCCAAACCAATCGACCATTTTGAAGCACATTAATCCGCGTGGGACACTGTTGTTAGCAGTGAGGCAAGCTGTAGTCTGAACGAAGCAAATAGTGTTTTAGTCACCCAACAAAATGTATCTCACCTAGTTCAGTGAATGCCTTTTTCCAAATTCAAAGGACAAATTGTAACCTACTTTGCTACAGTGGTGGTACTTTCAGTGTGGGTGTGTATGGGCTAACGCTTTCGTTGCTTCGTCATCATCCATTCATCAAGTAACGCCTTTTGGAGACCCTCATTTCTTTTTACTTATTTCTACCATTTTCATTTTGGTTTAGCTACCTGCGAAAGTCGCCATTTCTCTGTAAATGGACCCCTACACACATAATCAACGCAATGCCATCTTGTTTGCTTCGCGTATAGACCAAACATCCAGTCACCCCCGACCGGGTTGCACTTTTTGCTACAACACACACGGGGCAAATGCTGTTTGCCAAATTTGCACGGCGAATACTCAGTCACAACATACATCGCCCTCGCAGTAAAATTCACATCGATCGTCCACACAATTGATTTTAGGTTACCGTGAAGCTTGTTAGAAAGGACTACCTACTAAATCAAAGTGTTAGACTTATCTAACCAATACTTAAGTCCACTGAAACGGGCCCAAGTAGGAATTCGGCCTCTGCGCCAAGGAACTTTTCCCAAGGGAGACCAATACACTGGCATGCATGGGAAGCTGTCTTTAAAAAAAGCGAAGGAAAAGGGGGCTAGGTTGAATTGTGTGGAGGCGATTTTTTATCCAAGGATAATGAAATGCATCGTGTGATTATATGGCACAGGAGACTGGACAAACCACCATTACTCTCTGGTTTGGTCATGCTCATCGGGAAGCTTGTTTACAAGAAAGCTTCACTTTGTTGACACACACTTCTGTCTGACACAGGCCACAACACACGCGGTTTGTGCTAGTAGAGATGGACGCTGGAACACAAACGTCTGTTGGTGGCTACACTCAACTTCGCTTTGAATCAAACTGAAACTTGAGGTTTGAGATTTGATAACGTTCTGGTGTAGTTCTTGTGTGGAACCGCAGTGCTGCTAATTGCACATTAAGCGTTATTGTCACAGCAACGCTGGCTGGTGACCTGCAGCTGACCTCAATGCAACCTCGCGTACTTGTACGAATTAATTTAATCTAGGGTCAAGTTTGATTCAATCTGTTGTTGTAGTGTGTATTTCAGCCTTGGAATATTCAGGCGTCCGTGGACACACCAATCGTTGCCTTTCATCCAAACAATCGATCGAAAAGTTTGATCAGATCGAATGTATCTACACATTATACTATGAATACATGTCAAATATTCTCCACCTTTTGAAGACTCAAGTTAGCGTCTTATCTCAAAGAGAACGCTTTTACCATCGCTAGTTAATGTGACCTGTAGTAATGGAGCCTTCAATTCTCCGTGATGAAAACTGATGTCCGACAGATTAGTTGATTTCCTGAGAGACAGAGATTGCCAAAATTTGAACTAGTGAAACACCTGTCTGAAGAAATGTCGTGCTCGGACCGGTTTCCCTTTCAGCCTCAAGGAAACTGCAGGAACGAGAGACAAATCATTGAAAAGTCTGCGGTAGTATTGTCAAGCTATTACAGAACAAAGTCAAGGTCGTTAAAGGTGGAACTACGAGGTGGAATTAAGGGGACTGTGGATCCCGCCAATGATCATGACGATCCCGAGTGGATCCATCAAAATCAATTCGGACAAAGTTCGGTCAGATGTTTGTTGTTAGTGATTTGGTCAATTCGCTGACGGACGGGGTTGTACCTGCAAATCGTTTGTTGCGGAATTTCGACAAACGTTAGTAACTATAATCCAATAGACCCTCGCCGTTTAGACGGAATGATGTAGACCATTTGGAGTGTGCTTTGTAGATTACACGTTTGTTTTGAATGAATAACTGTACTCTAGTTACCTTCCACTCAAATGACTTGTTTTCTCTTCACATGAATTGCATGTCTCGGAGTCTAACTTGTTCGTCAATTAGTGATTATCGGGATGGTAATGTCTCTTAGTATTTTCAGTCATCCACTCTTTAAAGTGTATAGTTATCACCATGAAAGTTTGCCACGAACTGGGTAATTCGGCCAGATTTCTAATTATTGAAGCTGAGGTCTGCTATGCGGTCAAAACATGAGTTTTGGAAGCAGCTTTTAGACTCATTGTTCACTAGTGGCAGTCTTCTACCGGAAGTTCTCACTGCTCAACTAAGCTGAGATTAAAAGAACGTGGAAACTTTTGGGGTCGTTTGGAGTCAGATGTTTCACGGTTTTCTGTCCACTGTGGGGCTGTGCTAATCCAAGCAGCAGGTGTGGGTACTTTACTAATTCTGTATTTATCCGCCCAAGAACTGGATTACAGTTATGGTCAAGTGCTGAGTTTCCTAACGCCGCCTTTGTCAGGGAAGGGAAGGATACTGTATGTGGCGGGATGCCGAGAAAACGAAAGATTTGTGTACAGAGGCCAGCCGTCCCTAATAACCGAACACCACATCATTTGGACGGATGTGTCACGTGCAGGACACGGGCCAAATGAAGGCATACCCTGATTGGTCAGAATGCCAGCCAATCCGAGTCAAGCACCTTTGACTCGACGCTTCTCGCCCCCTCACGGTACTTCTAGCACGACCTTGTGGAACACTCTGTGACTACCCTATAAATACAGTTGTAATAGTTTTCCTTTGTCTCTATAAAGTACTGTCTAGAGCTACCGTGCTTTTTGATATACCATAGTGGGCGGAGCAGGAAGCCAAGGGACCGATACAGAGTTGCGCGATCGTCCACAAGTCACAACAATTTGGCAAATAAAACGACAAAATTAAGGGAGGCTCTGGTTAGGTGCTTCTCGCAACCAACTCCCCTGAGGTCAGTGGACGAACATTGAAACTTAGTGAAGATGGACATTCGTGAAGTTGCGTTTCAGACAGCTGGACTGAGAAAGTCAACCTCCAGGGTTGACGTGATGGAAGGATTGCTGGGGTATCATTTTGCTTGATCAAAAGAATGCAACTTATAGAAAGACACGGAAAAACCGACCAAACGCACCTGATAAGGAATAATTTTGGCTCACTTTTTGAGCTGATGAATGACTGTCGAAAGGGATAGAATAAAGATATTTGGCCATTTACGTATCAGTTTGTCAATCGGGCGTTATCTGGGCCACGGAATAGAATGAAATCTGAAGACGTAGTATCTGTAAAGAATACCCTATACACCATGCTATTCAGCTACCTGTAAAAAGTCAAATATGGTCAACTGAATCAGATGCTGTAACCCCTTTTTTGGATAGAACGACCAAAAATAAAATCGTCCAGCTGTAACAGCCTTCCGGTGCCTAGCTGCCATGCCACCCAAAGGAAGCACGAGGGCTGGGATACTGCCAGGTTGCCCAAACCTAGACAGGGGAAGTCGAGAGGCAGACGTCGGATTCCGGTCAGTAAATTCGCGCTCTAACCACTTGGGCATTCTCACCCCCAGAACAGAACGACCAAATGACTGTAGCATCGGGTGGCCGATGAACAAAGCCGCATTGGGCCAACATTGATAGGATTTCTAATTTACTCACGTCTGCTAGCGCCTATATATTCACGATACCTTAGTCTGGAGGGAAAAAGCACGATGCTGTATGGCGATGTTACACTTCCAGGACGTGCCTGTTGTCCCTCAAATGTTCAGAGGCATCCCCAGTGATCGAAGTCCTCGGATCATCTGCAAAGCAGATGGGGTAGGATAGACATCTTGTACCTTCCGTTTGTGAGCTTGCCACCATCAAATTTTCTCCTACCACGCAACCCTTAAACCATGTTGAAGCTCATCCCGGTCGCTTATTTGGGCTCGCCTGGACTTCATCAGCTATAAATCGTGCATCAAGTAATGTCGCCTGAAGTTGTTTTAGATTCATTCCTCGGGGAAAGGAAGGGTTGATAATCGAGTAAACTCAAAGTGCATTGGTTACCCACCTATCTTACACTTCGACTGTAAGCGGCAACGAAAATCATCAGGTTACGCAAAGACCCAGTTTGAATGGGAATCATTCCCCTTCAAATTACTGCGCAACCGGTGTTGGGACTCACCCAATTTCCGTGACCAGAGATAAGTATCCGGCGATTGTGAGCATCTACGCTTAGTTCAAGGTTGCAGCAGTTCGGTCACGTGTATGATGAGATGTCGCCCCAACATATCCTGAGGTAGCAATTGTCTGGGGGTAGTATGAGGGTTCTAGTCGGTAGCGCCTACTCCTGCAGCTATTTCCTCCATTAGCTGGCATTAGCCTAACGGTCAGTTGAAACTTTGGACAAATTTCTTCTGCGGATGGCAGGCCATATGATTTATTCCACAGCACCTGCTTGCGTCGTCCACTTTTCCGCTAACAACACTGGCACCTTGACTGCTATGTGGTCCTTTTTGGGGATAGATCCTGTGAGTTTACTAGTGGTTAAATAAATCAGTCACCGGATTTGCAGGAGTCTATTCCGTGTCACCACACCCACTCCTCAGCTGTCATTTGATGCCTCACGCTACTAGACAGTACTTGAACCGACTTTGGTCTAGGTGGGTTCGCTAGTAAAGCCTCTTCCCATCAGACCTTACTCCAGAAAAATTTCGAGTCGTCGTGGACCTAATTTGTTGCCTCCACTTAGAAAGAAACACTCAGTCCTGAAAACTATTCGACAGCCCATGACCGGTTTCGCCCTTCTTGGGGCTCATCAGGTAGGCGCGGTCCCCGAGTTTCCGTCAACCTTATGTTCTACTTGAGCCCAAATTGGACTGTTTCTGAGACGGAAACTCAGGGACTGCGTCTGCCTGATGAGCCCCAAGAAGAGCGAAACCGGTCGTGGGCCATCGAAGAGTTTTCAGTAACCATGTGAATAGTTTCCTTCATGAACATATACTGCGATATCTCGAATATCGTGACAACTTAATCATGGGGCGGTTTGTGTGCAGCACATTCAGTTGTAGAATACCATAAACGAGAGATTCAGTTGAATCACTCGTGAAAAACAAATTGATTTACAAATGAGTGTATTTCTCGAAAACACTCGGTTCATTGTGCTGTGAGAAGAATGCCCTAACGGCAGATAAAAGTAACTATCCTTCTATAGCAATTTATTCTGTTTTGTAGTGTCTTAGTTTTCAAACTGTTCCGCAAGTGTTGTCTTTCGTATGGCCAGCAAAAATTTGGCAGCGAACTGGTATCTCAACACCATTCGTCTTCGCATGAATGCATTTCGGTTCAAACTCGAAAAAAACCGGTTCGGTGAGCTAACATCTCGCAACCATGAGCATTCCTTGCCGAGCATATGTATGTCAGTTATTTGTGGTGAGTCGAGATCAAGAACTTTTATCACCATGTGCCGATCGTTCGTATTCGAATCGCATTTGCCGATCAACAACAGGCCCCGCATTTTGGGAGAACGACAGACGGTATGCAGTTAGTCAAATGCGCCTCTGCACACAAGTACTTGACCAGATGTGGACCTGAGGGAATCAAAATGGCAGGCGGACATGCAGAAACCCTTTTACAAGCCCTCAGCCTGCCTAGACATGATGATGTAAAAACAGGTATCGGCATCATTTAGACCCCCCCCCCCGCGCGCTCCAGTACGACACCGTGCATGTGATAACAACGTCAGCTGTTGACCTGTTGACCACTGCGGTTAACAATGCTGTCATTCTTCGGATGTCACAAACAAGATGATTTTGTTCACAACACTTCTGTCGGAATTGTCTTGAGGCAAACGCAAAGCCAATCGCAATCCGATCACTTTGAAATCCACACTGCTCCTCAGGAATGCTTTCCTCCAGAATGCCTGCGACTAGTCGATGGAGGGGGATCCTAGACACAATGTTATCTGGCCTATATGGGAGGCGGATTCTAAGGCGGGTTGGCTGTCTTGTGTCGATTTTCTGGATCTTTTCCAGGTAAGCCCCGCCACTCATGCAAAAGTGTATGTCCGAAAAGTCAAGACCCGACACTTTTCGTCAGCCCCAATTTAACGTACACACACAACCTTGACCTATTTTTGATGAAAACAATTCCTTATCCGCATCTAGACTCATTTTGCGCAAAGATTTTCTCCGTTTGGACGTAAAACCTTAAATGAACTTTCTGACGCTTTCAACTCTCGTCCATGACAAGGAGACGGCAATTCGTTTCTTTGCGAAGCCAAGGAGTGATCCATCAGCAACGTTTATGCAACAGTGGTCACCAAATGACACTTTCAACTGTTTCTCACAGGTGGAGGTGTAATGCTCGACAGCGTCGGCGAGAAATCGGTCTTCGAAAGGAAACTTAGCTGGAGCGGTCTAGAATGGAGTTTAGGACAGTAATTCTATTCATTTATTGCTGACCCAGAAATTTGGCAGAAATCAAATTCTCCTCAGAGGAATTATCAATTAGCCACACAACCGCTGTTGAGTGGGAGAACTTTATTCGCGAAGTTTGCGCCTGGTGGTTTTTGCAGACTCCAACAGTTATCGGCGGCCCAGGTCTAAACGTCAGGATCGATGAAGCGTCGCAAAAGCTACCCAGGGTGAGTCTTTCCTTAGCAGTGGATTTTCGGAGGGATCTGCCGGGAAACTGAAGAGGTGTTTATGTATGCAGTGCCAGATCGAACTGTGGCCACTTTGATGGACACAATCCAGGCCTGCATTGCTCGCGGCTCAATCATCATCTCCGATATGTGGGCATCATACCAAGGAATGGAAACGATAATTGACATGATATTACACTCATGAAACGGTTAATCGTACTTAAAACTTTGTGGATCCAACGACTGGAGCTCATACACAAACCATCGAATCTCTTTGGCACGTCCACAAGATGCAGAATAAATGCCGATGCGGCACACACAAATCTATAGAGGACAACTACTTGTGTGGGTTCGTTTGGAGGCAAAGGTATCGAAAAAGGGACGTTTTCGTTCAAATTAATTATACCATGCTCCAATTTCACCCTCTTCAGTAAAAAGTGAAAGTACAAATTTCATATCCTCTTTATCTGGAAAGATCCGATTTCCTTTGCATTTATAGAAATGAATTGCCACAGTATCCGTCAAATCGTACAGGACGTTCTCCAGCTCCCATTTTCTGCATACCGTTTGGGGAAGTTTGTTCCACACTGTCTATCTTCACAGCTCGAACATTTCGCTCCAATACCACGGATGTCCTATGATGCAATTGGTTTATAGCCCCCCGCAGTTCTGTTGCTGTAGGCAATTCACCCAAGTAGGGCTTTGCTGTATGCTGGAACAAATTGTCATGTGGTTCCAAATGACGTCTTTTTTCCCGTTGAGTGGTGCAAAAAATTAATCCATCCTGCCTGCCCGCTAGTTCACCTGTCTCCAAAATCTTGAAGATATTGGGCTTCCCGTCCAAAGAGTTCCTCCTGTCTGCTAGAATATTATTTGTGACAACGTTGATACGCGTATGACTGCAGCCTTTCAATTCGTTTGGCCAAATATTCACTTTTTCCGTAGTTTTTTCTCAGGAGATTGCCACTGGTGCTTCTGGGTTAATTTCGGGTCTCTGTGTTCGTCCCATCTCAAAATAGTCTGGCGAATGCCAGATTCACTTGAATCATGATGGATATCGAAGAGTCACTTTGTCGAATCTATCTTTCCTCTGTTCTTGCTCTGGTCCAACTGTAACAACAAGGGCTGCTTGGATGTTCGTTCATATTCGGACCCTCGTCTTGTTTTCGGGTGTACTTGAAATTTGATCACGCGTTTGGCTCTGTGTAAGAGTTTCGCGTAACTTTGATGTGGTTTTCTAGTTCTTAGCTTTCTTGAATGAGTTCCCTCCAGGTCCATGACCGGGCGATTCTCCGAGTTTGACGAGCACTATAGCAGCAACCAAAGAATCGTCGGTATCGCATTCATCTTCATCTGTCACTTTTGAGTTGATCACTTTGCCGTACAACAGAACAGTCGATTAGGTGTCCTTGTACACTTTTCGCATAAGTCCGTGTTGAAGGCGAAGTCCCCTCCACATTGAACTACATGTATGTGACTCAGACTTTGAGAGCTTCATTAATCATGAGTATATATATATATATATATATAACTTGGTACCTAGTTGTCCGGCTTCAGAGTCGTAATGATCCTGACTGACGGGAAATCAGCTCTTCAAGATCCAAACTTGTCACTAAAGCGAATAGGCAACAGTTGAACGAACAGCAGCGAGTCGTTGTCCCGCGAGAACCCGTAATACGAGACATTCTATGTATGTGTGAATACAAAATCTCTACGGCCCATTAATGGCTTATGTCTACTTCTCACCGGTTCTTTCAGTACTCGCAACGCCGCCTAACACAGTACTGCTTCATCGTCTCTATATTGGCTTGAAGCCACCGCACTGACTATGTCTGTTGCATCTGTGGTCTCAAAGACCGCGGTGTTCAGTTTCAGCCACACTGAAATCTTGAAACGCCAGTTGATGGGTGCTGATCCAATTGGATTGAGTTACCTTCTGAAACATATCATCCGGCAGTTTTGCTATGATTGTGATATCTCATGAAAACCAAGATAATCGTGACGACCTTTAACGAATCGCAGATTGGGTATGTAATAGTAGTTTTGAAATTTCCTCGGACTATTAAGACGTCGTGTTTGAATAGTTCGCGACCCACATAAATCATCCCAGACACATTGCTCTTTCCTTAGATTTACCCCTGCTTGCATCGTTTCCTTAGCCAGAAAATGAGGTAAATTCACTATTCTATTATGTCGCGGGTAGATAGTAGAACATAGTGCACCTAAACTGCTCGCAACGGTAGCGAGATTGCCAGGAGTTCCTCCGTTGGGCCAGAAAGTAGCACGTGTTCAGCCCGAAGAACGGATTCGACAATGGTCGTGATAGTTTGGTGGCTGTCATTACCTCTACTGGCGTTTTAGGGGTCTTGGCCTCGAGAGTTTCTGGCTCGATTCAATCGCTGGGTAGCTTCGGCCGGTTGAGTCCACGAACGAAATTCGGTTGACTTTTCTCCCGTTCTCTTCGGATTGGGGTGATCATAGCGGGTATATTTTAGCTGGGTTCTTGCACCAACCCTCCTTTAGCTGGTCCGGCTTCCCTCCCGCGTTGTGGGACTTGCATAGTTTGAAAACTGGCAAACCGCTTAGTGTCGAGCACAGACGGAACCGCACGCTAGGTGTTCACTTCACGCCGCTATCGTGCAACCACGGTGAATCACATATGTCCCCAAGTTTATGGAACATTCGTTGATCCCGGTAAATACCAGAAAGTAAGGAAGCGATTCTAGCAATTTTTGGATACCACTGTATCATTCCGATTGAGTTTTGAAAAGCCATTGCCACTATACGACAAAAAATCAAGATGTACTCTGACCGCGCTTTCGTATGCTCAGATTATCTTTCAACGCGAAGGGGATGGAGCCTATTGGCTCCCTTGGATGACGCCACGTGTGACGTCATTGTCCTCTAGACTCCAAATCCCTTACTGACGTGCGGGACAAGAATTTACCAGAATGGGCAATGCGTCATCACAACCATCGGGCATCATGCAAAAAAAAACAGGCGAATCGCACGCCAAGAAGTTTGACTGATTAACTTCAGTAGTGTTGTGTTTGAACTTGACACTGACATGGTCCATTAGCAAACAAGTGTCAAAGTGGACCACGATTCTCTTTAGCATCTTGTAAAAGGTTATTCTCAAGTAATGAACTATCGCGTGATGCTTTGAGGCAATAAGTGACGGTCTTTACTGTGAGAATCATGGCATAGATGCTGCGGATATGTGGGTTCAAAAAATGCCCGTCATTAAAGTGTACTGAGACAAAAAACTAAAACGGATAGCTTCTTTCATTGCAGCTTGGAGTAACGCCTCAAACTCGCGAGTCAACGGTGCTTTGCCAAAAACGCAATCAACTTTTACATCGCCGAAAAGCTTCGGTCCAAGTGAAATGCTGCTTCCTGTTCTTGTTTGACTTTCAACACAGAGCTTATCGACCAAAATCACGCCCTGTGTTGCATGGCTGCATGATTTGGGATGTCATGTGTTTTTTTGGAATTTCCATCCCACTTCCTCAGATCGGCAGCGTTCTGACCTAAGCACCGATTGATCCAAATCACATTCATTGATTATGGACTCCGGGTCATCCCAAATTGATTGATTATTCAATAAGTTTTCAGAGTTCAGCTGCGTAATAACAGCGCAAGTTGAGCTGTTTGTCAAGGGTCAAACATCTGTTTGCTACACAGTGATAGTTGCCTAGTGACTTAAGCATAGCAAAAAACGAGTCGATACGAATGGATACATTGCGATTGAGTGAACAAACGAATCGAAGGTCGTACCGCCCAACTAATTGCAGCGGTAGACTGTGCCAAATACTTGCGGTACACCTCACCATCTGGCCAATAAATGCTGTGTGGTTATTTCATACGGCGACCGACAAGCCTGTTCACAGAGCTGTTGGAACCTTTTCTTGCAGTCTGTGATCCCTCAGGCTGAAACATGGCTTCAAAGTGGTTTCCATCAGCCATAACTATCGTCCGTTGGACTTAGGTTGAGTGAAAAGGTCGGCATAACGTAGTGCTCGTCAGCTGGGTTAAATCTGGTTGGTCACTAGGGTGAACGAAGTAGAAAGCTTTGCTAGGCATGGAGCTCGAAAACCGGGATGTATGATGTGCGGACGGTCTGCAGACTTCCAGTTCATAACAGATCCGTTTCGTCAAGCCGACGAAACAACACATAGGGTAGATCAGGTAACTACCCGGATGGTCCAAAATGATTTTTACTTCTTAGGACGAAATTAGCGAATATACACTCATTTACAAACTAATTCAGTTGCCTGAGAACATCATAAACGAGAGAATCAGCTGGGTTCCAGGTGAGTCTCTCAAAAGAACCAAATTATTTTGCAGGTGAGTCCATATCCGCTAATTTCGTGCAATTTGATTTCAAGTAGAACATAAGGTTGACGGAAACCGGGGGAGTGCGCCTACATGATGAGCACCAAGAAGGGCGAAACAGGTCGTGCGCTGTCGTTGGATTTTCAGCAACCTTATGAGTAGTACATTACAAAAGGACAGGTTCTCTTTTGCGGTCATACACCAACTAACCGGTGTAACTATGACAACACCACACATCCCCAGTGCATAGGTTAGAATGGCCAATAAGTGGTGGCACGAACATTGTCCTTTGTTAAACCTGGTGTAATTTCACGCTTCTCTGACCATCGTCTATTAGTCCGGGTGTGGGAGAGATAGAAATCAAACCTAGCCACCCTTGGTTCATGCAACGTAAAACACGAGTAGAACAAATAGAATAGTTTTTGCAACTAATTATGGGTTTCGTTGAACACGGAACACTGTGTGGTTACTCAGTCCAGGATTAGGATGGCCAGACAGTAACCAGGATTCACGCACATTACCCAAGGGGCAAGCAAGGTGGAAGAAGTTGGTTTCTGCGTGAACAAAAAGTCCATTGACTGAGAGCGATACACTCAATTCGAGTCGAGTTCTATGGGACGAGGTGATCGGAACCGTAGGCAATAGAAACCACTAGAGATGCATCATCATCGTCTTAGCAACGTGGATTTTTTGGATAGCCAACGACGCAAAGCATGATTCCATCGTTTTCCGAAAACAAGTTTAATGTAAGATGTCTGAAGTCACTCCAGTTTGTCCATTACCATCCACAGTCACCTGACATATGCACCAAATTCCACCATCGAAAATCTACTCCCCTTGAATATGCTAAAGCGATCACTTCGACTTTTTTGGGCTTCCGAATTTTACCACAGTTTGCCTACGTCTGCATGCCGAAGACAGTAGCCCCCCTTTCTGAAGACAGTCCAAGCAGTAACTGAGTTACATGGCGTGGCAAAAACTACCAAGAGGTGAAAGCAAGTCCACGTTCTTCTTCACTTTCTCATAATACACTTAACACAACAGCACGGATTGGATTTGGAAGCATTCCGAAGTTTTTGTAAGCTTGATTTTCTCGGTTATCCGTTCGATGAACATACAAGTGAAGGTATCGCCGCCGGGCGGCTGGCAGAGTTTTCGGAACGTCTGCAACTTATTCACACAGTGGAGGCTTAGACAATGCAGCAACGTTGACACACCAAACATAAGGAGCTTGATCGCTTGCATGCAGAAGGCATGTGAACTACTGATGATAGTCTTGCCGATCGATGAACCTTGATGTCAGACACTGTTTTTGAATCCAGACACTTTGGATAGTTCACTTGCGTCGTACCAGAAATGCTAAAATTTTGAATGTAAGATGTTCTGATCTTCTGGTTTATCGCAAATGAAGTCGTATCCCGTTAGAATGAATCCTTCATAAAAATTGATCTGCAATGTTTCATCAGCTTGTGCTTAAACGCAGATCGTGGAGTCACTGGTCGATCGGTGAACCAATACGTGCGTGATATTTGAACATGCTTGGACAAATTCACCTAAAATACCTGGATAGCTAGATTCTTCCTTGATTAGTGTTGTGTTTCATTTTTTACAATACAGGACGCCATCACCTGATCCGTTTTGATCCATTTTTAAGCAGGGCAGGACACTGCATGCAGTAACAGATTTCTTCAGTTGACCCAAAATATCCATTCGCGAATACCGAGTTCACTAAGCTTAGTAATGTAGCTACAAGATGCTGAATCATAGGAGTTCCAACCCAATCCGTTCACACTCGGTGATCGATGAGGTCCGTTGTAAAACCGCCAAACAGTATCTGCCTGTGGGGTAGAAATTCGTCCAGGCAATCTGACATCTCCTCTAAGCTTCTAACGGAAACTTTTATTCAAACAGGCGATGGGTCACTACTCTCAAACAAACACAAATGTTTATCTTTGTAATGT